>NW_006769631.1:1355412-1380339 GCF_000442215.2 Lipotes vexillifer
CATTCCTGCAGAATCTGAGAATTTCTTGTTACTGTGTGACCTCAGGGGACAGGAGACAGCTCCTTGTCTATGGCCCTGAGAGCCCTGTACTTGATAAAATCAGCCCTCCTTGGTTCCTTCCAGAGCCCCAACAAAGAAATTGGTTCAGCACAGAGAAGTCAGTTACTCTGAAGGTTGTATTTCCCACTTTAGGCTTTCACTTACCATGATCCAAAACTCAGCGACATAGCCAAGCAAAATGCTACCGAAGACTGAATATGAGGGGAGGGCAGGCCCCTCACCCCTGTTGTTTCCCTGGTTACTTAAGTGATTCCTTTGAAAGGGTGCAAGGCTAGGAATCACAGGCCCAGATTTTAGACTCAACTCATTTCTTTCTCTAACCTTCTTTCCCCAAGTCATTGCCCCATTCTGGACCTCAGTGTCATCATCTGAAAATGAGAGGGTTGAATTAGGTTACCTAGAATCTTGCAAAGCGTGGTCCGTAGGGGCTGGTTAGAAACACAGAACCTGAGACTCCAGACCTGCCAAATCAGAATCTGCAGGGAGTTCGTGTGCACAGTAAATTTTGAGAAGCGTGGTTCTATAAGGTTCTATAAAGTATCTACTAGGGTGAAACCAAAGCGAGACCTTTGCACAGTGCCGCCAAAAGCTGGGGAAGCTAGCTGCTCACTCTACCCTTCCTTTCCTGGTGGGTGTGGGAACTCCTCCTGGCTGGGACATCCCCTCTTGGTGCCGGCTTGGGGGGATGGGATGCCGCAGGCAGAATGGAGCTGTCTTCCTTGCCTTTTGTGTGGTTCTTCTCGGGGTTTTTGTTGCACTGTGTTGTTAAAATTTCTCAAATGGACTCTGGACTCTCCCAGCGCTGTTTTGTTCATGGCTAGCTGTCTAACTGTTGATCTTGTCGGGGGACAGAGAAGCCGGGTTATTCTCCATCACCGTGTTTCTGTAGGTTTTATTAAGGTACCTTCTAGGAGCCTCGAATTCAGCGTCTTCGAAACCACTGTTACTCTCCTGTACCTTCCCTCTCGTTCTCCCCCCAGTTCCTTTTGGGAAAGCCCGTCTTGAAGATGGTTCTGGTCCCTAGTCCCGCCAGAGTCAAGGCCACTGCTCATTCATACTTGCCGCCTTCTGGGTTCTTTCGTGCCAAGGACCAGAGGCCAGGAACACTGAAGGAACAGATAAGCCAGGAAAAGTCAAGAAGAGAACTGTAGTTAAAGTTCTAAGCAAGCCTCATGCAAGTCTGGGTCACTAGACATGTCAGCATCACAGAATAGATTGAATGTTACCAGAGCAGGGAGAGGCAGAAAGCAAGTCAGAGAACCAACAGCCGGGAGAATAGGAGCATGCAGTAAGCCTATTTTCCATGACCACTTGTCAGAAATATAGGCGGATATATGCCCAGGAAAAAAAGATCATAAATTTCCCTCACTCCTCTCCTGCGTCGTTTTGAAGAGGACTTTGCCGTGGACCTGGAGCTGTGTTGATTGGCAATTTATTTGTGGATTGTTTTCTGCAACGGGGGCTCCTCTTGTGGGTTTTCTGCAGTTCACTACAATTAACTGTCGGTTTGGTGGAAATTTCCTTTTCCCTCAAGCCAAGCTCCCCATCCCATTCCAACGCGCGGTACCTCCCGCAAAGCATATGACCATTTAAATAACAGGCTCTGTCGGAGCCTGCTGAATTTCCCCTCCTGTTCATGGTAGCATGTCAGCTATTATGTATTCTCATGTATTATTCTGCCAGGAAGCATGGTACAGGAAAACGAAAGAGTCATCTTTTATTGATGTCTCAAGACCCAGATCGGGAGCCCAGGATGCTGCAGAACTCCGAGACGCTGGATTAGGGGCACTTCCCAGCCTTCGCTAGATCAAAGTGACATTGTCATGGTTGAAAATAAACAGTGACTTGTTCGTGAACCGTTCTAATAAGCAGGTGATTGAACAGGTACTGGGCTGGCTAAGGATGGTAGTGAAGATTAAATGAGATGGTGTGTGCAGTCAGCATTCTACAGGTGAGGAGACACGTGGAGTAATTGCTCAAGGTCCCAGGCCCAGCAGGTCGGAGGCAAGGGTCCAGATCGAGGCCTCTAAGCTCCTTAGCTCACACCCTGAGCTCCTGCCTTCACATCCCTGACTAGGAAATGCCCCTTCCTCATTAGCACATTGCTTTGCATCCTTTTCTCTTTTTTTATTAACTATAAATTACTGTTACTTCACGTTCAAGATCCCACCATCAGTCTCCTTCTGGGGCACCCCTCCCTGATTCCCAGTCGCCCCCGCCCCACTTCTGGCAGGATCAGTGGCCCCTCTCCCTATGCTATGATGATAACCAGTGCCCTCATCATAGCATCTTTTTTTTTTTTTTAAACATCTTTATTGGAGTATAATTGCTTTACAGTGGTGTGTTAGTTTCTGCTTTATAACAAAGTGAATCAGTTATACATATACATATGTTCCCATATCTCTTCCCTCTTGCGTCTCCCTCCCTCCCACCCTCCCTATCCCACCCCTCCAGGAGGTCACAAAGCACCGAGCTGATCTCCCTGTGATCATAGCATCTTAAAGCAAATTCTCTGGTGGTCTCTCTTTCTCATTAGATTCTGAGATCCTCAAGTCAGAGACCATTGCATCCTTCCGAGTACCCGGCACAGTGCCCGGTGTGAATGTCCACGTCTTTTCTGCCTCTGATGAGAGATGTGTAGATTCTTTGTGTTGAAACAATCCAAATGCAAGGCGTGAGTGTAGGGGCTTGCACACGTGCATGGATATTTCTCTACACATATTCTGTTGTGGCCATTTTATCGTGATCGTCATTACTTTGAAACATTTGTAACTTGGCAAAGGAGATGGGGTAAGGCTATTTCAGTGACTCATGAAAGCAAGATGGCAGGGCCTTGTCAAGGGGCTGCCCTCGGCGTCCAGGAAGGCCTCCATCAAAACTCAGAGCCCTGACCTCCCGATTAACATTTCGTAAGAGGTCTGTGGTTTGTTTCTCTCCATCAAAACCCCGACTTCAGCCATTATTCATGCAGAGTTGCTCTGAACAGGGGTCAGAAGAGCCTGGCCCGTTCAAAAAGGTGAGCAGACGTCTGTTTTTCCATGTGGATTCCCTGTGGCAGTGAGACAGCTCTGTCCTGAGGCTCAGAAAGGAGACAACAGATGCAGAGACAGTGACCATGCAGAAGGCAAAGATCACGCCTCGGCTGGGCTTCTGGGACGCCATGTGACACAGAGGTTGAGAGTGTGGTGCTGGGACCTGCTGTCTGGGTGGGACCCTGCCTTGACCCCGGACAGCCAGGTGACCCCAGGTGAATTGAAACAGTGGGGTCCCGTCGCTTCCTTACTCCTGATGTGCAGACGGCTGCTGGAGGATGGAACAGACGGAAGCATCTGGAAGAGCTGTGACACATTATCAACGCTCGCTGCTGTGGGTCCTGACGGGTCCACCGCTCACTGTACTGGACGCTCCGGAGGGCACGCCCCTCCCTGGATCAGGCTTCCCTGTGCGTTCCCAGACCCAGTACCATAGGTCAGAGAGAGGGTATTTGATAAATACCTGTTGAATAAATGGGGACTGCTCCTGGCCTTGGTGGGCAGGGGGGGAGTAAGTCATCCATCGATAAAGAAGCAGAGGAACGTGTGGGCTTTGTGGAATTTAGTAAGTTCCATTTTACAATCAAGGGTGGTTTCCTAAACGAAACAGCCAGGAGCCCTGCAGCCACGCGGGTCCATCCCAGCTGAATCTGTGAAAAGCCGTCATGTTCCCACAGGCAGACGCTGAATCAGAATGGAGGGGGAGCGTGATTTGTGACCTCAGTAACGACAGGACGTCCCCTTACAATTATAAAGGCGACTGTAGCTGGGCGCGGGGGAATGGCTGCTGCTTTAAAAGCCCCGCCCCTCGGCTCTTGCCTTTTTTGGCATCACCAGAGCCCAGGGGCTATGTCACTGAATCTTCCGCTGTTTGCCGGAAAGGGTTAGTGGGGCAGAAGGAGCCTTGCTGCTGAAAAGAGAGAGGAAGGCAGCCAGGAGGCTTCGATGACCCAAAGTAAAACCCAGTCCTCTGCCCTTGCAGTGGGGGAGGCTTGGTGTTTGGTCTGGACCCATACTTCCGCCCGGCCAGCCCCTCCCCCGGCTGCCTGGACACATCCTGGCATTGGCACAGAGGGTGTGACGAGCCCCCAAAGGAAGGTGGGCCCCCGACTACAGGAGTGAGATGTGCTTAGGGCCTGACTGCCCTTGAGTCTCTCCCTGTGCAGGGGAGACATTACTCAGCATGTTGGGTGGGGACGTCATGAACCCGAGCGCAGCTTGGCTGGTCTCAGCCGGAGCAGACAGCTGCTGTCGTGAGCCTGGGGCAGGCAGAAAGGGCCCTCCTCACTCGTTTCCCAGGAGGCTTTCCGGGGTGATTTTGGTCAGGATCCCTCTCCTGAGATGCCGCTGGGTGGCAGGGCAGGGATCATTGCCCCTGTGGGTGAAAATGGGGTTCTCCATCCGCAGAGTACACATTGTGCGTCCGGCGCCTCCTCCCATCGTGGCCTCTGTGCATGAGTGAGACCTTAATTTGGATTCCCCCAGGGCAGGGGTGGATGCTGAGGGCAGATTCAGGAGCAACTGGTTTATCTGGGAGGTGAGCCCAGGCAGCGCTGCTCGTGGCGGGAGGAGAGAGGGGACGGGCAGAGAAGGGAGCCAGGACAGCGGGCATGCATTCAAGAGCAGGTATGTACAGCCACCGGGGGTGAGGGTGCTGGTGGGGCATTCACCCACCAACTCCCAGGGTCATGAGGGCTGCTCCTGGCGCTGTGAATGTACCAGCACGTCCAGCCTGTCCCCTGCAGCCTAGGGCAGAGAATCCAGGGCAAGAAGCCTTGGGAGGCACCAGCAAGTGCCAAGGGTATATGGGCAGGATAGCAGCAGTACCTGCTACATTTTGCTGGGGGAAGGGTTGAAGCCACCCAGTTGTCCCTGAGCTGATGAATTGGATAAGCAAAATGAGGTCTGTCCGTATATTATTATTCAGCCTTAAAAAAGAAGGAACATGCTACAACATGGATGAGCAATGAGGTCGTCCTCCTAAGTGAAATAAGCCTGTCATAAAAGGACAAATACTGTACGATTCCTCTCGTATACGGTGCCTAGAGTAGACAGAATCATAGAAACAAAGTAGAATGGTGCTTGCCAGGAGCTGAGGGAAGAAGAGGAAACGGGTTTAATGGGTTCAAGGTTTCACTTTGGCAAAAGATGAGAAAGTCCTGGAGGCGGATGTCAGTGATGATTGCATAGAGGTGAGAATGCACAGAACTGTGCATTTAGAAAGGGTTAAAATAACATGACGGAGAACTAGAAGAAATTGAAATAAAGCGAAAGGAATCACACACACACACACACAAAGAAATAGTTAAAATAGTCAATGTTATGTTATATATATGTATATATTTTACTACGATTTTAAAAAAAGAGGAGGAAAACCAAGGCCCAATATCTGGCTAACTTCTCCAAGGCTGCTCAGTGGTTAGGTGTCCCCGGTGAGGCCAGTAAAGAGCCTGAGGAGAGGTGCCTGCTGCCACTGCAGGTGCCAGGAGCCCTCCCTCGGCCTGTCACCTCCTCGCCAGCTGAGGATTCCACGGCAGGGTCAGAGCAGGTTTTCCTGCTATCATAGCTCAGATGAATTTGAGACAAGGATGAACTTTTCGGCACGTGGAATGGCTGCCTCATTGTGAATTCCACCGTGTTACGGTTTTATCTTGAGGCAAGTGAAACAGGCACGTTGAGGACCTACTATGTGCAGGAACTTCCAGATGCTGAGAGAATTGCACCAAAATCTCTGCCGCGTAGTTTATATCTTGTGAGCAGGAGGGCCTGTAGACAGGTACTAAGTGACATTTACGAAAAAATCTGAAGGATGGGTTAATGAGGCTGCTAGGTAGAGGGGTGCTGCAAAGGAGTTGGGGGAGGGCTGAGCCATCCTGACAGGGGACAGCAGGATGGGGGGCGGGGGTTGGCCTCGAGGAACTGAAGGGTCAAGGTGATAGAGGATGACACAGTCTATCTTGCGGCAGCATGGAGCTGGTTAGACTGGGCGACAGTAAGGAGAGGCAGCCAGTGGGCAGCGTGGGGGGGCCGGGGCTTGTACCTGAGCAGGGTTAGTGTTACTGGTCTCACATGAGGGTCTCACATGACAGTCAGAATATAGAAACATTTCAGCGTCTTCGGATGAGTAAAACATCTGGATGTCATAACCTCTATTTAAGTAGAATTTGCAATATATTTAATGAGCTGTAATGAGGCCAGATTTATATAAAACACAGAAATTGGAGACCTCATTTTAGATGGTTTGGAGGACAGCAGAAGTTGAATGACTGTCACTGCACCTTCTCTGGTTCCCAGGGCACTCAGAGTCTCCCCGAGGGCTTTACCATCTTTTATTCATCTGTGCTCCTGTCATGAAGTGGAGGAGGGTGGCATGCTGTCTTTCTGGCACCTTCCGTGTGTATCCCACTCTGCTAGATGGTAAGAGAGATGTAGAGATACACAACGATAAGAGCACTACGGATCTAGTTGGAATCATTAGGTAGGGGCAGCTGAAGAGTTAAACGTGTGTCTTTCATAGCCGATCAAGGCAGCCAGAAGTAGGACATGACTAATTGTTTAATGATAAATGGGGCAGAAAATAAAGAGACTGTAGGAAATGAGAGAAAGAGAGAACCCTCTAGGGTTTCCCAAGCCAGATCTGAACACTAGAAGGATACTGGGCTTGGGACAAGAGTGTGAACAGGAGTAGCGGGCAGGATGGGTGTGGTGGAATGGGTGGCAGTGTGCACGCCCTGGAGCCTCGGTGGAGGACTTATTTCCACAGGAGAGAAGAGGTGGCGGGCAGTCCTAGGGCTGGAAAGGTGGCAGAACACCAAACTGTGTGCCCGGGCAAGGGGCTTGTGCAAGCTGGGAAGCCAGGAGCTGTTTGGAGCTGGTGGGTGATATGTTCAAAATGGTATTTTTCAGACGACTTAATTGTCCCAGTGGGTGGAATGACTTAGAGTGAGAGAAACTGGGCTGGAGAAACAAACCGTCAAGGAGCTGATGAAGGATGTTTCGGGAGAATCAAGAACTTGAGATGGGCATGAGCAGAGGTGCCCATCACCCTGAAGCACCCATGTCAGGAAAGGGGAGGCAGGGAGATGGGAAGAGACTGAACCTTTCGTCTGAGGACCGACCGACATCCTAAAACAGCCAGGTCAGATTCTTGGGCAGTTTGCTCACCAAGATTCAGTGTCCCATTGGGATGGACCAGGAAGTCTCAGGTCTCCCCCAGCTTGATGATTCTGAAACTCCCTGACAGAGGTAGTGGAGGTGATGGTAGGGTAGAAGCCTGGGTCAGGCAAGTCGCGATGCCCCCAGAAGGGGGTAGGGGGAACACATTTGGGGAGCAAAATGAGTTATTTCAGACATCCTGAATGTGATGTATGGGTGGGGACTGGATCCAAGGGGAACCATCTGTCAGATGCAGCAGCAAGAGAATGAAGGTGAAAGAAAGCACCATTGGCTTTGTCTTTCAGAGGGCCGTGGGGACCTTTGAGAACGCAGGATGCGTAGGGTAGCAGAGATGTGTATCAGGGGTCAGGGGCATGGGAGGAGACAGATGGTCTACTCAAGCTGGGTCATTTGAGGAGAGTTTAATCAAGGGATGGTGTGCAGAGGTGTGGGCAGGGTGTAGGAGAACCGCGGACATGGTGCAGACTCAGGGCCAGTAGCAGCGGCAGCCAGCCTGCCAGGACCGGAGCAGGGAGCTGCTCCCAGAGCCTGAGACAGAGAGTGGTGTGGCAAGGGACCCGGCAGAGGCTGAGCCCAGGGCATCAATATCTTGCCCTCCCTCGCCTTCCCTTCAGGAGGGAAGGGAGCCATTGATGAAGTCCCCACTGTGTGTCAGCCTCCCAGATCCCAGAGCTGGATAACAAAGGGAGGAGGGGCAAACAAAAGACATGGCCTGCCCACAGCCAAGCTGCAGGGTAAGGGAGACAGGAGATGATGCGGACACAGCGGTAGGCTAATGGAGATGGTAAGAGCCGAAGTGGAGGGGAGCAGGGAGGCTGAACAGCCTAAGCAGATGATGGTTTTTGGCTGAGAGCTGAGCCGTGCACACCTGTGAGCAGGGGAGGAGTGGAAGATGACGGGAGAGCAACCAAATTGGGAAAGGGGTGGGTTGGAGTCCAGTAATCAGGCACAGGGGTGCGGCCCCGGCCAGTCCTCCCTCCAGAAAAAGCATCATTAAAGAGAAGAGAAGAAATGGATTCGTAACCCACGAAGGCTGAGTAATAGTGATGAAAAATACAAAGTGAGCTCCCAGCAATTGATGAGCCTTTCTAGCCTGTGAGTTGGCTTTTACGAAATTAGCAGAAACCAGCATTTCCAAACTCTACCTGCACTTAATTGCTTTTGCCTGAAAGTCTGACCCAACTGGTGCTTGAGAATATATTTCTGAACAAACAGCCTGATAGGAGGCAGCCTGTCTCCCACTCTTCACTTCATCAGAATCTGCCCTCGAGCCGGACTCCTCCAGCTTTCTTGTGCTCGCCGGGGGAGTTAAGTGCAGATTCCAATCCGGCAGGCCAGGGGTGGGCCCGAGGATCTGCATTTCTACCAACTCCTCAGTGAGGTGCTGATGGTCTCCGGAGCCACTGTGGGTACTGAGGTCCCGGGAGGCCTTTTCAGTGATTAGTAGCAGTGAGTTCATCACAGGTATGAGAACCAGATTGCAAACATCCATACCAAAAAAAAAAAAAAAAAAAAAAAAAAAAAAAAAAAAAAAAAAAAAAAAAAAAAAAAAAAAAAAAAAAAAAATGCATTTAAGAGCAGTGAGCTCACCTGTACCCTCTGCCGCCTTTCTGAACATATAAAGGCCTGCATCTCCAGGAGATATTCTCCACTGTGTACACATTGCGTACTGCTTAGAAGCAGGTGCTTCTGGAGGCAGAACCTCTCCTGCACATTGTAAATTACCTGTTAATTGCAGTGGCACTTTAAATGGATTTGGCCACAGTGGTTTTCGGATTTCCTTCTTGAAATGATTCTCTAGTCCATAAGCTTGATGACTTTTCACCACCACCCCTCTCTCCCTGGTCCCCTGCACACACTAAAAATGGTTTTGTTCCATTTCTTGAGATGATTTGCATCCGTGGATGGAGGCAGATAGTTCATGAGCTCCTTTAAGCACCTCCTAAACACCCCTGTCTGCAAGGCTGGCCTCCTGCCCCTCTGACTGTACCAATAAATTGCAGAAAAGGCAGCTCCCCAGCATCCGTTTCACACAGTAACTGAAGGGGGCTGTTGCAGTTCTACTGGATTTAAAAAGCACAGGGCATTTGAGGATGCAGATTTCTCAGACCCTCACTTAGGGCCCTCCTTGGCTGAGAGTGAGCCCATCCCAGGACAAGAAGTGTTCACTTGTTATCTATTATTATTTAGTTCTAATCTTTGGATGATGAGCTGAGACCTAGGGTATACTTATTGTCATGAGACAATAAGTTTATTTTGAAAATTAAGGTCAGTGAGGTAGAAAAACCCATTCAAATGTCTCCCTCAAGCCCTACTCTCACCGCCACCCCATTCCACTGCCTCTTCTTGAACTGTCTTTTTAAAAAGCAGATTGCAGAATCTGCCGGCAGTCGTGGTCTGGATACACCTGGGTCCAATCATCATTTTCTTCTCTCTTTCCTGATTTCTTCATACCCGTTCCAACTCACCAAGCAAAACAGGTTCACCCATAAGCTCTGGTTCACACTAGATTACAGAAAATTAACTCACTCCAAGTGGAATCGTTTCCTCACTGCAGCAGTATTTCACTAATAGTGATCATTACTCAGCACTTACCGTGTGCTATACCAAGGCTTTCCATGCAGTAGCTCATTGATGTGCCAGACAACTCCGTGAGGTGGGGTATGTCACCTTCCCCACTTCACAGAGAAGACGACCAAGACATACCTGGATCAGTACCTTTGAGCAGGGGCACTCAGTTGGGAACAGCAGTATTAGGCCCTGCCCAGCACCAGAACCCGGGTTCCCAACACTCCTGTCTAGTGTTAATGGCAGCCTGAGCAGCTTCCACCCTCATCAGATATGCCCGGCGGAAATTCAAGAGGCGCTCCTGGAAGTTCAGGAGACCCAAATTTGAACAGCCCCTTAGTTAGAACATTGCACACTAACAGGGTCTGCAGTGTGCCGAGGGAGAACTAGGTATCTTGTGCCTTCTCCCGTGTGCTTCACAAACATCTACCTGCAGGGCTTTTGTCTAGCTGTTATGAAGTCCAAGCTCACACTGCTTGCCACACAATAGGTCAGTCAGTAAATGAAGAGACAGTTCATTGGGGCAAGGAATAGCAACTTTATTCGAAAAGGCAGCAGACCAAGAAGATGGTGGACTAAGTGTCCCAAAGAACCATCTTCCCTGAGTTAGAATTCAGGCTTCTTTTACTCTAAAAGGGCAGGGGGTGTGACTGGTTGCTGTAAACTTCTTGGTGCTGGATCCCTTGGCTCTTGCAGCTGTCCACTAGGTCCAGTCACAATGCCCCTATAAACCTCCAACAAGACAAATGTTATTTTCTGTTCTGCAACTTTTTATCTCTGTATGAAAGGTAAAGTGTTATACCTTTAAAGGTCAGAGCCTGAAGAATGGGCTGTCCTGCATATTTCAGGCCGTAGGCAACTTCTTTTACAAAAGGTGCAGAGTCAGCATGACTAAGCACAGGCGACAGAACACAAAGGTTAGAGCTAAAGGAATAGACTCAATATGGAGTCGGCTTTGTTCTTCTCTGTTACATAGACACATTCCTACCATGAAAAGTCCCATTCCTGCCCCAGGCCACTGTGCACCCTTGCAGAGATACCGAGGGACTCTTGGTCAGGCATCCTTCCCAGTGCCCTTGTCAGGTTCTGGGAGGGGCTGGATCTGGCGCATTTATTTATGTCTGAGTGAGTTGGGCACCTGCCACGTAAACTGTCAGACCCTGAGTCGGGGATCTCGGAAAGATGGGTTGCTGAGTTCAGGTGAGCAAGCTCTCAGTTCAGCCAGAGCATGGGGTATACCTATTAAGTGCAAGCCATGGATGGGGTGAAGTGGAAGAAAGCCCAGAGAGATAAATAAGACACAATCCCCGTGTCTGGGGCCCATGATGACACGTGTCCATCCATAACACACGCCACGTGGCTTCATAATGTACGACGGGAGGCCAGGAAAGGAAGGGGAGAGAGCTGGCTGGCAGGCAACCTGGGAAGCCTCAAGGAGGAGGTGGCATTTGAGAAAAGATTGGAATGAGGCAGTAGCGCTCAGACGGGCAAAGCCTCCAGGGGGTGGGATATTGCCGGTAGAAGCAGGGAGTCTCCCCCTGCAAGACTTTGAAGAGTGTCAGTCGGTCCAGGGGCATCTGAGGGCCTGCAGCTCTGTGGCCACGTGGCCTTGGAGAGGACTAGACATCTAAATCCTCTAACATCAGAGCCAATATCTAGTCTTAAACCACGAAGCACTTTGGAGGCATCCTCAATTCAATTCCTCTCCTCACCGTCGAAGGTAGGTTTTATTACCTCCATTTCACAGATGGAGAAACTGAGACCCAGAGAGGCTAAGGGACTTGCCCAAGGCCAAGTGAGGAGTGAAACCCCAGCAGGTACCCTTGAGAGACCCTGCTCCTTACCTGGGCTTTCTGCCACACCGTTGTTGACCCCTGTCCTGGGGACCCGAAACCAGTCCCAAAACCGCAGAGGCTGGAAGCAGTGAGAGTTGCCCTCACCACGTGGGAACCAAGGCGAGTCCAGGCCAGATCCAGCGCTGAGCCCACACCTGCATGGTGTTGGAGGTGGAGGTGCTTTCGGGACCTTCATGAGCCCCTGCGTGGGTGGCATGAGCCCCCGCCTGGGTGGCATGAGCCCCCAGGGTAGAACATCCCCAGGAGGCCAGCGGCACAGTCACAACAGCCCTCGCTGTCCCCGACAGCCCTTGCATAAGCATGCGGAGCCCCAGGCGCCAGGGAGCTTCTGTCTCTTGCGATCCCCGCCGAGGCAGAGGGAGAGAAAGCCTAGCAAATTAAAACAATTGAAGTCACATCATTTGTGCCTCTTTGAGCCACCCATAAATACATACGTACTCAAGCCTGCTAAACGGACTCCAGCTAATATGTTTTAACCACAGTCTGTGGGCTCCGGAAAGCAGCTGTGAGCAGAGCAAGAAATTGGATCGTAAAAGTGCAGGATAGAAATATGATTGCGGCATTTTGACAATTACCTGGTGTTCCTTGGTCCGCAGAGGCCAGAGTGCTTTCTCTCTGTACTTCGGCGGTTAAAAAATGTATCCAGGGGCTTCCCTGGTGGCGCAGTGGTTGAGAGTCCGCCTGCCGATGCAGGGGACACGGGTTCGTGCCCCGGTCCGGGAAGATCCCACAGGCCGTGGAGCGGCTGGGCCGGTGAGCCATGGCCGCTGGGCCTGCGCGTCCGGAGCCTGTGCTCCGCAACGGGAGAGGCCACGACAGTGAGAGGCCCACGTACCGCAAAAAAAAAAAAAAAAATGTATCCAGGTTAAGTCCGTTTCTTTACTATACCATTAAAATCCAGCCTGTATTGATTGCTCTCCGCTCAGCAAGACACAGGGCGCTGTCACATGTCACCCCGACAGCTACCCACCCACAGGGGCTCCTAGCACTTCTGCTTTTCGGAGGCGTCAGCCGAGGAGCTGAGAAGCCATGCAATGTTCCAAGTTGACAGGCTGGTGACTGTGGACCAGGATCCTAACCCACGGCATCAAACAGCAGAGCCCACTCCTCCCAAGGGTGAAAGTTTTGCTTTTCGTTCCGTTACTGCGAGGGGAAGGGAAATATAGGTCAATCTCCATTTTTCGATTGCGTGTTCTTTTCACACCTAAGGGGTTGGAACAGTCTTATACTTGGTACAGTGGATCTAAGTTCACTTTTGTGAGGTTCTTAATAATGTGAGCTGCCACCTCTGACTCGAGTGGCCAGGTCCCCTCTTTGCATCCAAGCACATGGCTGTTTTCCCGGTCTCCCTCCACGTTATTAAGAATCTCACGAAAGTGAACTTAGAGCCATTGTACTGCAGACAAGCTGCTTTCTATTTTTTGCTCTTCTGCTTAAATTTTCAAAGAATCTAAAATAGCACATGCCATTTTTCACCATGTTCTCTTCTGAAATATTTAATTCTTCCTTGGGCGGTTTAACATTGCTTCGCCCAAGGATTAACTTCCATTTCTGAAGAGTCTATTAGCTGAGAGAGGCAGAAAACGTATTTCATAGAGTGGCAGAGATGGGGGGGCTGACAGAGTAAGCAGAGAAAAGCGGGGAGGCCCGCGGCTTGCCTCTATAGAGCTGCTTGCCCATCAGCAAAGCCGGGACCCACTCCCTTGATTAAACACATACTGATTTTTAAAAAGCAAAGTTTCCCTGCAAAGACCACTTTTAAGGGGATTAATGCTCAATGAATAATGAATCGGGGAAAGAACTACAACAGTAATACTTAATTGGAAGAGGTAAAATCAACCGTGGTGAAGTGCTCACATCACCTTGTAGATGCAAAGCAAGTTCTAGAGGGCTGCATGGGTCTTCAGCCAATCAGACGGACGTGAGGGCAGCTCCCAAGTCGAGTGGAGTGGCCAGCCGGAATGGTGCCGGTCAGGATCGCAGTATTTCTCTGCTTATCTCTTTCTTAATAAAGGCCCGAGAAGAGGGGAGGGAAAAAAGCACGGGAGAGATGAAAGCTTTGGTGATTTCTGCCTTTGTATTGGAAGGCCCTAATCAAAAGCTTAATGTTCCTCCTTGGGCCAGGCCTAAAAAGTTTGTCTCTTGAGGCAGATTTTTCCAGCAGCCTTTTATGGATAGCTGTGATTGTTTAACTGCCTTTCTCCGTGTGTCTTTCTGTTCAGCACACTGTACCTTGCTTAGTCTGGGGTGTTCACAGTGTTTTGCTTCTTGGACCCAAAGTGTCAGAATTCACTCACAGTGGTAACAAGAGAAAGGGATGGTTTCCTCCCTTAATCCTGAGTCACTTTTTTTTTTTTTTTTTTTTTTTTTTTTTTTTTTTTAAAGAAAGGTGTCTAAGCTGTGACGCTGGAAATGTTCTTGCCAGTCAACGTGGGAAAATGTGATTCTTGGCCGATTAATTATAAGGCTGATATTCCCAAATCCAGATTGGGTAGTGATGAATTACTAACGCTTGTCAACGGTCACGTTCTACTTTTTTTTTCTTACAAAAGAAGATGAAAGGAGGGGTCCCTAAAAATTAAAAAGGGACCACAAGGATCACACTTTTAGCATATTTCCCACCCTGCAGCTGGCCGCCCACGAGACACAGTGGACATCGCCTGGTTTCCACTTTGCTTCAGGATCACGGAGTTATAACCCAGAGGCACACTGAACCCCAGGGAGTGTGCGGGGCTCCCCAAGCTGCTTCACAATGCATTTTGCTCCCCCTGGGAAGCCTGGCCCTCCGGCTGCCACGTTGTCAACTCTCCAGGGGCCCCAGGTTTGCAGTCACCTCAGGGCCAGGCACAGGGTGGAGGTATATGGAAAAGGCCCGCAATCAATAGTATCTAGAGGCGAGGGCTTTTATAAAACCCTCTCCCCAGACCAGCCCCACACTAATTAAACTGACTCACTGGCAGAGGGACACAGGCAGCTGTGCTTTTTCAAACAGCCCCCTGGAATCCACCGTGCAGCCAAGTTTGAGAGCCACTGATCTCAGGGCACCTCCCGAGACAGCTCTGGGGAAGGCGTCATTCAGAATAATGCCTGCCCTGCCTCCTAGTCCCACTTATTTAGTAGAATCTCCAGGTTTTCTATACTTTTACCACTGATTTTTTGTGTGTGTGACACATTTCATTTTGCCAGCTCCCTTTTTCCTCCACGGCTGACACAACCTTTAATAGTCACGTTTCTCACCAAGAAGATCGTTTAAAGCTTTAAGCAGTATGTGACCTTTACACTTTTGTCCAGCTTAGTAAATCTGCTGGCTTTTTTTTTTTTTTTAACATCTTTGTTGGGGTATAACTGCTTTACAATGGTGTGTTGGTTTCTGCTTTATAACAAAGTGAATCAGTTATACATATGTTCCCATATCTCTTCCCTCTTGCGTCTCCCTCCCTCCCACCCTCCCTATCCCACCCCTCCAGGCCGTCACAAAGCACCGAGCTGATCTCCCTGTGCTACGCGGCTGCTTTAACAGTAGTCACTAAGACGTCACAATTTCATTGTAGTCATTTTGTTGTACTTCAGATTTTTTTCTAAAAGCAAGGCTGTGCTCTGGCTTTGCTTTCGAAAAGATGGTAATTTTTTAAAATTGAAGATGCGGGGGCATGGGAGGAGATTCCTTTATTCTAGAATTTTCCCAGCAGTATTTCTATAGAAAGTGAGTTGAGCCCTTCTACCACTAGAATATTGGGTCTCTAAATTCTTACAAGTAGGGCTTTAATAAATATCTGCCAATTTTTAAAATTTACATCCGAGGACAGAAGAACAGGTGTAAAATCAAGGTATTATGTGAAACAGGAAGAAAAAGTGAAACAGCCATTGCAGTTAGGCATTCCTTTTTCATAAGGCTGTAACAAATAATGTGTTTATTTCCCCACCAGTACGCCTACTAGAACACGTAAAAGCTTGGGATAATGGGAGGCTGAAATCTCTGGCTCAGTTTCTGACTCATGCACTCTCTGAACGTGCATGAGTATACTGTGCAAAGTATAATATTTCATTTCTTGAAATTGTTTTATACTGCCTACCTCACAGGGCTATTATGTGGTTTCAAAGAGACGTAGGTGAATACACGCTGAAAAGCCTGAAGCACTACATGGTATAATGTAAAATTAAAATGTTATTTAATTAAGGGTTCACTGTCTGCTGCGGCCTTTTTGTACTTGGGCACGAGGCTGCCCTAAAATAGGCACATTTAAGCCATGATCTAGCAGAAGAACAGAAGTTAAAAGGGAGATTAATAATATAACAGGTAACATTTCAGTGCTTCTTCCCTGATGGTAAGGGGAATTTACATCACCCCCTGCAGAGGGCGATTAATTGGTTGAAAGACCACTGTCACTCAAGTCGGTGCGTTAAAAATGCCTCGCGCTGTGCGTCGAGACAGAAAGGCAAGGCGCGTTGGGAAGAGAGAAGGATTCTCAAATGGGTAGATATTATTCAGGTAATACAATTTTTCTATTCTAAGAACTCATGAATATTTTAAGTTACCTGGACTTGTTTCATATGTAATATGCATTTTCCACCCTGAAATTGACCAGTGTGTATTCAGAGACAGCCTGGAAAGCAGCGAGATAACTATAGCTGGAAAATACTATGGTGCCCCCTGGCCTGGTTGCTGCCGTAACTCGCTCACTGTCCTGTGTTTTTGCCGTAAGACTACTCCACTTGCCATCAGTCAGGACAGTAGAAGGAAGACATGGGGGATATTTCTTTATATATGTATTTATTTGCATTTTTAGGATAAGCACATATTACAGTTTTTTAAAATGGTTAAGATGAGAAAGATCCTCTTTTAGAATGATGGATGTAGAAATGAGTGGAAAACGGACTTCTACTCTGTGTTTTTCTGCATTGTTGAGAAGATCTCCCTTTCCTCACGTCCTCCCTTGCTTCATCTCTCCCCGTCTCTGGAAATAACCACCATTCGCTATTTATAATCATGTGCCTTTACAAACAAAAACTAAAGATGGGACTCTCATACATGAGTATTCAGCCAATTCCCCAATATTAATTGAGCACCTACTATAGACAAGGCACCGTTTAGGTGCTTAAGATACAACACGCAAGAATTGTCGCGGTCCCTGGTTTCGGATAGCTTATATTTTAACCCTTAGTAATTTTTTTAAAACCCCTCTTTTTTTCAGAATAATTATAGATTCACAGAAAGTTGCAAAGCTAGTATAGAGAGGTCCTGTGCATCCTTTATCCAGTTGCCCCCGATATCATAGGACGTTATCTAAACCAACCATATGGAATTGCATTTGTAGATTTGTGTAACCGTCACCACAGTTAAGACGAAGACTTGTTCGTCGTTATGAAGATCTTCATGCTACCCCTATATAGTCACACACACCCCTCTCCCCTCACCCTCTCTAACTCTGGCAACCTGTTCTCTATCTCTGCAATTTTGTCATTTTGAGGACATTATATAAATGGAGTCATATTGTATGTGACTTTTTCTAACTGGCTTTTTTTTTCACTCAGCATAATGTCCTTGAGATCTATCCAAGTTGTTGTATCAATAGCTAGTTCCTTTTTTTTTAAACATCTTTATTGGAGTATAATTGCTTTACAACGTTGTGTCAGTTTCTGCTGTTTAACAAAGTGAATCAGCTATATGTACACATACATCTCCATATCCCCTCCCTCTTGCATCTCCCTCCCATCCTCCCTATCCCACCCCTCTAGGTGGTCACAAAGCACCGAGCTGATCTCCCTGTGCAGTGCAGCTGCTTCCCACTAGCTACCTGTTTTACATTTGGTAGTGTAGATATGTCAATGCCGTGCTCTCACTTCGTCCCAGCTTACGCTTCCCCCTCCCTGTGTCCTCAAGTCCATTCTCGGTGTCTGCATCTTTATTCCTGTCCTGTCCCTAGGTTCATCAGAATCTTTTTTTTTTTTTTTTTTTTTTTAGATTCCATATGCATGTGTTAGCCTACGGTATTTGTTTTTCTCTTTCTAACTTACTTCACTCTGTATGACGGGTCCATCCACCTCACTACAAATAACTCAATTTCGTTGCTTTTTACGGCTGAGTAATATTCCATTTTATATACATGCCACATCTTCTTTATCCATTCATCTGTTGATGGACACTTAGGTTGCTTCCGTGTCCTGGCTATTGTAAATAGTGCTGCAATGAACATTGTGGTACATGACTCTCTTTGAATTATGGTTTTCTCAGGGTATATGCCCAGTAGTGGGATTGCTGGGTCATATGGTAATTCTACTTTTAGTTCTTTAAGGAACCTCCATACTGTTCTCCATAGTGGCTGTATCCATTTACATTCCCACCAACAGTGCAAGAGGGTTCCCTTTTCTCCACACCCTCTCCGGCACTTATTGTTTGTAGATTTCTTGATGATGGCCATTCTGACCAGTGTGAGGTGATACCTCGTTGTAGTTTTGATTAGCTAGTTCCTTTTTACTGTGGAGTGGTGTTCCATGGTATGGATGGGCCAGAGTTTGTCTAGCCATTTACCTATGTGGCGACATTTTGGTTGTTTCCAGTTCAGGGTTATTGTAAGTAAAGCTGTTACGAACAATTGTGTGTACAGGTTTTGTGTGAACATAAGTTTTCATTTTTCCGGGACAAATGCCCAGGAGTACAATTGCTGGGTCATACAGCAAATATGTGTTTATTTTTTGAAGGAACCACCAAACTGCTTTCCAAAGCGTCTGTACCGTTTCACATTCCCATAGGCAATGTATGAGCGATGTCCCCATACCCTCTCCAGCATCTTGTGCTGTCACAATTTTTAATTTCATCTGGACTAATAGGTGTGTAGTGATAGCTCATCATGGTCTCAATTTGCATTTCCCTAATGGATAGTTGAGTTGAACGATTTTTCCTGTGCTTATGTGCTATCTGTGCCTCCTCTTCAGTGAAATGTCTGTCTGTTCATTTCTCTTGCCCACCTTCTAATTGGATTGTTTGAGATTTTAATATTGAGTTTAGATTTCCTTGTATATTCTAGGCGATGCTCCTTTGTGGAATATGTGGCTTCCGGATATTTTCTCCCAGCCTATATAACACAAGGTTTTTATTTTGTTAAAGTCCAATCATCAACTCTTTTTTTCTTTTATGGTGTCACGTCATATCTAAGGATTCTTTGCCTAGCCCTAGATCCCAAAGATTTTCTCCCATGTTTTTTTCTAAGTTTGATAGTTTTACATTTTATGTTTAAGTCTGTCATTCCTTTTGAGTTAATTATTGTATAAGGTGTGAGGTTTAAGTTCGGGGGTTGATTTTTTTTTATCTGTGGGTGTCCAGCTGTTCCAGCATCATTTGCTAAAAAAGCCATCCTTCCTCCACTGAATTACTTTTGCACCTTTGTCAAAAATCAGTTCGGCGGTAATGTAGAATTATTTCTGGGTTCTCTATTCTTTCCATTGCTCTCTGTGTCTCTCCTTCTGCCAATACCGTACAATAGCTCTACAGTTAAGTCCTGAAATCAGGCAGAGTGATCCTTACTTTATTCTTTTTCACAATTGTTTTGGCTATTCTAGTACCTTTGCCTTTATATAAAATTTTTAGAATCGTCTTGTCTATAGCTACAAAGTAGAGGGATTTTGTAAAGAATTACATTAAACCTATATCAACTTGGGCAGAATTGACATCTTTACTATGTTGAATTTTCAAATCCATAAACACAGTATGTCTCTCCATTTAGTTAGATCTTTGATTTCTTTCATTAGCATTTTGTGGTATTCAGCATGCAAGTTCTGTACAGGTTTTGTTACATTAATATGTATTTCTCTTTTTTTTTTTTTTGAGCAGTTATGAATGGTATTATATTTTTAAATTTGGTGTTCACATGTTCATTGCTAGTATATAATAATACAGTTGATTTTTGTATGTTTATTATATTTATCTAGTATTCTGTGACCTTGCTGAAATTGCTTATGAGTTCCAGGAGTTATTTGTTCATTTTTCTTTTGTTTTGTTTTTAGATTGATTGGGATTTTGTGCGTAATCTCATGTTATCTAGAAATAGAGAGTTTTATTTCTTACCTTTTGTTCTTTATAAATTTCTTTTTTCTTGCCTTAGTGCACTGGCTAGAACTTCCAGTGCTGTGTTGAACAGGAGTTGTGAAAGCAGACATCCTTGCCTTGTTTCATTTATGTGGAAAGCATTCAGTCTTTCACCATGAAGTATGTTAACTATACAACAATTTGTAGATGCCTTTTTTCAAGTTGAGGAAGTTCCCCTCTGTTCCTATTTTGCCAAGTGTTTCTATCTTGAATGGGTGTTGAATTTTGACAGATACTTTTTATGCACTAATTGATATGATCTTGTAATTTTCTTCTTTAGCCTGTTAATATGGTGGGTTATGTTGATTGATATTTGAATGTTGAACTGGCCTGTATCCCTAGAATAAGGCCCCACTTGGTCACGGTGTATAATTCCTTATATATTGTTGAATTCTATTTGCTAACATTTTGTTAAGGAGTTTTGCATCTATTTCTGTGAAGGCTATTGATCTCTAGTTTTCTTTTTCATATCGTCCCTGCCTGGTTTTGGTATTAGGATAATATTGGCTTCATAAGATGAGAAATGTTTCCTCCTCTTCTATTTACTGGAGGAGAATATATACAGTTGTTGTTAATTCTTCCTTGGTAGACTTCTCCTAGGAAACCACGTGGGCCAGGAAATGTCTTCTTTGGGAGATTTAAAATTACAAATTCAGTTTCTTTAATACTTATACGGCCATTCAAATGATCTGTTTTATATTGGGTGAGTTTGTGGTAGTTTGTATTTTTTGAGGAATTAGTTCATTTTATCTGAGTTGTCAAATTTATGTGTGTAGATGTATTCCTAGTAATCCCTTATCCTTTTGATATCGTCAGGGTATGTAGTAACAGCCTCTGTTTTAATTCATGGTATTTGTAGTTTGTGTTTTCTTTCTTTTTGGTTTTATCGGTGTTGTTAGAGATTTGTCAATGTTACTAAGCTTTTTCAAAGAATCAGACTTTTGTTTCTCATTTCTTTATTTTTCTGTTTTCAATTTCACTGGTTTCTGCTCTTTATTATGTCCCTTATTCTTCTTGCTTTGGGTTTATTTTGCTCTTTTTCTAGGTTCTTGAGGTAGAAGCGTAGATTATTATTTGAGACTTTTCCTCTTTTCTAAAATAAGCATTTAGTGCTAAAAAACTTTCTTTTGGCACTGCTTTAGCTGTGTCTCACAGATTTTAATATGTTGTATTGCCATTTTAATTAAGTTCTATGTATTTTATTTCCCTCGAGGCTTCTTCTTTCAACCATGGATTGCTTAGAAGTCTTTAGTTTCTAAGTGTTTGGAGAATTTTCAGTTATCTTTTTGTTATTTACAATATTTCTGGTTTGATTCCATTGTGGTCAGAAACATACTCTGTATGGTTTCTGTTTTGTTTTGTTTTTTTCAGTGTGTTGACGTTTGGCTCTAGGTATTGTTTTTCTTTGAATACTTCCGTGAGCATTTGAAAAGAATGTGCATTCTGCTGCTGTCAGGTGGAGTGTTCTATAAACGTTGATTAGTTCCTGTTGGTAGATGATGATGTTGAGTTCCTCTATACCCTTGCTTATTTCTGTCTAGTTTTTCTGTCAACTTTTGAGAAAGGGATGTTGAAGTCTCCAACTCTGATGGTGGATTTCTCTGTATCTCCTTTCAGTTCTGTCAGGTTTGGGTTATCATATTTGCAGCTCTGTTGTTTGGTGCATACACGTTTAAGATTTGCTATGTTTTCTTGATTGATTGACCCTTCTGATGTTATGTAATATTCGTCTCTGTCTCTGGGAATCTGAAGCCTACTTTACCTGATATTAATATAACTACTCCTGCTAGCTTTTGGTTAATGATTGCATAATATATCTTTTTCCGTCCTTTTACTCTTAACCTGTCTTTAACATTATATTTGAAGGGAGTTCCTTGTAGACAGCATATAGTTGGGTCATGTTCTTTTATCCACTCAGCCAGTCTTTGACTTTCAATTGGTATGTTTAGATCGTTTACATTTAATGTAATTATTGATATGCTAGGGCTCAAGTTGGCCATTTTATGTTTCCTTTCTGCTTGTACTTTCTCCCTCTCTTTTTCATCTCTATTTTCTTTTTCTTGTCTTCCTGTGGGTTACTTGAACATTTTTTTAGAATTCCATTTGATTTATCTATAGTGTTTGTGAGTGTGTATTTGTATAGATTTTTTTAGTGGATTGTCTAGGTATTACAAGCTTGTACGTATGTATGTATATGTGTGTACTTGTGTATATATGTAATTTATCATCTGTTGGTATCAGCATTTTACCAGTCTGAGTGACGTATAAAAACCTTTCTTCCCTTTATATCCTTTTACCCTCCCCTGTTTATAATTGTCTTAAATATTTCCTCTACCTACATTTAGAACCCATCAGACAGTGCTATAATTTTTTCAACCATCAAACATAATTTAGAACATTCAAGAGGAGAGGGATAATGTATTTACCCATATTTTTACTTCCATTTTTTTCATCCTAATTCCAAGGTTCCTTCATTTTCATTTCTTACGTGTTTAGAGAACTTCCTCTATCCGTTCTTATAGGATCGATAACAAATTCTCTTAGTTTTACTTCATCTGAGAAGGCTTTGATTTGCCCTTAATTCCTGAAGAATATTTTCACTGGTATAGCATTTTGGGTTGACGGTTCTTTGAAACGCACTTGAAAAATGTTGTGCCACTTTTTACTTGACCTCCCTGGTTTCAGATGAGAAATTCTTTCCTCTGTCCCCTCCATTCTGCTGTTGAGCCCATCCACTGAGCTTTCTATTTCAATTAATGTATTGTGCAGTTCTAAAATTTCCATTAGGTTATTCTTTATAGGTCTGTTTCTTCACTGAGACTGTTCTTTTTTTGTTTCAAGGGCGTTCCTAACTGCTCATTGAAGCATTTTTACGATGGCTGCTTTAAAATCTTTGTCAGATAATCCTAACATCTCTGTTATCTCAGTGTTGGCATCGATCTGTCTATCTATCTGTCTGTCTGTCTATCTATCTATCTATCTATCTATCTATCTATTCAAATTGAAATTTTCCTGCTTCTTGGTATAAGTGAGTTTAGATTGAGACCAGGACGCTTTGGGTTTTATGAGACTCAGAATCTTATTCAAAGCTTTTTCTGTTTTAGGTGACTTCTTTTAACACTGCTCCGGCGGGGGGAGGAATGGCCTCACCTCGCTACTGCCAGGTGATTGTAGAAGTCCAGGTTTCCCTTTCAGCCTCTGTTGATACCCAAAGGAAGAAGAAGCTCCTTCTGGGCAGGGGTGGAGGTTTCAACTCCCCACTAAGCCTGATATCACCTGTCTGGGAAGCATATGAGTGCCTTTTGTTGCTCTTCATACGGCCAGCACTGGCACCTCAGTTTGGGGAGAGTAGCTTGCCTCATTACCCCTGCTGAAAGTCCTTGCCTTCCACAAGGCCTCCCCTGACTCCTCCCCGCGTGGAGGAAGAGGTGTACTTCATTATTAATGGGTGGTAATGAAAGTTCAGGATCCCTACTCAGCCTCCTCTGACACCGCTCTAGCAGGGGTAGAGGTGGGGTATATTGGGGGTACCTAGCACAGCATGGCCTGGTTGAAAGTCTAGGTTTCCCACTTGGTCTTTGCTGGTGGGAGTGGGGTCCCAGTTTTTTCTGCAGTGTTTGGCTAGAGTAGATCGGTTACTGTCTAAAAGTTTTCTGTCTTGCTAGGATGCCCCTTTCTGGTCCTTTGGCTGTAAAGAGCAGCTTTTTTTGGTAGTATTTTTGTCTGTACCTATTGACGTTTCCAAGTTGTTGGCTTCTTCACCTCCAAGTCTGGAATATATGAGGCAGAAAGACAACCCAGAAAACTCACCACCATGTCATTCTTTGGCACCCAACGTCCCTAGCCAGTCTCCTTTCTTCTCTCCACTTTTCATATCTCCATCTCCATGATGTAGAGATACAGAGATACAGATAAAGAGATCCTTACTGAACAATTTTAATAGTTCTAATCATTTTCAAATGATGGTTTTGGATCTTGGAGGGTAACAGTCACATACTTTGAAAAGAACTATGTTTTCTTCTCTTCTTTTCCAAAATTTACACCTCACTTCCTATTCCATCACTGCCTTGCCCAAGACCAGCGGTGTAATGTGGAAGAGCAGCGTCGACGACAGGCATCCATCCTTCTTGCTTCTAATCTTTCAGGGTTAAGTAGATTGTTTTGTAGGTTTCTGTTTATATCCTTTATCAAGGTTTTCTCTGAACTTATTAAGAATTTTTATTAAGAATGGATGTGCAGTTTTATTAAATGCTTTTACTGAATTTACCAAGATGATCATGTGTTTTTTCTCCTCCGATCTATTAATAATAGAATTATCATAATAAATTTTTCTGATGTTGAGTCTTCCTTGCATTCATAGGACAGACCCTCCTAGGTCATGGTGTGTTACTCTTTTAAGACACTACTAATTTTTCTTCTTTTTACTTTTTTTTTTCTGTCACTACTAATTTTGATTGGTTACTGTATTTCGGATTTTTGCTCATGTATGCATTAATACGATTGTGCGTCTAATCCCTGCTATACACCAAATGGATGACCTACTTTAGATGGGGCCTATGTTCTGCATACCGCCTTGGACCACTCCCTATGGTCACTCAATTAAATGCTACATTTCCTATTAAATATTAAATTTCTTTTTATTAAATGTCCTGTCTGACTTTCATAGGCACTTTGAGGTGCTGGTCTGTACTTTTTGCTATGTTAGTGCCATCCTATCCATTTTTGGTATCTAGGTTATACTAGGTTTGTAGAAGAAATTGAGAATCTTTACATATTTTCGACATTCCACAGCAGTCTAGCACAGGAATTAACATGTACTTTAAACTTAAAGGTGTTAAAAGTGAGCAAAAAGAAGGAGTGAGTAGTAAAACCATCTGGTCCTGGGACCTGGTTGATGGGGTTGGAGGTGGAAGAGGTAAACTTTGACTACCTTTTCAATTTTCCTATAGTTACTGGTCTTTTCAGGTTTCCTGCCTCTTCCTGAGTCATTGTAGTCATTTATATGTTCCTAGAGAATCATTTTATTTCTATTTTCAAATTTATTTTTTTAATCTATTGGAATTTGCATATATATTCTCTAATAATTTTGAAATGAAATCCACATCTATAGTTATATCCTCTAATTTTATTTTGTTTGCTTCCCCCCCCCCCC
>NW_006769631.1:1380349-1385699 GCF_000442215.2 Lipotes vexillifer
CTGGTCTCTTTGGTTGGTCTTTATAAACATTTTTTGGTTTTAATGATGAAACTGACTTGTTTGTTTTCTGTTTCATCAGTTTCTGTTTTTATCTTTATTGGTTCCCTTCCTTCTACTTTGTTGAGCTCTTTTTAAAAATTTTCTTGAGATGATTGTTTAGTGCAGTTTTAATCTTTCTTGATTTCCAAATGCACGTGAAACATGGAGTCCCTCTTTGATTTTGAGCTGAGTGCTCTCATGATCATTCATTGCTACGTGGTCTCCAATTTATTTTTATTTCTTTTTTTTTAGTACATCTTCATTGGAGCATATTGCTTCACAATGCTGTGCTAGTTTCTATTGTACAACAAAGTGAATCAGCCATATGTATACATATATCCCCATCTCTTCCCTCTTGCGTCTCCCTCCCACCCTCCCTATCCCACCCCTCTAGGTGGTCACAAAGCATCGAGCTGATCTCCCTGTGCTATACTGCTGCTTCCCACTAGCTAACTATTTTACATTCGGTAGTGTATATATGTCGATGTTACTCTCACTTTGCCCCAGCTTTCCCTTGCCCCTCTGCTTGATTTTCTTTTATAAATTAATTCTTGGGTTAGAGTTCCAAGAGGGCTGTGCTCTTTCTCTTCCAGGAGTTTTATTGAGATTTTATTTGTGGCCAAATAATTGGTCGGATTTTTTAACCGTCCCGTGAAAATTTAAACATATGCTGTCTGTTAGTTGGGAACTGAGTTTAAATTTGAAATTCATCTAGCTTGATGATTGTGTATTCAGATCATCTGTATCCTTACCTATTTTTTTTTTTTTTGTCTACTTGATCTATCACTTTCTGAGAAGGACGTGCTAAAGTTTCCCACCATGATCATGGATTTAATAGTTTCTGCTTGCATTTCTAACCCTTGTTACGTAATTCCATGCTGTGGTGTTCAGTGACAAAGCTTTGTGACTATTATCTTCTAGATTGTATCTTTAATCCATGGAAAATAGTCCCCTTGCTTTTGACCTTGAATTCTATTTTTATCTAATATTAAGACTGAATTTTTTGGCTTTCTCTTTGATAACATGTATCAGGTTTATCTCCGGTCATTCTGTTTTGTGCCATTTTAAGTCTTTTGTAAATAACGTAAAGCTCTAAGTTCTAAGTATTTCCCATCACAAAGTCTGTCTTTTAATAGGAAAATTAAACTGTTTGTATTTATTATAAATATTGGTATGTTTGAACTTATCCCTGTCACTTATTTGCATTTTCTACTTAACATGCCTCCCTTTTCTTTACTGTTGTACTCGTAATGTTTTCTTTTTCTTTCTTTTTTTTTGCCTTTGGTGTTTTGGAATTTCTACGTCCTATTCTTCTTTAGTTGTTTAAAGCAGAGCATCAAACTCTCATCACTTACAGGAAAATGTAATTTAAATCAGAATTTGTAACCTACCCTTCCCACGAGACAAAGTCTTGAGCAAATTTTTACCTGTTTTTAGCTTCCAAGGACTCTTTCTTGCTCTCAATGGCTCCATTTTCACAACAGCCTACTCTGGGTTTTCTCAGTGCAGTATCCCTCTGAAGATGACAATAGTGTGTGCGTGTGTGTGCGTGCGTGCGTGTGTGTGTGTGTGTGTGTGTGTGTGTGTGTAAGCTCTATTCTCTGCATTGGAGCCCAGGTCAGGTTGTTTTCGTCTTTCTCTACTATGGAAAATATTTCCTTAAATGTCTCCTAGTTCCTTAATATGCAGAGAGGT
Source organism: Lipotes vexillifer (assembly GCF_000442215.2). NCBI lineage: Eukaryota > Metazoa > Chordata > Mammalia > Artiodactyla > Lipotidae > Lipotes > Lipotes vexillifer. The sequence continues at coordinate 1,382,084 of NW_006769631.1, forward strand.
GTGGATTGGTGTTGGTAACCGTCACGTGTTTCCTCAGCAATCATATGCTTGGTTTCCACTGCAGATCCCTCTTCTGAATGGGAGGGATGGCTAAGACCCTTAAGTCAGTTTGTGTCGGGTGCGACAGCAGATTTCCCTTTAAGGCATTTAGGAAGAGAGCAGGCAGGCCAGCTGGGAACCCTCGTGGGGCCCCGCAGGGAAGCTTTGCCCTGAGGTGAAGCAGTTTCCCATCGCTGACTTCTGTGCGGCGTCATGTTTCTATTTTCCTCTCCTTACCCTGGACTCTGCCTGCTGAGGAGCCTCGTACTCGCTACCTGATGTTCTAGACTCAGAATCCAGGAGGATAGCCCCTACCCTGGCCAATTCCCAGCCTTCTTTAAGAGCTACGTTCACAACACACTGCATCCAGCCTTCTACACACTGGGGGAAGGGGGAGGAAATGTTGGTCCAGGTTATTTAGAGCCTATCTTGTAACTCATTTCCCTCCTAAGTGCCCCGGTGGTCTGCCCTCTCCCTGAACTTGGAGGGGTTCAACACAGCCTTGAGAAGACTCCACCAAGCCTGCTGCTGTGCTGGGCTTGTTTGGGGTAGCAGTTTTCCCCGCTCCAGTTTTTCTATCAACCTGTCCCACCTACCAATATGTCTACGTCACTGATGGTGCCCTTTCAGTGCTCCTAAGGATTTATTTTCCTTCTTGCTGAGGGGAAGAAAACATATGTGCTCATCTTGAACCAGAAGTCTAAAAGAGAGTTCAGGATGCCACAAACAGGTAGCTTGTTTTTTTCTTTAATGGCTTGTTGGGGTTTTTTTTTTTAATTTTATTGAAGTATAGTTGATTTACAGTGCTGTGTTGATTTCTGTTGTACAGCAAAGTGGGACAGTTTTATACACACACACACACACACACACACACACACACACATATATATACTTTTGCATATTCTTTCCATTATGGTTTATCACAGGATATTAAATATAGTTCCCTGTGCTATACAGGAGGACCTTGTTGTTTATCCATTTTATATACAGTAGTTTGCATCTGCTAATCCCAAACTCCCAGTCCATCCCTCCCCCACTCCCCCTTGGCAACCACCAGTCTGTTCTCTATGTCTGCGAGTCAAACAGGTAGCTTTTTGAGTGAGGAAAACAAATCACTTAAAATATCCTTTCTATAAAGAATTCCAAAATAGACATCCCTTTTCCTGTACTTAAAAGTCAAATAAGTAAAAGGCAAGAATACGACGAGTAGTGTTTTTGTCTGCAACCAGAATGAAGGGGTGCGTACTACTGCCCGACAAGGCTGGAGTCGGGGCTGTGTTTGTATTGGCGGCATCGGTCATGTACGCTAGCTGCCTCTATTAAAATGTAACTATTAGCAAATGAAATTAAATACTTCAGTTGCCTAGTAACTAATCCAATTTGAGAAAGAAGCAAAAATAGAATACATAAATTTAGAACTTTTAGGCTGTGTGCCAAGCAAAATATTCTTGCTTGTATCCTTTTGATCATCTGCCATTTGAAAGGAAGAAAGGATGTTTTAGTGTCAAATCCGCAACATTTGTGTTGACCTTGCTTCCTAAAAGTGAATATCCCTTGATGACTAGACATAAATGAGAGGTAGGGTGGCTTCCCAGAGACAACCAGCCCCACTAGCTCCCGAAATTGCCAGGTAGGGGCAGGGGCAGGAAGATGCTTTGAGTGACTACTAGGAATTGGTTTTTTTTTTTTTGACTTAAATCACATAATGCCCTTCCTTCGTAATTAAGCCACACGATACTAAGGGGAAAAATGTACAAACCATCTGTTTTACCTATTTCCATATAAAAGTAAAATATACTTCCTCCCAAAGCAGCTTTTCAACAAGATGGAAAATTAAGAAACAGTTTAAGATTGTGTAGTACGTGAAGTAATTACTGGGGTAATATAATATTGGAGTTTAAAGAAATACCGTGATAAATAAATTGACGTTCAATGTGATGTCAGTTACTTCAGGTATGACTTTTTTCCGCCTCCTTGAAAAAATTGAGAAGAAACACCCCACAGTTGCCTGTATTTACAGATGACATATTTCCAAAGAGAAAGTAAAAAAGAAAATGAAAAATTATTCCCTCCAAAATAAAAGAATTTAAAACTTAAGAAAGAGGTGTAAGAACAGTACAATGAATTCTATATACTCTGGACCCAGATTAGTAATTGCTTTATCACTTTTCTCCCTCCTCTCTTACACACACACACACACACAATTTATATATGCACATACATGTACTATATACACAGACATTTTTCTCCTAAACGATTTGAGAGTTAGTCTATCTTTAAATATTTCAGCTTGTATTTCCTGACAACATAATCAAATACAATATCCAATTCAGGAGATTTAACATTGATATAATCGTATTGTATTGATGCTGCTGTATTAGTACTGTGTTGATTGCATTGATGGAGTATCACAATCCATATTCAGATTTTGCCATGTGTCTCAATAATATCCTTGAAAGCAGTTTCTTTTTCCGTGCATCCAGGATCCAGTCCAGTAGTGCCCATTGCATTTGGGTGTCATGTCTCTTTGATCTTATGTAATCTGAAACAGCTCCTCAGCCTTTCTTGTCTTTTGTCACATTTGACACATTAAGAGAGAACAGAGAATGTCCCTCATTTGGGGTTTTTCTGATGTTTTCTCATGATTAGATGAGGACATATTTTTCCATCATTAATTGCAATACTCTTTTAAATAGTCTAAATTCGTAAGAGGATCCTGCAGTGGAAGATGGTTAGCAAACCTCGGAGCCCTGTCACCCCAAATTGTGGCTGGGTCGACCGTGGCTTGTGGTTGGGCGTGGCTGGCAGCCCTGCCATGTGCCAAGGGCTCTGACCTCAGCCCTCTGGCGTGTCCCCACTCAGCACACAGTAGGCATTTCCTAACAAAGTATCCAGGGACTCATTCCGAAATAGGAAAGCAACCATTTCAGCCCAAAACCTATTTTTTCCCCTCCCCTTTCTAAGTGTTTTAGAGATGTAAAAGCTCACGAAAGAAAAGGCCACATACATTACCAAAAGTATTTCAGCTATGTAAATGTTCTTCTCTTACTAGTAGTTATTAGCAAGTTAAGTTTTTAAACTGATAACCAACTTTAGCTGCTTAACTATAGAAAGGTTGGCTGATAAATGGAAGGGCTGGGAATCACAAGCAAACATCGCTGGCAAGGCAAAGAAACCAGTGAATAAGACTTACAAGGGATGTTCACATTCAGGCCAGTGAATTAGATCTATAGCCTGCTTGTCTGCAAGTCAAAACTTACGCCACACCCAGGTTTTGAGTGATGGGTTAGGTTAAGGGAAATTTTTGTGGGAAATACGTGACATGCATGTGAGAGTTTACGTTTACCCATGGTTGGATCTGGACGAAGAAATAGGCAAAGGCCCGTTTCTTGTCCTTGAAACTGAAGAGGTTCACGTCTGAGTCCTCCAGGGCCTTCACTGGGGTGCGCCAGTTTCACCCACACCCAAAGGCACACGCACATTCTAAATCCTGGACAGAATCACACGGTTCTTCTGGGCTTTGCTATGTGACTCTTTGCTTGGTGCCTCACCTTCGTTGTTTTCTACAGCTCTTTCC
>NW_006769631.1:1385777-1386494 GCF_000442215.2 Lipotes vexillifer
TCCCTTCCTGTTTTTCTGCACCTACTTCCAGTCTTAAAAATGCAGACTGGAAGCATCACAGCAATTGTCCCTAGGCCGTGATACCCGGGTCTTGAGGTTTTTAACCACGATACCTTGGTGCCTCTTCTGATTTATAGCTCTTAGCTTAATAATTCGGAGCTTAGGTTCTCCCCTGCTCTCCTTCAGCTTCCGTGAGACTCTCCTGAGCTGCTTCCTCAGCCCTGCTCTGTGCAAAGCCAGGGGGACTGCAAAGATCAAAGGGAGGGTGGTCAGCTCTGTGGAACAGTACTGCTGCTTCTCGTTCATTCACTCAACAAGCAGGCTTTGAGCATCTCCTCTAGGCCAGGCACTGCTCTTGGAGCTGGAGATACAGAGGTGACAGGTCTGACCAGATTCCCACCCTCACGGGGCTTATGCTCCAGTGGAGAGTCACGTGATGTACTAGTAAGTAAAGCCAGGAAGACATAGTTCCAGATGGCAGCAAGCACCGTGATGAGAATCAAACAGACCAGTATGAAAGGCGGTGGGAAATGGTGAGGGTGATCACCCGGCTTCCCCAGTCGCCGTCGCAGTTGGATGCCCTCATCTTACAGGCAGGGGTCAAGGACCTGGACAAGACTCCATTTGATAATCTGTGGAATTACCTTCCTGAAGAAAAAGACTTTCCGTTTGTTCCAAGGGAAGCTAATAGAGCATTATTATTTGTTTGATGTACTT
>NW_006769631.1:1386722-1389382 GCF_000442215.2 Lipotes vexillifer
ACCGGGGCACGAACCCGTGTCCCCTGCATCGGCAGGCGGACTCTCGACCACTGCGCCACCAGGGAAGCCCTAATGTACTTTTTATATGACAAAGAATCAAGGCTATGGACAACAAATTTAGTAGAATAAGCATTGTCTTGCTTATGCTTTCTAGACACGATGTGACTGTACCACGTGGTTAATTCCAGTGATTCTCTGTGACTCTTAGCAAGTAATTACCATTCCATTCACATCTGCCCTTAAAAACGGGCCATATGCAAGTCTCTCTTATAGTGTTTATCTTGCAAATCCAAAGGTAACAGGCTGAAATGATGACTTAAAGCAGGGTGGGTGTTATTCTTCTCAGATCTTTTCAAAAGGTCACATCTTTGAGCTGCAAAGGTATGAATTTTTCAGGTGCATCATAGTAACCTGGATGGGGCACGAGAGGAAAGAAGGGCTGGATCTGTTCAGGGCGTGACTGGTACCAAGCCTCCAAGCCCTCATAACAAAATGGATTCTTCTCTTGGGGTGTCAGCCTGAGATAGTCGCGTTATGAATTCAGTGGTGAGCAGCTTTATCTTGTCTATGATGGAAAAGCACACACACACACCCTGCAAAAAACGTATATGCTTTCACCAAAACTTGACTGAAGATGCTCACTTGGGGGTGAGGTAGCAAGGCAGGTCTGATGCCTGTGGTGGGATAGGACCACGGCATCCGGGCCACAGGCTTTCACCCAGGTGGGCGGCTTCTCCATCCCTCTGAAGTGGTTTCCCCTGGTGCCGCTCGTCCCCGCCGCCCCACGCACTCACCTCGGGATTCCTGTGGTCTTCACTCCATCGCGAGAACCGCGCGGGCAGCCCTGGCCAGACCCACCCAGGGCTCACAGTTTGAAGGGATGGGGGAGCGCCCTCCAGGGGAGCACTGGCTGAGGCCTTGATGCCTGTACCTTCCCTGGAGAAGAACATGAAGCACCTCTCGCCTCTCCTTTCCTCTGCTCTGATCGCCTGATTCCCCAAATCCTGGAAACGGCAAAGGCCCGATGAAAGGGCTGAAATGAACACCTCTTATGTATTTCCAGCCAAGGTGGAGGACGACAGAGGCCTCCCTGGAGAGACCATGGCCCGCATAACCCTCACCAGGGTCAACAAAGCAAGGCCAAAATGTCAAACTTCCTGCCTGGGGGAGCTTGTGACACTTCAAAGCTTGGAAATACAAAGTTCTTCCAAAAGCAGAACTCCGGAATGGCCCAGGGCACAGATTTCATCACAGTAAAACACAGAGACAGGATTTCTCCACCCCGCCCATGCTCTGGCAGCACCGGTTGGTGCCATCAGTAGGCTCCTGAGCAAAGAAGGCATAAAATGGGCAAAGCCCAGGTGTCCCTGCGGTCCCCTGCTGACCTATAATAGCCCCCCACCCTCTGTGCCATAGGTCTGCCATCATTTCTCTTTGTCCTGGGTCCCTGGGTCTGAACTTAGCCAGCTACAGCAATAGAAAATGTGGACCACTCACCTTGTACCTTACCCCAAGGACAGCCTCCTAATCTAGAAAGAGACCGGAAAAAGAAGGAAGAGTAAACAGGCTTCCATACCTGAGAGACTTTAATTACTTTTATTTTTCACTACCATGCGAAATTACCATGAACGATAAAAGTGTAAACTCGAGGATCCCCAGAAAATGCACTAGCGTGGCAAGCACTGTACGTACACTGTTGCATTCGGCAACCGTCAGATGCAGCAGGGGGAATCAGGGTCCCTTGGTAATTATGCGCATCCATTAGCATGGCATCCATTCTTTGTCAGAGGCGTTTGGTGACAGTCTCTCTCCGGAGAGGCACACAGCCTTGTGGTCTGCGGCTACGTGGCCACAGAGTAGCACGCCGAGGGAGATGCCACCGATAACACCATATTAAAGTCAGAGTTTGTTGTTGTTGTTGTTGTTGTTGTTGTTGTTGTTTTTAATCTCAGGTGCTGGTTGCAGAGGCACAGAATGTTGATTACAGTTTTACAGGCACTGCTAACAAAAGCTGCACTCGCCAAGGAAAACTCAGCGTTAAGGTTTCGTGGATGATGGTGGTGGGGTAGGGGCAGGTGAGCTGTAGAAGGTAGGGAAGGATGGGGGAAGTGTCGTTGCCGTTCCTTTAGCAAAGGAAGATGGGGGCAGGCCATAAACATAGCTTCATTCCCAAGCCGGCAATTCTTACACTTAATATGTTTTGTCAGGCAAGTCTTCAATACAGATTAAAATGAAATGCCAAGTAATTTCCACCTCTCGGCCGCTCGTGTCTGCGAACAATAGAGAGTGTTTTGATGAATGTCAGTTGATGGCACTTGCACGCTTGTAGATTTAGTCCCAGCAGCAAGGACTAGGGATGGGGGAAGGGTGGGAGGCTGTGTGTGTGTGCGCGGAGAGGGCTGGGGAAGTGTTCCGTAATCCCTTCCCGACGGATTCGGTTCACGACATCCCAAATTGAAAGTAAACCCAAAACAAAATCAGGCTGCCACGTTGAGATGACCTGTTGTCGTTAATTAGGCTCAAAGCAGCCTCCACCTGGAGGAGGGTTTCTTTGCATGTAGGTTGCATTGTCGAGCAGATGCAATTTCCGAGGAAGGAAAGTGAGCAGCTGCGTTGCTGCGTCTAAGGCTGCGGTTCCGCTGGGGTGTTGAAACCAAGTC
>NW_006769631.1:1389512-1390115 GCF_000442215.2 Lipotes vexillifer
CAGCTGGGATGTTGAAGCCAAGTCTCAGTAGCTGTACTTTTAGAGTCTGTCCCCTTCCCGCTGGGTTCCATCCCGACAGAAACCAGACACTGCTAACCCACAGGCCGAGCTGTGATTTCTCATTTCCCCGTACATCCCTGCCTTTGCAGCTTTGCATCGTAAACTCCCAGTGAAGAGCAGGATAAAGGCAGAAGCACCGGCAGAATTCCGTCCCCCAAGGATTTCAATCCTCACCTTCCTCATGACTGGCAGATGCCGTGTCCTTAGTTCTCATCTGTTCTTCAGCTTAATTGGGAGGATTTAGTTTCTGCTGATTCTCTTATTGTTTGGCAATAGGAGCTTTAACTGAAAGTTGCTGACTAATTTTACGGTTGTGTAGGTAACAATTAACACTGTCCGGCAGTCATCGTGAAGGAAGCCTCCGTGTTCAAAGTCTGGTAGATTAAACTGGTTTTCCCTTCAAGTACCAAGGACCAGGCTGTTAACTTGACTCTGGTGCTTACCTGTGTTTCGCTTGTTTTTTTGAATCACTGGTTACCAAATGGTTTTGTGTCCAGGGCAGTTGTTTTAAGACATGGAATCAGAAGGAAACTCTTGCAGGAA
>NW_006769631.1:1390125-1396415 GCF_000442215.2 Lipotes vexillifer
ACTTGTGCGAAAATTCTCTTCCTGTGACCAGAGAGAGAGTCCCAAGGGCAAAGAGAATAAAAGCTGGGGTGTGTTGGGCTCGACTGTTCTCACTGTTAGTTAATAACATTTGTACCCTATACTTACCTAGTTTGATCCCTACAACAGCCCTCTGAAGGGGTTCCCATCCTCATTATATGATGAAGAGACGGAACTCTCGTGGTTTTCCCAAGACACCGCACAGTGAAGAATCACGCGTATGGGGTCTGTCTGACCCAGAGTCCCAACTCTCTCACCAAAGCCTTATCTTTGAGAAATTTTCCAACTATTTGGAACTATTTCCAACAATTTTCAAATAATTTAGAATTGAAGTTACTTTGCCAAAAGATGATTGGAGAAAGTAGTTCTCATTACACTCACACCCTGGTGTTGAATTGTTCTCAAATGTTCTTAACTTAGTGCCCTTTTGGCCAGTAATTAGTCTGAAAGCATCTAACATGGCGGCCGAGAGCCCGAGTCTGAGTCTGTTCGACAGGGGATTGCTTTGCATGCACTTCCTCGTGTACGTTTCAGAAGCAGCATGAGTTTTTCAACTCTTAGATAATCTGAAAGATCCATGTTGCTGCCAATTCTAGGCTCTTCAAAGCTAACATTTAAGGAGGTGCTTCTAAAGTAGGAGTAAAATTGGAATGGCTTGAGTTGGTCTCCCTTCTGCATCCTGGGAATTTGGAAAAGCGATAGAGAGTAGGCAACCTGCCAGTCTGTGAGAAGAGGCAGAGCGACACTTCCTGCCAGTGTCTGGGGGCTGGAGGACCATGGCCAGGGCACAAGTCACATCCCCCCAGACTGACCCAGAAGCCCACTCTCTCTTCTCACCTCACCTCACACCCGCCCCCCCCCTCCACCATCCAGCTTTGTTGTCTTGTCATCTGGGGAGGACAGAACCAAGCTCCCTGCCTTGTCATCACTGCCATTGGGAGCACATATGGATGTCGGGGAAGCACGTGGGTGAGACCCAGTCTCCACTTCCTGATCCATAAGAGGGGGCGATACCTCCCTCCCTGGGTTACTGGGAGGCTTGGACAGGAAATGTGTGGAGCCACTGGGCCACCCGGGCCACCCGGCACAGTCAGGCTTGGTGAAAAGTGGTTACGGCCACAGGAGCATTTCCATAAGCCCCCAGCTGGTCCAGAACATCGCTACCTTCCTCAGCAGACCTGAAGCTCACAGTCTGTCTTTGATAACAATTCCAGGTCTTCGGCATCTGGAGGGAGTACCAAGGTGGGAGTTTTACAGTAAATATTGAAACCCCTCCTGCAAAGATGATATGAGAGGCAGTTCCGCAAAGCAGCCCTGTCTGGCCAGAGAGCTTCTGGGCATTTCCTAAGACTTAGTCTTCTGGGACTTCTTCCTGATCAAAAGGATTCTTCAATTTCAAAATCAAAGTAAAATCTCTGGCAAAAAACACCGAAATCGAGTTGAGCATCTCTGTCAGCAAACTCCGCTTCCCAGAGAACGGTCTCTACAGGCAGAAACACAGGTGGTAAGTGGGGGAGCAGAAAGATTTGGGGCCCAGGAGCCCTGCCTCAGCCTAGACCTTCAGGAGGTGGACAGGGTAGCGTCTGGTCCCCAGAGCACGGCCGCCAGAGCACAGACGTGGGGAGAGGCCGGAAGGGGCGTTCCTCCAAAAGAACCGCAAGATTTTGCTAATTTAGAAAACCCGAAGAACACAGGTCGGAATGGATTCTAAGGAAATTAGATTAAGGAGGATGAAATAGAGAGATTCTGGATGGGATGTGTTCGCTCAAGCAGCTGGAAGTGGCTCTAAGAGATTGCTTTGTTGGTTGGCTGAAAGTTGGCCTCCATGGTTCTACATTCAGTGAGGCTCTAGCATGTCCCTGGCATAGCAAAGAGGGAAGGCATCAAAGGCTTAGCGAGGTTGGCAGGTTGGAGTGCATTTATCATATGTGCCCTGCACACCCACTTCCTCACCTTGTCCCCAAAACAGGCTCAGAAGACACCCCCGGCTCAGGCCCTGTGAAACACGTTACTGAGGGGGCACCAGCCACTCCTACTCCAGAGAGCTCTGGGGAGGCTGAACTCTGTAGGCTGGGCATGCCAGGGGAATGCAGCCATTGAGATGTTTCAGTAGGGATGATGGGGTCACCGCGTGGCAGAAGACACGGGCAGGGATGTTACTGGACCAAAGCTTGGGTCCACTCACGTGCACGCAGTAAATCCTACCTACTGACATGCGGTTTGCTGAAAGAAAGTGCAGCGTTTCTTTTTTTTTTTTTTTTTTTTAACTTGCGGTAGGGCACGAACCCGTGTCCCCTGCATCGGCAGGCGGACTCCCAACCACTGCGCCACCAGGGAAGCCCCAGAGGGGATCTTCTTTATAGGGTGGTTGTGAGGATCCAATGAGCAGTTAGGATGCTTGGCACAGTGCCAGGGATTGATGGCTGGTTGTTCTTTGTTATGAATCATTCTCAGAGAACTTTGTCTCCTGAGTTCACCTTAGTTTGTAAGCTTGTAAGTGGCAGAGCAAGAATTTGAGCCGGTTTCCCTGTGCCATGCGGCTGCTTCCCACTGGCTATCTACCTTACGTTTGTTAGTATATATATGTCCATGTCTTCTCTCTCGCCTAACACACCTCACCCTTCCCCCTCCCCATATCCTCAAGTCTGTTCTCCAGTAGGTCTCTGTCTTTATTCCTGTTTTACCCCTAGGTTCTTCATAAAACGTTTCTTGTAAGGCTGCAGACAAGCAGCCTGGGACAGTTAATGCGCAAGAAGCCGGAACTCCCCGATGGGTTTCAGCAGAGCCTTTTTAAGGCCAGGCAAGGGAGGGGAGTCCCAGGATATGTAATCAGCTCATGCACAAGTCTCTGATTGGTTGATGGTGAAAAAAGTAAAAAGGCACTAAGTTGTTGCACATTATTTCCTGGTTTCTGCCAGACTCCGGCGGGGATGTGTTCATTTCTTCCATTTGATGAGGGTTTCGGCACCTGCAAAACGACTCAGGAGACGTGTAGCAAGATACTGTTACCTAGGTACTTCAAAAAGGAGCTACAGCAGAGGATAAGGGGGCGGGGTCTGTCCCAAGAAGGCCCCATAGGGCCCTGCTCGCTTATAGGGACAAGGTGGCACCGTGACCTAATGGCCATCAAAACGTTTTCTCAGTATTGCTGACCAGCTCTCCTACCAACATTATTTGTATGATGTTTCCTTATTCCATTATATTTCTTTGCTTTTACTGTAAATAGCTAAACACTGTGTAGCCTGTCTTGGCTCTAAATCAACTGGATGCCTCCACTTTGATCCTTTTTCCTGTCTCTTCCTAATCTTTGATATTGGAGAAAAACACGTCCAAAACCGTAATGGGTCTACCCACATGTCATCTTTGGCATAACGAACTCTGAGCGCAGAGGCATTATTTAGAAGGAGTGTGTCAAGTGCACAGCACTCCGCCAGGGCTCCCTGAGCGGAGCTGGCCATAGGAACTGCCCACTGCGGTATTTGGGCCTATTTCTGTAGGGTCAGGGGCACCAACTGGTGAGCTGCCGATGCTGTTCATGATGATGGCTGTGTGTATTTGTTAAGCCCAAGGATTCTCTCTTTTATTCCCTCTAGTGGCCAAGGAGGAGAATTGCCGTTGTCACCGTTTTACGGATGAGGAAACTGTCGGCTAATCATTGGAAGTCTGTCTCACTGACCTTTACCCTTCCACCCCAGGTACGCAGGAGGTCTCTGGGTGAGTTCCCCCGGGCCTCCAGCCACACTGCCCTCTATTTGATGAGTACAAGTTGGTCAGACAGTCAGAACCAGCCACAAAAGGTGGGCAGTGTTTCAGAGCTAAATGTGCTTGGGAGAGGATGCGGGGGAGCATTTCGCAAATGGCGAAGCCTTACTTGGACATATTGCCTTGCTCAGGTATGATAACCCAGTTTCCTGTCCTACGTGATGCAGCTGAAGCTTGGGGTAAATGAGTAAGTGGCCAGGGTCACGTGAGGGTAAGTGACGGCAATTCTTGCCTTCTGACTCCAGGGCTCCCCCTGAAGAAGCAAGTCATGATCTCATATCCTCCCCTAGGCTCACCATCATCCTATTAACAGGGGATTCAAACTGGATAGGGCAGTAGAAGTGATATTGGGAAACGTCTGTCGGCACTCTGGGTATCACTGTGACGAGCCTTCCCTCCAAGTCCTTCCGGAGGGCAGCCCTCTGCCCCGAACTTCCCACTGACTCAGTCTGAATAAATGCTGTGGCCCAGACGAGCCACCTCATTTTTTAAATCTCCTCTTCACTTTGCTAATCTGAACTCATCATAGGAGTAAAGAAAATAAGAAACATTAACTATGAAATGAAAGTTGCTTCAAAGAAAAGTTAAAGACATTTACAAAATATGTATGGCCCCCACCAACCTGTGATTTTCATAAAGGTTGATAGGCTGCCGCCCCCCGCCCCAGAAAAGTTTGCTTTAGGCCCCATTGCCTCAGCTTTCCCCGTCTGCAAGATGGGCATAAACCGTGGTCCATTCCCCTTCTCCCATTTTAGTACCTGTTGAAGACAAGGGGAACGGAGGTCAGGTGTATCTTCCGCTGAAAAGACAAGCTTTGCAAAGGGTCTTCTCGTTTCCTCCACTCTCTTCCGCTTCCCTTGAAAGCCACCCCCCTACCCCCCACCCCCGCCTTCTCCAGAGCCTCCCTTGAAAGCCCCGCCCCGCCCCGCCTTCTCCAGAGCCTCCAGGTCTACAGCTATTGCTTCTGGGAGTAAGAGGACAAAGGAATGGCATCAGCTAGGTTGCAGGCTTGGTACTTTGTCTAAAGAGTATTGCATCATCGTCCTGCCTGAATTTTTTTCCTTAATAATGTGGAATAGGGGTGAGGGGAGGTGGGGTGGATGAGAGCGCCTGGGCCCTAAAACGGGAAACTCTTCGTCCGTTTGCTCCCTATGCTTAGAAGACCCATGTCAGCACGTCACTAGAAGCATTGCGTCAAACAAGAGCTAAGAGGCACTTAAGGGTGCTGTGATAACGTTAGCTGTGCCCTGTCACTTTGTCTTTAAAAATATGCAAGTGCAGAAGAGAATCCGGCAGTGAGTTCCCAGGCTGGCAGGATTCCCCACCTTCATGCACACCCACGTCCACCCGCAGTTGTTCAGCCCAGAGTTAAGACAGCAGGTCAATGATAAAGGTGGATCTTCTTTGGGCCACAGTAGCCCCTATGAAATTCAGCTGAGCCCTAAGGTTGCCTTTGCTGAGTCTGAAGTTAGAGTATCTATGAGGGTGACCATTTTCTGGAAATTTCTTGCAGAATGAAGGAGGCTGGACATCCTGTTTTGTATCCAGAATAAGGACGGAGAGGCTCAACAGCACCTACAGGTCAGTAGGGTTTTTTCTGGGCCTCATGATAGGGGTTCTGAGTTGGCTGTAGCCGTGGCCGCAGGCAAGGCACATGATGTCTGACCGTGAGCTTCAAGGGTTTTGTTATTCCCGCTTTAGCAAGAAGGAAACTGAGGCACAGAGTAAAGCCAGAGCATGTGGACAGTATTACCAGACCGTTTGAATGCAGCAAGGTCAGGTGGCGGCAACAGCTGAGGGTGAGGCTGCGTCTTTACATCCATGCTGATCTCCACCCTCCCAAGGCATCCACATCCTTAGGGGGAAGGGGTCCTTGATCTTTTCTATGTGGACCCCCTTCTCACCATACTGTCTTTAAATGCTTACAATCCCTATGGTTTCAATACCTTTACTTTGAGCAAAGTCTCAGGAATATTTGTCTAAGTAGTCCTCATTTAATTTCACCAATAAATAATTACACAAAGAAGTTTTTTGTTTTTCGTTTTTTGGTTTTTTGCGGTACGCGGGCCTCTCACTGCTGTGGCCTCTCCCGTTGCGGAGCACAGGCTCCGGACGTGCAGGCTCAGCGGCCATGGCTCACGGGCCCAGCCGCTCCGCGGCACGTGGGATCTTCCCGGACCGGGGCACGAACCCGTGTCCCCTGCATCGGCAGGCGGACTCGCAACCACTGCGCCACCAGGGAAGCCCATAAAGTTTTTTAAATAGTATTTCCAAGGAAGCTGCATGGACCCCACGCCACCCTTGAATTCTACCCTCTGCCTTGGTCCACACCACCTTCCTGCTCCTCTGAATAACCCCCTACCGTTCCTCATTATCTTTTCCTGCGTATTTTCTGGTGTCCTAGCGGTAACTCGTTCTGTTCAGAAGCAGAACCTCCCTTTGCTACTGTGTTAAACCACGTTTCATTCAAAGGGCTCCTTAGGACATTAGTTGCTGCATTTTTTTTTTTT
>NW_006769631.1:1396447-1402860 GCF_000442215.2 Lipotes vexillifer
TATTGAAGCGTGGTTGATTTACAATGTTGTGTTTAGTTTCAGGTATACAGCAAAGTGAATCAGTTATACATACATACATACATACATATATATATATATATATATATATATATATATATATATATATATATATCTCCATTCTTTGTCAGATTCTTTTCCCGTATAGGTTATTACAGAATATTGAGTAGAGTTCCCTGTGCTATACAGTAGGTTCTTGTTGATTATCTATTTTCTATATAGTAGTGTGTATATGTTAATCCCAACCTCCTAATTTATCACTTCCCCCCATGTTTCCCCTTTGGTAACCACACTTTTGAAGATCTGTGAGTCTGCTTCTGTTTTGTAAAAAAAGTTCATTTGTACCATTTTTTTTATTATTAGATTCCACCTATAGGTGATATCACATGATATTTGTCTTTCTCTGTCTGAATTTCTTCACTTAGCATGATCATCTCTAGGTCCATCCGTGTTGCTGCAGATGGCATTATTTTGTTCTTTTTTTATGGAGAGAGGAGAATGCAGACCCGTGGTGACAGAGGCCTTAGAACCTTGCAGGGGAACGTCCCCGGAGCTCCACGGCCAGGAAGTGAAGGAGGAAACGGGACTTTCAAAACGGAAAAAGTAGGTCTGCTGAGAACCAGAGCTGCCCAGTCAGGCCTCTGAGGTCTCAGTGCCAGTTTAAGGTTTTCAAACAACAACTTCTTTTCTTCCCTGAGAAAAACTGCTTGGGCAAGCTTCCCCAGCGTGCATTTTTGTCTGACAAGAAAGCATTTTGTCCTCTGTCAATGGAAATGCCAAGAACAAAGCAAGAGGGGCGTTGCCGGGAGGCAGTCAAGCAGCTCCCCTGACCCAGGCGCTGGAGGCCCGGGCTCCCGGGTCTCAGATGCGCCCAGAAGGACTCTCCCTGGGGCCTGGGCAGGCGGCAGGACACGAAACGTCAGTGACCGCATGGACGCCTCGGCTCTCGTCAGTGGGTGAGGGGGCTTTGGGAGAAAATGGAGACAGGTCTGTCTTGTTCATTTATTAACAGGCATTTGTCACACACCAGGTTAGGAAATAATCCTCCCATTGTCAACGTGGCTTAATCCTGCTCTTGTCAATATGTCTTCCGGGGTCTTGCAGGGAAGGGAGGTGCTTTCTCAGAAGAAATCCTTTTCAGAGATAAATGCAGACGTGCCGCTCTTGATACAGGGGCTGTCCACGCAAGGAAGTATGTGTGTCTCCCACGTGATATTCAAGACATCAGGGAAACGTGCTTTGTGACGGAGTCCTCGATCTCTTGGAGAAGTCACTCCTTAGGTGTTTTCTGTATAAATAGAGGCTTCCGCCTACTGGGTTTCTTTAAAACAAGGGTTTTTTTTTTTTTTTTCTGCATTTTGCTTGGTTCCTAAAATAGTAACAAACAGCATTATTCAGGGAAGGTCAAGAAGCTGACAACCCTTTCGGAAGCTTTTAGTGCCGCAAGCCTTGGCCTCCTCCGATGAATGCCTGTGGGACTGTCACCTATCATCATCCCTCACCCCCACACCCACCCTCACAAGAAACCTAGGAACTGAGATGACCACATTGTTTTTAAAAATTCAACAACCCTCAAGCGTTTTCAATTTCGGCGAAGAATTAGAAGAGCAGAGTCCAGGGAGCAAAGTCAAAAGCAGGTCTCTGTCGGTTGTATGAAATTGTCACGGTGAAATCCTTTTGAGTAAAGAAACCCAAGTACTTTCTATTCCTCTGACAGGACGTGAGTGCTGAGTGCAGCCCTAGAACCACCAAAGAGGCAGGAATTAGCCAACTGTTTTCGGTCTTTTTTTTTTTTTCATTAACTGATGTTAGAGTAGAGTTGCTTTACAAGAGCCAACTTTGATTTGGCTAAAAAAGAACAGGAAACACACACACTCACACACCCCTAACTAAGGCACCAAATTCACGCAGTAGAAAAGAAGAAATCATAAACTCCCTCCCTGATGCTAAATAGCATTCACGGCAAGAGCGAATTTTCTGACAGTGAATCAACCACCGATAAAAGCTTCCTGCAGCACATGGCACAGAGCAGCCTTCTCAGACGTCGGGCGCCTCTTATTCTGTTCCCAGCCCTTATTTTCCTCCCACCCCTCCCCGCAGAAGACTGCACTCAGATACAGCAATCCATCCCAAGGAGGAGCTTCGCCACTGAGAGATTAATCATGAGCGGGGATGTGTGATTGATCCTGCCACCCGAAAAGCAGTGGGAAGCTGAGGCTGCCTTTTATCCAGTAAGCAAAGTTCAGAGCTGTTTGCATTCTGCTGGGTAAGCAGGGGTCTCTCAAGACCTGAGCTGGATGGGCTGCGCTCCGCAGGAATTCTCGCCAGGGCAGTGCACAGGTGTCCCTGGGTGGACTCACCTGAGCCACAGAGGCCAGAGGGTCAGAACTGCTCATTTTTGCAAATAGCCTGATTCCATCATGTATTAATTAGCATGAAGTATTGCAAACCTGTTCAAGATGTTGGCAAGTGAAAACCAGATTAAGATCTATGCAGTAAGCTTAGGATATATAGGGTTTTCCTAATCACTAGAGAAATGATAGAGGCTGGAATTTCCTAATTTTTGTAGAAAAGGAGTCGAGGGGGTTTTTTTTTTTTTTGGCCATATCCCCACCCCCCCCCGCAATAAAAAACCTCGTTACAGGATTTATAAAGAATAAAAATAAAAGGAAGGGGAAAATACTGCATTTGGCATAGCTGTAAATTGGAACAAATAAATGCTAAAGGGAGTTGGTAATTAAGGAGGTCCACCGTGGACTCAGATGCTCGGCAGAAGCAACGGCATCACACCAAAGATGTATGATGTAGCCTAGTGGCCTGGAGAGCCAGCAGCCCTGTGCTCAAACCACAGCTCTGCAGCCACTTTCTAGCTGCAACTTTCGGTAAGTTCATTGTCATTTCCGAGCCTCTATTTTCATTTTCCTTTTTCTTTTTTTTTTTTTTTTTTTTTTTTTTTTTAAGTAGTTTAGTACTTACATTTCTCCATTTCCTTAAAGTGGGAAATCAGTAAAACAGTACCGTCTCACCTCAACTGGAATTCAACGAGATAATGAATGTGGAGTATCAAGCCTGATAACGACGACAGAGTAAGTTCTCAACTTACTTTCTTATTAGACTTTATTAGAAGATCTAGCAGGATCCAGGAGTGTGTTCAGTGGCCGCGTTGCCAAGGAAAGCATATAATACGGCTCTTCCCAGTTGGAAAATTCTCTTCACATCCGGGGCAAAAATCCTGTCCTGACACATCCAGTATCAAATAGGTTTAATTCTCCACCCTCGAGGTCATCACGAAAATTGTCTAAGTGCTCATGTCAGAATGCGCATTCAGCGCTGTCCAAATACCAGGGCGGTTTTAAACCTACACGTGCACACTGTCATTTACAAACCACTCACACGTCTTAGCAGGGCTCAGACTAAAGGCTAATGCACAGACTAATGCGGAAAGGGCTATGCGGAGCTGAGGACGTTTGGGGTAAGAAATGAACCAGGGAGAACTATGGTTTAACAACAGTGAGCATGGCCTCATCTCCTGAGCTTGTGTTGGAAGCCAGACCCTATGCTACTTTCCACGCATGATCCCACGTAATTCTCACGACATCTCCATGCAAGCTGAGGGGTGACGAGGAGGCAGATGGATAGAGAGTGAGGGAAACCTGGCACCTTGCGGGAGACTCCATAACCATAATAGCCATTACGGGGCCATTACTGTGTTCTTAGCAGTGTGCCAAGCACCTCCCACGTGCTTATTCACTTAGCCCTCACCTGCCATGTAGAACCAAGTCCCCCCATTTCTAGTGTCAGGATTGTAAGTCTCAAAGTTTGACTACCTTGCCCAGAGTCACATAGTAACAGGCTAGGACGCAGCCCCTGGGAATCTAATCACAGATCCTGTGCTTGTCCACCTAGAACCCCTCTTCCTGCCCACCAGCGCTGCCAGGGGTAACACAGAGACCAGTGGTAGGGGGACAGGAAAGGGCTCCTCAAAGCCCGTTTCCTGTACTAGCCGGCAAAAGAGTGGAGTTTACATCTGAAGACCCTAAAAGACAGGTCCATGTGGAATTTGACCATGCGCTTCACATATGTGCTACAGTAAGCTGCAAATGACAGAGTTGTGACGAATTTCAGTCTGTGCTCATATTAGCTTCCATTTACCCAGTGCCTGCTCTGCGTGTGCCAGCACCTTTCTGAGTGATTAGCGTGCATTAAGTCCCTGAACCCTCAAAGCGATCGTATGCGGCAGGTTCTGCCCATTCTACAGATGAGGAAAGGACTTTGCCTGAGGTTGCAGAGGTAGAAGTGATCCAGCCTGGGTTTGAACCTGGGCGAATCTGGCTACAAGGCCACAGACTAGAAGAGCAATACACCGTGGGGCCTGAGATGCTTCTCTTCCCGGTGGCAGGTGGATACCTGGCAAAGGTGTTTGCAGGTAAGGATGCACCTCTTCTAATAATTCATGTGAATGATTCCACTGGACTCTAAAAGTGGTGGCACCAGAAATACCGGCTGATACGGATGCCCTCCATTCAGTCATCTTCAAGGCCCAGGAAAAAGCAGTCTTGAGCGGATTTTCCTGTTTTAACCCTTCCCGTTCAGCACAGTCAGCTGACGGCTGGGTGAGGCTGCTGTAAAGAGTTGGGAGGCCCGCTGAGAGCCCTGACATCCTTGTCTGAAAGACACTGGCATTGGCAGCTGTCCAAGCACTGTGGCTGACTTTCAGACCATTTAATTGAAACCATATTTTTTAAAAAAGGGAAGGGGCGGGTGCCAGAGCAGGAGAAAGATCTTGGCAAAAAACCTTGTGTGTGCTGTTTCCACCATCGGATTGAGCAGACAGGGCCACAAAGCTGATACAACAGGATTAGCAAAATTGCATTGTTGGCCATAGGCACGGCGTGACATGTGCTACAGCAAAGGCATTTGGCAGGATTAACCTGCCAGGGATAAAGATACAGCAGACAAGGGGCAGAATTAATGGACTGGCATGACCAAAGCGGGAAATCTATTTGCATGCAGTATTAACTGAGCTAATAAACTCCGGGCTAGGCTCGGCAGGCCCGGCAGTCCTCTCTGAACCAGGATTTTTTCATTTTAAAGCCCACCTGGAGTCTCCCAGCGAAGGTGGGCTAACGCAAGCGGGCTTCCCAGGTTGCCTTTAGGCTCACGTTTGCCATCGTCCTAGAATAGTCCTAGAATGGTTGTGCCGTCTTACATAACCGTAGCAGCATTCTGACCACGCAGAATGATCCTCATGCCTCGGGGGTTTTGGTGCCAAAGGGTCCCCCATGTAGAGGGTGACTGTCTCTGAAAAACAATGAAGAAACATTAAATACGACACACTCTACAAAATACCTACTTGGAATGGGTGGTTTTGCCTGATTTGTGTATTCTGATTGCCTGAAAGTCAGGGCGAGACGAGGGTGAGCAAGCAGACAGCCCAGGACATAAATTTTCAGAAGGTGCTCCTGGGTCCTGCTCCTGTAAGAGCAGGTTCAGCCTCTGAGAGTGAGTGCCTCACGCCCCTCACCCTGGGCCTGCTGAAAGTGACCGTGGGGAAAATGTAAGATACGCCCATTCAAAACGCACGTGCGCTTAAATACACTCACACGGTCACTAATACACAGCTGAGTGTTGAGGGGAGGGCAGGGCCAGGAAGAGGCTGGACAGGTGAGAGGGGAGGGAACCAATAAAGATGGAGTCATCCTCCGGGTTACTGCTTTGGGCAGGTGGGGACCTCTGCCAGCCTATGTGGGGCAGGAGAGCAGGTATTTTTCCACCAGCTCCCATGCGTCACTGATGAAGGATGTTGACTCCTTTTTTTTTTTTTCTTTCTTTCTTTCTTTCTTTCTTTTTTGCGGTACGCGGGCCTCTCACTGTCGTGGCCTCTCCCGTTGCGGAGCACGGGCTCCGGACGCGCAGGCTCAGCGGCCACGGCTCACGGGCCCAGCCGCAGCGCGGCACGTGGGATCTTCCCGGACCGGGGCACGAACCCGCGTCCCCTGCATCGGCAGGCGGACGCTCAACCACTGCGCCACCAGGGAAGCCCTGTTAACTCCTTTTTAACCCAGCAGGTTGACTACACGCCTGCTCCTTTTCCTGACCCAAGGAAGCGCCCCGGCCGAGGGTACCGTGTGAACAGCGACAGTGGTGCTGGATACCACCAGCGCTTGCCACGTGAGTGAGATTTCATATTCCTCTGAAGATGCTGAAGCCCCATCAGACTCCCACTGTGTTAAGGCTCATTAGAAGTGTCCGTTTTTAACAGGGCCCTAGATTTAGAGCAGTAGTCCCCAAATCTGGTTTATCAGAATCCCTGGGGTGGGGGGAGGGTGTGGATTCCTGGGCTTTGCTTTCAGACCTACTGAAGCAGAATCTTAGAGTGGTGGGGGTGGGGGCCC
>NW_006769631.1:1404638-1450117 GCF_000442215.2 Lipotes vexillifer
AGGCGGACGCTCAACCACTGCGCCACCAGGGAAGCCCTGTTAACTCCTTTTTAACCCAGCAGGTTGACTACACGCCTGCTCCTTTTCCTGACCCAAGGAAGCGCCCCGGCCGAGGGTACCGTGTGAACAGCGACAGTGGTGCTGGATACCACCAGCGCTTGCCACGTGAGTGAGATTTCATATTCCTCTGAAGATGCTGAAGCCCCATCAGACTCCCACTGTGTTAAGGCTCATTAGAAGTGTCCGTTTTTAACAGGGCCCTAGATTTAGAGCAGTAGTCCCCAAATCTGGTTTATCAGAATCCCTGGGGTGGGGGGAGGGTGTGGATTCCTGGGCTTTGCTTTCAGACCTACTGAAGCAGAATCTTAGAGTGGTGGGGATGGAGCCCTGAATCCCACCTTCCCATCCTGAGCCAGCTAGCCAGGTTGGGGGGATGTCAGCCGCTTCAGGGAATCTGCAGCTACCCGTGGTCAGCGTGGGAGGTGGTTGATGAGGAAACCCGCCCTGTTTCTATGGCTGTCAACTTTTCCCCGAAGTAACAGGCAGGAAAACAGTTTGTTGATTTGAGACCGCTGATGTTACAAAGCTTAGATAATTGTCACGCCCTTCCGATCGCCTTCACCAAGTGATCGTTATGTGACATTTTAAAAAAATGAATTGATAGGATTAGCTGGCTTGACCTTACCAGGCAAATAAAAAGAAGGACTAACGTAAGCAGGCCAAGGTGTGACATAAAGAGATAAAAGGTCTTGGTTAAAATGGGTGCAGAATTTTGGAGCACCAGAAATCTTAACATTCTCTTCAAAGGCCCCCTGGGGTAGCTGAGGTGCTTAATGAGGCAACAGCAGGTAAAAGGGCCCTGAGGTGGGAGGAAACCAGGTAGTTCCAGCAGGGCCACTCTTTGTGGCTCAGTGATGCAAGAGCCCCCTGTCTGGGGGCTGGGGTCCAGCCCAAGGCCACCCACCAGGTCACGTGCCCTGTTCTAGGGCTGCATCTGCCCAGAGAAAGGGGGACCTTCTTGAGCTCACAAAAGGCTCCATCCACAGGAAAGGGCTGATTTTCTACATTGTAGAAGGTGCCATATGGCCTAGCTCTGTGTTTCAAGATCTGAAAGAAAAACAGCGTGGCTAAGTGCACGGAAAGGGGGAGGTGTCGGTAGACAGGCAGGGCTGGACGACCGGGACCTGTGTGCTTTTGCGGGGATCGTATTCTGGGTGGGCTGGGAACCGGGGTTGAAGCAGGAGAATGACACGCTTTGAGTCATATTTTAGAAGGATCACTCAGGCTGCAGCGTGAAGAATGAATCAGAGGGACAAGTTAGGCACTTAGAGCATCGTCCAGGTGAGAGGCAGGGCGGGGCAGGGGCGGGAGCGCTGGGCTGGTGGTGTAGGGTGGCCATGGAGATGGAGAAATGTACTTCCGTGGCAAAATATTGACCATTCTGATGACTCATAGGGGACATTAAGGACAAATTTGTTTTGTGTCTACACCTCCCCCAACTTTGCAGGAGATTGAGAGCACAGCCAAGCTGCAGCAGGTCCTGCTGTTACAGCTACTGTGCAGTACTGGGCTGCCAGGGGACTCCATGACGGCCTCTGTCCTTGGGACCACTGTCTCCTGTGACAGACTGACGAGTGGAACAGTAATGGAAGGACACAAAAGGTAGAAGAATCCTAGATACCAGGCCCAGAGCTCAGGCTGAGCAGGGAGCCGGGGGGCCTTCTTGGTGGCTGACTCTGGAGCCCTCCTGCATGAGCAGGTGTGTGTTGGGTAGAAAGGGGCAGGGGTGTTCAGATCCACAGAAGCAGGCAGACATGGGGTCCTGGGGGGAGGCCTGCTCCCTAAGAGGGGAGGAGCAGGCAGGGAAGTGAGGAACCATAGGATCTGGAACTCGTGGGCATGACGAGGAACCTTAGAGAGGTTAAGCCAGATCAGACTGACCCTCTGGAAGAATCCGTCTCATTTCCCTGTGCGTCAGCGTACCGCTAGCCTCGAGGCAGGGAGATGAGTTAGGAGATCTGGCAGTCAGCTATTGATGTAAACTTATTCGTTACAAAGCAGCACGTGTATGTCCTGAAGATACTTGGTGCCATTTTTATTTTTCCTTTTCCAAACGCGTAGATAAGAGTAGTTGGACCACACAAGCCGTAGTTTAAATCATGCATTCATTCGACCAGTATTTATCAAGCACCCCCCACGTGGCCAGTGCTGGGGAGGTTAGAGTTTAGTGGAGCCAGCTCTATGCACACTGTAAGGTAAGTGCCTTAAGGAAGGGGACCAGATGCCTGGAGAGCACGTTACAGGGGAGTCAGGTCTGGTCTGGGGGATGGGTGTCCAGGAAGTCATTTTGGAGTTGAAATCTGAAGGAGGAGTTGGCATTGAACTATGCGAAATGGGGAGTGAGGCATTCCAGGCGGAGGAAGCAGCTTGTGCAAAGGCCCTGTGGTGGAAAGAACTACGGCATATCTGAGAAGTTAGAAAAGCAGATAAAAGCCCATGGAGTGCAGATACATTGGGGAGATGAAATGTCGAAGCTGCTTGCACTCCGCTTCTAACCCGTGGCTGCTGTCTGTCCCCCGCCGCTCCAGACTCCAGAGGCAGCACGGAGGAAGGGACCCCACGACCAGCGATCGGCCTCCCCGGCACGGCACGGTGAGGTGGGGCAGCTGGTGTTGTGAATCAGGCCGTCGCCAGTCAGAGAACGGCTACTTCACAACACCAGGGTCACACCCCACCACAGGCAGCGCTCCGGGCACCGGCCCCCATCACATCCGCACCTCGGCCATCGGTCATCGATGGGGCACCACCAAGCCCCCCAGAACCACAGCAGGTGACTTTCTGGTTCATTGTGCATATGCTGTGCGGACACCACCGCAAACACAGCGGCCCTGAGGCTGTTTCTGCCCCAACACAGACAGCTCCACTTTTAAAGGAAAAAGCTACTCCTGGCAGCATCTGTCTCCTAGGTGGTCCCGGGTGCCTTTGAGGGTGAAGAGTTCCACTGCCCGCCATCAGCACGTGTCCCCACGCTGGATGGGAGCCACACACAGGAGGACCCTTCCTAGGGCATCAGTGTGTCACACACTCACGTCCTAGGTAATGTGATCTGTCACCTGTGCTGACAGGCGGACTTCCTTTCCCTGGGACCCCACAGCCAGGGACCTGGCAGGGTTGAAAAACTGATGGGGGGTCTCCAGAGTTGAAATGTTTTCATGTTTAAGTACCTAAGGTAAATCTTACTTGTGAAACTGCTGTGTTTGAAAGCCAAGGGAGGAGTTTAAAGACAGGGTGCCTGGTTGGCTAGAATCCTTTCTCGAAGCACTAAGAAAAAGGAGGATGCCCGTCTCTCTGGCTTTCTGTGAGCCGGGGCCACTGCGATGAACCCAGGCTGTCTGTGTAACCTCGGTGCTGTGCAGCCGTCCGCGAGGAAGCCAGAGTTGTCCTCACCCTAACACTGGCACCCCGAGTAGTATGCACCCCCAGCCACCTCTCAGGCCACGCCCTTCCTCCCTCTGGCACCCCTGCCCCAAGACCCCTCTCCAGACCCTCACACCTTCCAAGCTCCCTCCTGCCCCAGGGCCTTTGTGCAGCTCAGCCCTGTCCGGAATGCTCCCAGCCCCGAGCATCCTCCCGTGATTGGTGCCTACCTATCCTCCAGATTTCAGCCAGCACCGACTCCCCAGCCCGGAAGGCCAGGTAAGGAAGCTGGTGTTCAGAGCAAGCTGAATTCTGCCCCTTCAGAGCACACGTCCCATTTTGTCATTATGCCTTCACTGGTGGGAATCTTTGCTGAATGTGTGTGTCTTCCCCACTGGCTGGATGCTTCCTGAGGGCAGGGACCCTTCAGCCCCATGCACTGTTGCACCCCTAGCCGAGCTCAGTGTCTGGCATTGAGTAGCGGCTCGATAATATATTTGTTCACAGCCTGAGCTCTGAGTGTCCTTCAAAGTCAAATGCTCTCTCTGGCCCATTGGAGCGCTGCGTCTTTGTTTCCTTCCAGTGGCATCGTAATAACAGCAGCAGGCACTTAACGGCGTAGAAACGGGGGCATGCACCGCTCTGAGCCCTCTGCATAGCCATTTACCCAGTCAGTTTCCTCCTAGTGGCAGGTCGTGCAACCACCCGTCGTGTAAGTAGTGGGACCACACCATCCATACTGTTGGTAACTGGCGTAACCCTACCCCAGGCTGTCTGGCTGCATGCTGCTGAGAGGAGCCAAAGGGGACAGCGCTGGAACCCTCCTTCCCTGTGGGTGGGAATGGCCATTGGTGCGGCCACTATGGAAAACAGTAGGTAGGTGCCTCAACAAGCTAAAAACAGAGTTGCCATATGATCCAGCAATCCCACGCCTGGGCGTCTATCCAGACAAAACTATAATTCAAAAAGATACACGCACCGCTATGTTCATAGCAGCACTGTTCACAGTAGCCAAGACATGAAAGCAATCTCAATGCCCACCGACAGATGAATGGATAAAGATTTGGTCCACATATACAATGGAATACTACTCAGCCACAAAAAAGAATGAAATAGCCATTTGCAGCAACATGGATGGACTTAGAGATTATCGTACAAAGTGAAGTAAGTCAGAAAGAGAAAGAAATACCATATGATATCACTTACACGTAGCATCTAAAATACGACACAAACAAACCAATCTACAAAACAGAAACAGCCTCACTGACGTGGAGAGCAGACTTGTGGTTGCGAAGGGGGAGCTGGGAGAGGGATCGACTGGAAATTTGCGGTTAGCAGATGCGAACTATTAATATATAGAACAGATAAACAACAAGGTCCTACCGTATAGCACAGGGAACTATAATCAATATCCTGTGATAAACCATAATGGAAAAGAATATTAAAAAGAATGTGTGTAGGTACATATACATACGCACATATATATAACTGAATCAGTAGGCTGTACAGCAGAAATTAACACATTGTAAATCAACTATACTTTTTAAAAAAGGGGGTACAAAACTGGACAAGGAGATCCCCAGGGCTTGCTCGCAGGGACCCAGAAAAACCCTCTCCATTCTCAGAGGCTTCCCTCTGGTCTCTGAAACCTGGTAGACCGGGCAGTATTCTTCCTGTTTGAACCTTTCGAAAAGGTTAGATTCTAATCTTGTTAAAAGCACTTCGTAATGGAACCTGATTATAAACCTAATGAAATATAAAATCGGGTCAAGTCCAGAGAGAGAAAAAACTGTTTAAGAACCAGAGGAAACTCTACTTAATTTTGTTGTTAAGTCGGTGAATTCATCCGAGGTGTTCCTCAGTTACCCTCAGAGGTCAGCACTTCTGGGAAGAGCTGGGTTTGGAAAGGAGGTTTCCTGAGTAAATATTTAATATCAAATAGAGCCACGGTTCTCAAAGTGGGGGGGGGGGTCCCCTGACCAGCAGCATCTGCACCTGGGAACTTGTTAAGACACATCTTCCAGGTCCGCACAGCCCTGACGAATCAGAAACCCTGGGGGAGGAGGTCCAGCAATCTGTGTGCTTTTTGTTTGTTTTTTAACATCTTTATTGGAGTAAATTGCTTTACAGTGGTGTATTAGTTTCTGCTTTACAACAAAATGAATCAGTTATACATATGTTCCCATATCTCTTCCCTCTTGCGTCCCCCTCCCTCCCACCCTCCCTATCCCACCTCTCCAGGCGATCACAAAGCACCGAGCTGATCTCCCTGTGCCATGCAGCTGCTTCCCACTAGTAGTGTATATATGTCCATGCCTCTCGCTCGCTTTGTCACAGCTAACCCTTCCCCCTCCCCATATCCTCAAGTCCATTCTCTAGTAGGTCTGTGTCTTTATTCCTGTCTTACCCCTAGGTTCTTCATGACGTTTTTTTCCCCAGCAGTCCCACTACTGGGCATGTACCCTGAGAAAACCATAATTCGAAAAGAGTCACGTACCAAAATGTTCATTGCAGCTCTATTTACAATAGCCCGGAGATGGAAACAACCTAAGTGCCCATCATCGGATGAATGGATAAAGAAGACGTGGCACGTATATGCAATGGAATGTTACTCAGCCATAAGAAGAAACGAAATTGAGCTATTTGTAATGAGGTGGATGGACCTAGAGTCTGTCGTACAGAGTGAAGTCAGTCAGAAAGAGAGAGACAAATGCCGTATGCTAACACATATATACGGAATTTAAGAATCTGTGTGTGAATAAGCCCTCCAGGGGATTCTGAAGTGCCTCAAGTTTGAGAACCACTAAAACAGGGTAAAAAAGGGAGAAAACCGTCTTCATTACCAGACGTGGAAAAGGGCAAAGTCGTGAAGCGCCCATGCAGGCCATTCGGAGCAGTGTGGAAAGTTTAGGGCATTTACTGTGTGTTGAATAATAATTTTTCTTAAACCTACTTTTCTGATTTTTTAAAGTAAATCCCCCTGGTGTTCTGGGCTGTGGAAACCTGACCCTTCCCTTCTTCACCTGCAAAAAAAAAAAACATCCCCAGAGCGTCTTTTTATCCCTCACAGCAGGGACACTGGAAGATAAAATTACTTTCCACCAATTGAAAGGCTTAGATTTTTATTCCTTATTGATTGGATTATTAATACAGGACAAGGCACCAGGGCTTTATATGCCTTTAATCAGAGCTCCCAACAACCCCATTTTAAGAAGAAGAACCACAGGCAGAGAGGTTAAGGAACCTACCTGCCCCTAGGAAGTGACAGGCATCTACTTGCAGGAACAGAGACTGGAGCCCCATGGTGCCCCCAGACCCACACTCGGACCTGCCTTTGATCAGCTACCTCCGTAAGGAACAACTGGGGACCAGGAAAGTCAGCCGTGCCAGCTCAGAGCACCCTGTGTCTGTCTGTCTAAACAATTAGAAGCCGTTTAGGATTTGGCAGCCAACTTGGGGAAACCCTGACTCTAAAACGTAACGCCATAAAGATGAAACACTGGACAGTCGTTTGATTTAAACTTGAAAATTCCTGTTATTTACCTTGAGGTAGGTTTCCTTCCTGATGGGGAGGGGAGGGTAGACTTTCTTGTTTTACTTTGCTTGTAGTCACACTAGACATTTACCTTTAGCCCCACGGGCCGTCTTTCCTGCGCTCCTCGTGCAAGCCACAGCCAAGGACATTTTCAGCCCCGTGCACCTGTCTCTTGATACAGACCCCAGGGCCGTGGCTTCTCCCAAATAGATAAAGTAATTTGAGGGTTCCTATTAGTTGTGCTGCTACAAAGCAAGAGTTCCCACGTATCACATCTTACCTATGGCAGTAAGGCTGCAGGGAAAGCTGTGCACACACATGCTACTGAAATTTCAGGAAGAGTCCATGGGCCTCACAGAAATCAACACCATAGTGTTGATTGTTGATGCATCTTGGGAAAGAGGAGGGGCAATAAAAATCCATTCCATCATTCCCTCTGTCCCCAAAACTCATAAAGAACCTCACACAGGCCAAAGAGAGTTTGAAATTGCTATTTTAAAAGGCATAGCAGACCACCCCAAGGTTCATTGCAGCACTGTTCACAGTAGCCAAGACATGGAAGCAACCAAAATGTCCATCGCCAAAGGAATGGATAAAGAAGATGTGGTACATATACACAGTGGAATATCACTCAGCCATAAAAAAGAATGAAATAACGCCATCTGCAGCCACATGGATGGACCCAGAGGTGACCATACTAAGTCCGAAAGAGGATAAATATCACATGATATTGCTTAAATGTGGAATCTAAAATGAACTTATTTACAAAACAGAAATAGAGTCACAAATGTAGAAGACAAACATGGTTACCGAGGGGGGAGGGATAAATTGGGAGATGGGGATTGACATATACACACTACTGTATATAAAATAGACAACTAACAAGGACCTACTGTAGAGCGCAGGGAACAATACTCAATACTCTGTAATGGCCTATGTGGGAAAAGAATCCAAAAAAGAGTGGCTACACGTGTAACTGCTTCACTTTGCTGTACGCCTGAAACACAACACTGTAGAGCAACTATACTTAAGCATAGTTATAAATGCTTATAACTATGCATTTTTCTACCAAAACTCTCTTTTATACTTATATATAAGCATAAAAGAGAGTTTTGGTAGAAAAATGCATCAAAATAAATAAGCAGTAAAAACCTAATTCTGACATTCCCTCCGGCTTCCTGCATCCTGGGGCAGTTCGGGGGACTTGGGCCACTGTTCCTCATTTCCAGGGGGTGGCACAGGGGCCAGAAGCAAGGAGACCTAAGGCTGAGGCCCAGCAGGTGAAAGTTGGGAGCGGCCTCAGGTCTGGGAAGCTCCACCATCTTAGCCGAGCAGAGGGGCTGCTGTCATGGCTTCAAGGGGTACCTGTGACTGGAAAGGCCTCCCCTGGCCTTGTCCCATTGCAGCTCATTTTGCAATTGAAGCGGAGGCCCAGAAAGGTCAAGTAACCTGCCTTAGGCCACACAGCCTGGCCCTCCGTTTCCAGAGCCGCAGGTCTCTGTGCTTCAGAACCAAGACAGTGACCACCCCCCCCCTCCCCTGCTGGTATTTACCGTGTCCTGGCACTTGGCCAGCGTCACCTCGCTGAGGCTCGGAGCAGCCCTGGGAAGGGAAGCAGTGGCATCATTCCCATTTCTCAGGTGAGGAACCGGCTCAGAAAGGTCAAGAAGGGCTTTCTTGCTCAAAGCCTCCCAGCTGGTGAGTGAGCTATCGGGACCCCAAAAGTCTGCTTCCAACCCTGCTGAGGGGACTTCATCCCCTCCCTCCTTCCCAGGCAGCGCCCTCCTCACCTGCCAGCAGCCTACACCCGTGTGACTGACTGCCTTCAAGATTTTCTAGCCGTTTTCTGCTTGAAACACTGGAGCTCGGGGAGAGAGAGCCCTGGACGTCGGGGGAGAAAAGCCACACCCTCCTGAAGTGAGCCTCCAAGGCTGTTCCCTCGGGCCCTGACAAGTGGAAGAGGGTGTGTGTGTGTGTGTGTAATTGACTTTACACCCGTGGAGTAGAGTCCATTCTCTTCTATCTTTGCACCACCATTTCTTTTTGTACGTTGCCTAGAGGAGCATCCCTCAATGTTTAGAGCCACGAAACAAATAACGGGGGAAAAAAGACGACACTACTCCAGGACCAAACCGCTCAAAAATCAAAAGGATTACAGATGTACAGGAGAGACTGTGAGAATCCCTTATCATTCTATCCCCAGAGATAACCGCTTTAAAAAAAAAGAAACAACTTGAATACTTTTTTATGATTACAAAAGCCAGACGCATTTAAAGATACAGCAAAATGAAAGTAAATAAATGCTTCACTGCTCAGGCTTCCTCGGCAGGCACAGGGTCTGAGGCCACAGCCGCCGATGCAGCTCACCACCTGGGTTACCAGGGCTCCCCGCCACTGACCCTCTTAATTTTTGATTCAGAATAAATAGAGCAGGCAAGGACTGACCTGCAATCCTTTGGAAACACAAGTCAGACCACAGGGCTCTGACCTCCATTGCCCATTGCCGTGTGGGATCCACCACCAACTCCCACTTCTGCTGTTCCCTGCACTGTCTTCCCCCAAGGCCTCACACACACTGTTCCCTGCAGAGGCTTCTCTTCCCCCGGGTGTCAGCTTGACCCCTCCTCCCCCCCCCCAGGAGATTCAAAGGTTACCCTCTTCTGCTTCCTCCCCTACCATAGCCTCCTCCACTTTTTCCTGACTTCCCCCCCCCCCCCCCCCCCCCCACTGAGAGCCACCCTGACCTTCCAGTTGACTGCATGCCACCGTCCACAGCACGACCCCTCCCCTCCCATCCCTGGACCCTGCCCTGCCTCGTCTCCGCAGCACGCGTCACCTTCAGGGTCCTACGTAATCTGCTTGTGATCTGGTCTCCACCTCTAGACCATGAGCCTCCCGAGGGCAGGCATTATTGCCTGCTGTTATCACTCATGTATCCGCGGCGCTCAGCAAACAGTAGGTGTTCAATACATGTTTGCTGAAAGGCCGTGGGCCCCATCCTTGCTGAGTCCGGGAAAGTAAACAGCACTTCTAAGCCCAGCTTCGCCACCCCAGCCTGCATCTGCACGGTTCCTGGGGGTGGCTTCCTCCAAGCTGTGTTCGTATGTCACTCAAGCTCTGGGAAGCTGAAGCTTCCTCGAATATGGACAATAGAGCGCACAGGTGAGAGCTCTCGCCGAGGGAAGAAGCCTTTCCCTGGGGCACTGTGATGAGAGGCCATCAGAGACAAGCCCAGGAGGTTTGGGGCATCTTGCTGAGCTTACGGACAGAAGAAACGGCTTCTAGGCTGCCTTCCCTGAGCTCCAGACCAGGTGAGGTTCCCCCATTACTCACATGGCAGGCACCCTGTACTTCAAAAACAAGCAAACAACTAACTATGACTTTGCAAAATCCTATTTCTCCATCAGGCAGTAAGCTTCAGGAACACAGCACCAAGGTCTGTTTTGCTCTTTCGGCCTCCCCAAAACCTGGCACAGTGCCTGGCACATAGGTGTTTTGAGGGACAGCTGACCCACTTGTTCGCACGGTGCCCTGCTCTATTCTGGCAGATGGGGATGCTTACTGCATTTCCCATCCTACAGAAGACACTCAGTGCCCCTCTGCTCCCAGAGCCACCAGACAAATCCAGAGACTAATGCCAAATAGATGGCACCACCAGCTTAGGAAGAAAGTGTCTTGGTGAAGACACCCCTGTTTCCATGGAGTCAGTGTGGAGTGGTAGGAGTAATCTAGGACCTGCAGGAGAGACCTAAACTTTGTTACCTGTAGCCAACAGCATTCATAGCCAGTCTAACCAGAACTGTCACATCAGAATTATCACCCATAACAAGAAGCCTGGAGGTGAGGAGTCCAGAAGGATGAAATGATTCAAGGATACCATCGAAAGCCCAGGCTTTTACCCTTCTGCTCCACCACCCTTATCACCTCACAGTCACAAGAGGGCTGCTGCTGTTCAAGGCATCAGCTCTACATTCCAGGAAGAGCAAAGGGGACGTGGAGGAGCCAGTACTATCCCCCTCCTTTCATCAGGAGACATAGCCTTCCTAGAAACCTCCACCTCCACCCAGCAGACTTCTACTTAAGTATCACTGGCCAGAACCCCATCACTTGGCCACCCTAGCAGTCAGGGACACTAGAAAGATGAGGATTCAGTGATAAAGACTGGAAAAGCTGGAGCAGCAAGGGAGGAGTGAGTCAGTAATAGCTATAGAGTTAGCCAGCCTGCAATATCTTCCAAAACCATGTAAATTATTTTTTAATATAAATTTTTGTGGGCTTTCTTATTATAAAAGCAATGAATATACACTGTTACTTTAGAAAGTAAAGATCTCTAAATCTCTACAATCCCATCATACAGAGGTAACCACTGTTTATTCCTGGTTTGTTATCCTAGGTCTTCATATTTTTTAACATGGATGAAATCATACTGTGGGTTGTTCTGTAATTACCCTTTCCATTTATGAAAAATCTTTCAAATCATTAAATGTTCTTTGCAGAATCACGTTTTATGTCCGTGTATTCCACTGAACAGTGCACCATGATTTGTCTCTTTGGCCCCTTGGTGTTGGGCGTATTGATATTTATAACAGAAGAGTGAAAAGTCAACACTAATGACTCCCCCCTTGTAGCCAAAATGCGGCCCAGCAGTTCCCCTTCTAAGAATGTTTCATAAGGGATGTGCACATTCTTTAGAGCTTCTGAAGTATCCTACCAAATCGCCTTCCCAGATGGATTATTCCAACGTATAATCCCTCCAGCAGATACAAGTGCCCATCTCCCCCACGAAATTTTCACCCACACTTAAAAAAAAAAAAAAATAAACTAGGGGAACAGGAATGGCAGCCTAACCCAGCCCACTCCGTTCCCAGATGAGGGGACAGAGGGGAGAAGTCCTTGCACGAGGCCACACAGCCCAGCCAGCCTGGGAGCTGGGCCTCAACACTGCGAGCCAGGCCCCTTGGCACTGACTGCATCCTGACCCCTCCTGGAGCACCCACCAGGGAAGGAGAAGCACCAGGGTGCAGGAGAGTCTGGGGAGCCATGAACAGGTGCCAGGGGTTCCCAGGGAGAGAGGACCGAGGCCAGGCGACCTCGGGAGCGTGATGCCCTGAAGGCCGCGGATATGGGCAGTCCTTGGTCTGGGAGTCACCCCAGGCAGACAGATTTGCTTCTGACCCAGCACTGCGTTGCCACTCAAGCTGTGGGACCCTAAGCGTCTCACTTCCCTGTCTCTGGGACCAGTACAGCGAGGCAAGACAGCTCAGACCCAGGTCCTGCCAGCCATTCATGCCTGTTATGAACTGAACTGTGTCCCCCCTAAAATTCGTAGGTTAAAGCCCTAACCCCCAGTGCCTTAGAATGTGACCATATTTGGAGATAGGACCTTTAGGGAGGTAATGAACTTTAGATGAGGTCACGAGGGTGGGGCCCTAATCAGCTGGGACTGGTGTCCTTATAAGAAGAGGAAGAGGCACCAGGAAGGCACGCACACAGAGGAAAGACCACGTAAGGACACAGCAAGAAGGCAGCTTCCTGCAAGCCAAGGAATGAGGCCTCGGAAGAAACTAAGCCTGTCATCCATCACCTTGATCCTAGACTTCCAGCCTCCAGAACCATAAGAAGAACAATTTCTGTTGTTTAAAGCACCCAGTCTGTCGTATTTCGTTTTGGCAGCTTGAACTGACCTAATAAGATGCCCCCATAAGTGTGGGGATCATTGCTGCTTCTCCTGCATCCTCAGCTTCAGGACTCAGATACCCTGAAACTAGAGGCAGGTTCTTTCCACAAGCCTTGAGTACTCAGTGTGGACACCCACCCATTATCTGGGCCACCTCCGGTTCCCTGTGGCCGTGATGAACAGTTCCCTGCACGTTGACTGCATCCCCTCTCAAGCTTCGCACCTGAGGCTCTTCTTGGTACCACTGGAGTCCCCTGGGCCCCCGTGCTGGCCACATCCTCCAGGAAGTGCCGGGAAGCCAGTGCCACCAATGAGGAATGGAAGCCAAAACTGTCCCGACATTCTGCACGGCTTCTCACACAGTCCCCAGCAGGTGCGAGCCCCACTTGCCCTTGAAGATAGATTCACTGATGCCTCTTCATTGGCTCAGACTCCTCCCCTCTCTGATTCCTCTCCTCAAAGCCTGCTTCCTGGGATCTCCTCTCTATTCAACTATTGTTCTCAGCATCTGCCTTTGCGAGAACCCAAACTAAGGCACATGGAGAAGAGAGCTGTGTTTCGAAGCCAAGACGGGCCCAAGTGCACATACAGTCCTCCCTCAGGACCCAGCATCCACGGGGGGTTGGTTCCAGGACGCACCCCTCCCACACACACCCACAGATACCCAAATCCAAGGACGCTCAAGTCCCTCATGCAAAATCATGTTGGCATGTAACTTAACGCATATCCTCCCATATACTCTAAATCGGATTACTTATAATACCTAATCAATGTAAATGCTATGTAAATAGTTGTAAATACAATGTAAATGCTATGTAAAGAGTTGCCGGGGTGCACGGCCAATTCAAATTTTGCTTTTTTGGAACTTTCTGGAAGCTTTGTCCCTGAATACTTTCAACAGGATGCAGAGCCCACAGATACAGAGGGCCAACTGTACAAACATACCAGCCCAGACACAAAATATGCTTTGGGGTCACCGAGCAGCTGCAGAGCCCCAGTCCTTCACAGTGGATGATGGCAGCTGAAGCCAGTGGCCTCTGCCATAAAACACTGAAGCGGGAGCATTCAAGCCAGCCAGAGGCGGGTTCGAATCTCAGTTCTGCCAGCCACCGGGGTAGATAACTTGCTAGGTCTCCACTTCATCAGCTCTGAGTGTGGAAATAACACTGACCTCCCAGGACTGGTGGGAGGCCTAAGGAAGATAAAATGGAGAAAGTGCCTGACTTGGTGTGTGCTCAGCAGAAGGCGCCCGCCCTTTCTTTCCGAGGGAGCCGTGGAGCTGTGATGCTGTGACCTCCCTTCGAGAAAGAACTTGCCGTTCAGCTGCCAGGAGTGCAGTGAGCTGACAGACTCCAGACACGGCGCCTTCAGATGTGCCCCAGCCTTTGAGCAGAGGCTATGCTCTTCCCGGCAGCCCCCAGCCAGTGCTGAGGCTCGGCCACTTCTTGCCACCGCGGAACTTGTCTGAGGGGAAATCTTTGCTCAGGAGGGCCCCCACGGACCTGGCTGAGACATCATCAGACCTACCTGGCAGCCTGAGGTTCTTCCTGCCGAATCCACTCCCCCACCCCCTGCCCCTAAAACCATCTTCTTCCACTCCTGTTTCCCTCTCAGTTCGGTCCTCTGAGAAGATGAGGCTAAGACATCTCTCCCTTCCTCTCTTATTTCTGGAGAGACCTCCCGCACGAAGTAACAGCAACAGAGAAGTTTTCACAGGGCTTCGTCTGAGAGCCTCTATGGTATTAATCCCAGTGGGATTCCTCCAGAGGAATCAGAATCAGGGCTCTTCCCATGGCAAGCATAGAAACAGATCCGCGTGACTTTCATAGGAAAAGGAACAAGAATTTATTGGAATGCGATGGGACACCCAGAGAATTTCAGGAAAGGCTACAGAACTTGGCTCCAAAAGGAGAGGGCCCCAAGAGCTCACAATCTCCCGGAATTAGTCAACTTTGTTTCTTCAGGACTGTGCTGTTGACATCTCCAGTCTGATTTTAGTCCTTGTAACATCCCACTCAGGATTCGGATTCCAGGAAGGTGTCTAACTGGCCCAAGAGGTGGTGGGGCACTTTGGGAAGCAACTTTCCTTCCACTGATGGACAGACCCACAGACTCTGCATCCAAAGCAAGATCAGGGTGCCTGTCACTCAAAGGTGAATGGATCTGTCAGATGGCTGTTAGTTTCAATAGAACCTAACAAGAGAGGGAAAAATGCATGCTGCCCCAATTCTTGCCAAGAGTTCAAAGCGATGTATCTCCAGTGCATTTCCACCTGCTCACTCTGTGCCTAAACCACCATCCATTCCTCCCCAAGGGTTTGAGTTTCTTGGGTTCAATGTCACTGTGCCTAATCTTAACACTTTTCAACCCCCCAAAGGATCAGATACGGAGTCAAGAAGGACGTACTCAAACTTTTTCAAAAACACTTGTTTGGGTTATAGTAAGCTGCCTCTCCAGCAGGAGGGCAACTCCTCCCCCACTCTCCACTGTGACAGAGGCCGATGGGCCTTGGCCTTGACTGTACCAATTTCATCACCAGGCTCTCTGGAACCTCTGGCAACCTTTCAAAGGTCTGTTTTATATTAGTATCTTTATTTTACATTCCTTCAACTTTTCAGATGAAGCTCCGTAGCCCAACCCTAAAGCACTGTGGGTAGTTGAGGAAATTCACTGATGCGCAGAAGGTCGACAACTCAGCCAGGAGGCCTAGCGCAGGTGATGTGTGGTACCCTTCCCGTGTCCTCTAGGAAGGTGTTCGCCTTCAAATACTTGATGAAGGCTGCCGCCTGCCAACACCTGCAACTCTGCCTCAGGACTTTTGGTGGCGTTATGTTTGTTTTTATCCCGATTTCTCACAGGCCAAGCTGGGAATGTAGAGAGTTAACGCCTCTGGAAGGAGACCTCATTCAAGGACAGAGGGAGATGTGCTAGATACATCCACCAGCTTCCTTGCCCCTTGGGGGGATAACGCGGCTCCCACATTTCCTCCGGGGCTGAGCTCCCCTTGTGCACAGCAGTCTCTTTTGAAAATGCACGTCTACCAGCTGCCCTCCCTTCCCTGCCTCTCTTCCCTGCTCTACTGGAGTTCCCTTGGATCCCCTCCCAATTAAATTACTTGCCCATAAATCCCTGTCTCAGTTTTTGTTCCCTCAGAAGGAGACCTCAAGACGAAGCCCATTTTGAATTAGTTAAAGTTTTTCGCCAGAAACACTTTGAGAACAGCAGCGTCCACCCGCTGCTGGCAGAGGTCCGGGAAGGAAGCGCCAGGCGGAGCCCTTGGCCAGGTGGGGAAACTGCGCAAGTTACCTGCCTCCTCCCCAAATGACCCAGGAGCCCCGCCCTGTGTACGCAGCTGCAGGTTCTGCCCTCTAGGCACCGGGGCGGGGGGCGGGGGGGTGCGTGGTGCGGGGGGTGTTGCCAGGAGGCTGCTGCTGGGAATCGAAGGGATGCAGATCCCAACAGCCTCTCACTGCCTATCGGCTCATTTCACACTGACAGGCAACCGGGGGTGTAGGACTATTTTTATTTAAAACATTGGTTGCCATAGTAACATCCACGTGACCGAATACTTATTCTAAGTCACATAGAAAATACCCTTGGGAAGGGAGAGAGAGAAGAGAAGGCCCGTGCAGCCCTGGGAATCAGACAGCAAGAGGCAGTTCCTAGAAAAGAGAAAGCCGCACCAGCCCAGGGGTCTGGGCTCTCCCCCATCGCCCGCCACAGTCTTCCAGGGGTTTCGATTTGCAGTCACTGAAAAGGTTTAAAGGGCACTGTGGGAGGGCTGTGATCTGCCCAGGTGGACTTGCGAGCTGTAGCTCCTCCCGGGAGACCAGAAGTTTCCCTTGGTGTGATCTGTTCCACAGGTCAAGACAGGGTGATGTGCTAACACCTGGGCCCTGGCACAGGGTGTGATGCGGAAGGAGGACCCGCTTCCAGCCCCGCCCAGCTTTCCACAGCACGCTCGGGACAAAGGGAGTCTATGGGGGCCTGTGAGGCCCCCCATCCACACAGCCCTGCCGCAGAGGACCAAGCCACCTGGAATGGAAAGCACCCCCAAGGAGCAAAGCAACACACGGAGAGGAGTTGACTTTTCAGGGCCAGAGGGAGAAACTCATTTCGCAGCAGCCTTCACCATGCAGCCTCCCTGACCCTGAGCCTTCCACACCCCTCCAGTGGCTTCTTTACCCCTTCATTAGCATAGAGCCCAGAGGTAACATCTGAGGGCCCCGAGCATCCCCACGAGACTTGCAAGGGTTTAGACAGAGGTCATGTGGCTCTGGTGGTTCAGTGTAATTAGCAATCAGTCGTGGTTAACATTATATCGGAGGGGAGGTTACGGACCATCCTTGAGGAACACCCACGGGACAAATCACATCATGCCTCTCCCCTCCGCCAGGTGATCCAGTTATACCTGTTACAATGCTAACAGCTCACATTGATTGAACGCTTAATATATACGAGTGTCTGACTCATTTGATCCTGACAGTGATTCTCCAAGGGGCCATTGTCATGTACGGTCGACAGACGAGAGAGACTCCAGTTTCCCCATCACCAGAGTTAGGTAACCTGCACAAGCGGCTGATGTGCCGTGGCGCTGGGACTTGAACCCAGATCTGTGTGACTCCTGAATGTGTACTTTTAGGCATCATGCTATGCAGGTGATCACCTGGGACCACCTCGTCCAGGAAGAGAGTGGCCGAAGCGCAGATGAGGTATGTATGGATCAGGGAGGGGGTGAGCTCTGACTTGGTGGGTGATGATAGGGCTGGCTGCTCGTCTATTAGTCTCAGCTCTTTGTCTGCTCTTTGCCCCCCCAGCCTGGTCTGGTAGCCATCAGAAGCCCCCGGGACCAACAACATCTACCATTCTGTTGCAAGACCTGGAAGAGGGCCTCTGAGGCTGGCCTCTGTTCGGGGTCAGAAGTGTGGGTTCCCCTGAAGTGTGTGCCCTTCTAGGCTCCAGGCTCTGTGGGACAGACAGAGGCTCCTGTGGGACAGCTCCTGCCTGGGGGTGCTGCCACCAGGGGTGCCACAGAGGTGACAGAGGTTCCAGGACTACAGCAGGGCCGCCACAGCTGCAGTCGGCACTTCCTTGCCCTGGCAGCCATTGGCATCGCCTTGAAGGTGGAGATGAAGTTTCAGTGGGCCCTGGGTCCCACTAGCACTCCATCCTGGAAAGCGCTCTAAGAGAAAGGACATCGAGCAGTGTCTTAGTGCAGCGGATCTGAGCAGATCCAAGCTGTGTGACGGTGGGAGTTCCCTAAAGTCTCTGTTTTGTCATCTCTCACGTGTAGCAGACGCTGTTGGGGTCCTGCTCGTAGCCACTTGGCTTCCTCAGGAGGGTGCCTAAGGACAGTTTCAGAAAGCCCATGGCTTCCTACCCAAGAGTGTTCTCCGCCCACAGCAGTGAGCTCAACTGAATGTGCAGGGCAGCCCACACGTGCCCAAGAGTTAACGCTCCAAAAGTAGCCTCAACCAGCGAGGACAGGGGTTGGTGGCAGCTTCCGTGCCCCTGGTGTGGTGGTTGTGAGGTGTGTCCCACAAGTTCTTTCTTGTGGGTCCCCATCGGGGTGGAGCCCTGGGTGCCCAGGCACTGCATTTTCTTGCATGTGTATCATTTTCCTCCCTTCTCTGCCTCACGTTCCCACCCCATCGCCATGCTTCCTGGGATCACCTCCCAAATAAACCACCTGGGACTTTGTCTCAGGGTCTGCTTTGAAGAGAACCCAACCTACGACACCTCATGGTTCGGGGAAGACGGAATGAGGATGCATGTCAAGCCCTCAACACAGTGAACACTTTCATAACCTCCAATACACTCGTTATACCTGATGCACATTTGCGGGTAGAGTGGAGTCTGGCTGTGGGTTTACTTTGTACATCTGGGGGCTCTCCATTCCCTGAGCCAGAAGGCCTCTTAATCTGGGCTTAAATTTAACTGTGGATGATCATCCACCAACTTCTTGATCTTCACACGGATCACTGAGAAAGACTCTACCTTCTAGAACAGTTTCTCTAATAAAATTCCCCTCTGGCCCCCAGGAGAGGCTGCGTAGAGCAGGTAAGGTGTCAGACAAAATTATGCAGCCAGTGTTGTCTTTCCCTCACCCTTCAGGCTCCTGGTCCTTCCTGCAGCCCAAAGAGAGACCCGCCTCTGCACTGGAGAGCCCCTGTGCTCCCTAGATCTAACTCACCTCAGCTACCGAAAATAAAACTACACTGTGACGAGATTCACTAAGGCGTGACTGATGTTTTCCATTACATTTCAATTTAAGGAGCGCAGTGAACATGCACCTTGGCTGCCTAAGGGGTAGCTGGGAGCAGGGCGTTCCTTCCCCTCACACCTCCACCAGGCTTAACATTTCTTTCGACTCTCCTGTTTCAGCTGAAGCTCTCATATTCCACCCCGTAATGCATCCATAGCTTAGAAAAATAGAAATGGGGCCACACACCTGCCGACATGTTGAATCCGAGTCCCATTCCCCGACCTCTAACATGAAACACCTCGACTTTATTTAAGCTGTTGGCTTCTGTGTCCTCGTAGTACACAGGCTGCTTTGTGTGTGTTCAGAAAAGAGCAAAAGAAATCGGGACGCGTGCGATAGAATATTTGTACCAGAAAATTAAAGAGAGGTTCGCCTCACCCACGGTACCCTCTCCTACGCAGAGCAGAGAGCCTGCAACTTTAGTATAGATGAGAGTGGTGGGGAAGGGAGGGGCTTTTTAAAAGGCAGCTCTTCAGCCCCACTCCAGGAGGCTGATTTTAGGCTTTGAGATTCTTTGTAAGGCTGGGATGCTGGTCATTCCAATAAAGGTCATCTTTTGGATTCTCACTTTGTTCCTTTAGATTAGTGTTTCTCAAAGAGAGGTGTCCCAAGGACAGCCCTATGCCCACCTCTGCCCTAAGCTCCCAGAGACATTTGAGCAGATCAGAGAATGCTGCCGCTTTGCCTGTCAAAGGCTATATCTGATGCTTCACAGACACTCGTGTACCGCAAGGATTAAAAGCCCGCAAATAAACCAGTTTGTTCATTTCTATTCTATTGCATGAATTATTATTCATGATTATTTACAGATATTCCGGATCTGTGAGCTTGCTATAATGCACACCCCCTAAAGAGAAAATTTACTACATCAAAGAGTAACAGAAGAGACACACAGGCTGCCCCTTGGCGGTGTTTGGCATGGACGTGACAGGTATCTGTTCCGCAGATAGAAGTCCTTGGGAAGTTTCATGGCATCAGAAGGGGAACGTCTCCACCTCCATCCCATATTCTTAGTTAATTCTACTCAGAAATATTCCACCTCACGCTCCGCAGGCTTCTGGTTTGACACACAATCATCTCTATTTGGGTCAAGATTCAGAAAAATTAAAAATATCAGATTCAAAATAGCTAATGATAAAAGAAATTTTTCAAAAAGATTCACGAGATAGACAGACACATAGTGATGCAGTGATCACCTTTCACCATGACCCTGCCCAGCACCACCACCCAGAGGCTGCTTTGTCGCTATGGGCACCTAAGCAAAACCTTGCTCCTTCACTCTGGGATTGTGGGAGAGACTTTAGGGAACAGAAGCCTCCTATTCTGGACACGTATTTGAGACTACATTGCAGATTAAACCAACAGGAAGGGAAGGGCCTGAGGTCAGGAAGCCCTGAAATTCCAGTTAGAGACAGGTATCCAATATGTTCCCATCTTCATCCTCCAATTATGCCACAGGTGTGGAAGGAGCCATAAATCCACACACAGACATGGCAGATAACCTCTCATTAAGCCCGCTTGGTCCCAAAGAAGGGGTAAGTCAAGCCCATTTCCGGGAAGGGGTCATTTGAGCACCTCGCTTTACTTTTCCGCCACACCTGCATCAGTTCCCGTCAGATGGCTGTCCAGAAGCACCACATCGCTGTCTCCACCAGCCGCCTTCCTCCCACCCCCGAGTTCCCAAACCCCATAGTTTTTTCTCTTCCTTCCTTTCCTGGGTCCTTGCTCTACCTGGAGAGGCAGCATGGCGTTGCTGGAGTTCTGGCTCTGTGTACTGAAGAAACTTTCCCCTTGGGTCACTCAACTCCCTTCAGAGCAGAGCTTGGGTGAGTTATGTCTTATTTTGGGTTCTGTCAGAAGCAGATCCTGAGATAAGGATGTGAGGGCAAGAAATTTTACTTGGGAAGTGATCCTAGAAAACATTGTTCGGGGAATGGTAAAACGGGACAGGGGAGGGTTCCTTATCAAGCTAGCTACCCCTGAGGACCACTAGAGTTTTATGCCACCCACAGGGACACACTGGGAACTAGCAGAGAACGAACACCTCAAACAACTAGGGTATTCATTAGTTGAAGCCCACTCCCAGGGGTTGTTAATTCCCTGGGACTTCAAGCCTGCCCGTGGTTGGGGAAGATGTCCTCTGCTGCCAAAACAAGTCCTTAGACAAAAGAATGCAGGGGCAGGCAGCCAGAAGCCTGATGGCAGGATGTTAAGGGCAAGAGGACGTGGGCACCAGCAAAGGGAGCTTCAGATTCTTAGGTTAATAGAATTTTCTGCCTCTTTACTCTCTTATCAAAGACTGCTGCCTATCTGTAGTGAGACCAAGGGAAGGAAAGAAGGGAGGGGAAGGGAGAAAGTCCACTCTC
The DNA here is from genome assembly GCF_000442215.2 of Lipotes vexillifer. NCBI lineage: Eukaryota > Metazoa > Chordata > Mammalia > Artiodactyla > Lipotidae > Lipotes > Lipotes vexillifer. The sequence continues at coordinate 1,425,899 of NW_006769631.1, forward strand.
ATCACCATATTTCTAATGTAGCGATTCCCAGGATGAAGGAAGAGGAAGAACCTCACATGGGGCTGGAGTGTACTGCTTTTCTCGAATACAAGTATAGAAAGAAAAATTCAGGGACACCTCACTGTCTGCCGTACACAGAAAACAGAGGCGTGATCCCCAAGCTGGTGAGCCATATGTAATATTCTCTTGGGAGAGGTGGCAGATCCTAAGAAGTTTGGTGGTTACAAAGGAGAAACATGGGTTTTTAAAAGTTGGGAAACACTGTCAGCATGAACGAGGCCAAAAGGCTAAACGCTATGTGACCAGGGACCTGTGGAAGTGGAGGGAGCCACCTCGTGATTTAAAAAGATGAGACACTTTATTTTTTTTGTTTTTGTTTTTGTTTAGCTTTGTTTTGTTTTTTTGCGGTACGCGGGCCTCTCACTGCTGTGGCCTCTCCCGTTGCGGAGCACAGGCTCCGGACGCGCAGGCTCAGCGGCCATGGCTCACGGGCCCAGCCGCTCCGCGGCATGTGGGATCCTCGCGGACCGGGGCACGAACCCGTGTCCCCTGCATCGGCAGGCGGACCCTCAACCACTGCGCCACCAGGGAAGCCCCAACACTTTAAAATAGAGTGTGTTGGGTGACCCAGCCTCCCTTCCAAAAACAAGTCTGGCACCACCTGAGTTTCACCCTGGAGGGAACTTCAGCCCTGCACCCTGGATTGTCACCCCCTCTGAGGGCGCTCTTACTCGGAGCATTGCCACTGATCCTCAGGCGTGCTCAGCTTCTCAGATGTGTTATTCTTAGCTCCCCCAAAGCAGATCCTTAGATAAGGGCTTGTATGAGGGTGGTGTGTTTGTAGAGTGGTCTCATGAAGCAGGTGGGAGGTGGTGGGAAATGGAAGAAATGACAGTAAAGGGTGCATTAATGAGCAGGTTAGTGCTGTGGGCAATGAGTCTCAGTCCTGCTGGGAACCCTCTAAGGAACCATATAGAATCTGCCCCAGATAGATTCTCCATAGTCCCCCCACTCCCCTTGCACTTCTGGGTTAAGTGTATGTAAAAGCCCAGGGATCTTTATCAGCTTTGGAGAATGCTCTGAGGCAGAAAATGAAAGAGCAGCTTTGGGGACCACTCACGGCAGTCATGGAGGTTTGCCACTCAGATCACCTTAAGCAGAACCTGCTACAAGGCATCTCCTGCTGCTGCACTCTCGGATCTGCCTCAGCACTCACCCCAAGGCCACACTTTCCCTGGTTGTCCCCAGCCGACAGGAGCACAACAGGGGCACTAGATCCGGGCCATTCCTGCCCAGTGAAGGACTCCTCTAAAGGGCACCCTGCTCAGAGACTCCCCAGTGTCCAGGCCAAGACTGTCTCAGAACTACACTGTGGTCTGAAGTTCTCCCTGCCTTTTACTTCCCCTACCATCACCATCTCCAGCCTCTTTAGCCTTCACAGACATTGCCCCTAGCAAACTTCTTTCTCATCTAACCCTGCTTTAGCATCTGCCTGTAAGACTAGCTGAAGCCACAGAAAGCTTGCCGGACACCATCCGTTGGTTTGGAACTGTCCATCACTATGGTGCTGAAATCAGAAGTAGGCCAGGGAGACGCAATGCGGAAACAAAATATATCTGTGTTCTCCCTCCCTGACTGGGTAACCACTGAAGAGCACAGCATATTCCCTTGGTCCTTCCTAGCCAGGGCAAGTAGCTGGTACTTTCAAAAATGTCAGAGTGGGAAAATGAGGAGACTGCCATGAGACCACAAAAAAAAGTAGTTTCCATGGGTGCTGCTCCTAGACACATGAATGTTGCTGAAATCTGCCAAGTCACCCTCAGCCATTCACAGCTCCAGAACCAGGAGCAGAGTGGCTTATACCCCTCCTTCTTTCTAGCCTCCTGCAAATGCCTTACGTTGGCAAAGACCGACAGGAACCCAATTGGCAAGATGAACTAGAAATGCAGCTCCACACTTTCATCCTTCACAGTACAGACTGTGAAGGGGAACACTGGAGAATGTCAATGAGGCTGAGGACCCACAGACAGCTCCTGGGCTGGAAAGCAACATGCCTGTTAGTATCATCAGTTGGCACTGTCTCACCGGGGTCAGGTGTCTTTGCCTCACAGAGGTGATGAGGTAGAGAGGGAGAACACTAAGCGTGGATTCTGTCAACAAGGCTTAAGTCCCACCCCTGCCAGAGACCAACTGTGTGACCTTGGGCAAGTAACATGACCTCTCTGAGCCTCAGCAACCTCATTTGTAAAGCAGAGGTGGCACTAGACCAGAGATTTCCAAGTAGTGTTCCGAGGAACCCTCAGGTACCACAACCCCATTATGAGTTGCTGAGCAGTTCGGGAGGGGAGAGGAGACCAGGTCCACCTGAATTAGTGTAGCCCTACCTTTATCTGATTCCCATTAGAGGGTTTTCCAGGATTTTCTCTGAAGCTTAAAATAAAAGTTTGAAAATCTGACACCCAGCTTATCTTTAAGGCCCTTTTCTACCCCTGTGTTTCATAAGTCTATGGGACTTGAATCAAAGTCTAGGTCCTGCCTCATATAAGTGAGGGAAGCTACCTAACATCTCTGACTCACTCTTCTCATCTGTAAAATAATTCATCACTTAATGAATACCTGTGATGTGTCAGGTGATTTGCACACATCCCTAATTTCACATCCATCTCTCTAACAGGCATACCATCAATATCCCCATTTTACAGCCGAGGAAGCTGAGGCTCAGAGTGGCTGAGCAACACACCATATTACTCATCCAGCAAATGGCTTGATATCAGTTAGGCTCCAATTTTTGTTCTCTCTGCTCTGTTGCCTGCCTGTTTTAGAGTGGTATGAGGAAGAAATGAAACTATAAATGTAAAAATGTCTTACAAAAATACAAATCATGATGTAACCGTAAAGAACTGCAGTTCAGGTTTAGAATCAGAATTACTTTAGCACTAGTGAACCTAACTCCCTTCCACAGTGAAGGCTGTCTAGCTCCAGAGACAAACCTGTCCTTAACCACTGTGTGACACTTGTACACGGAAAGCTGCCACGGCCCGTGGTGGAAGGGGGAGGCAGGGCCCACTGGGTCAGGAGTAGTGTATGAACTGAGTCCAGAACAAACGATGGGCAAGGATTATAAATTCTGTCAAAAGTGGGTTTGAATTGGCTCCTCCGCTGACAAGCCTTGTGGTCTGGAGTAAGTTATTTACCTTCTTTGCCTTGGTTTGCTCATCTAGAAAGTGGGGGATGAAATGAGTTTACCTAACGGTACGGCTTGAGGGAAGAATTCTCCATACAAGACCTCCCTCACTTCTGATATCAGTTGCAAGTTGGGGGAGTTCATAAAACCACCCACACGTTCACTAATTCGTTGAGAGGACTTATAGAACTCACTGAAAGCTATTATACTCTCAGTTTTTTATAGGGAAAAGATACAGGTTAAAATTAGCCCAAGGAAGAGACTCATAGGGCAGAATCTGGGAGGGAGTCCAGATGTGGAGCTTCTGTGTGTCCTCTCCCCGTGGAGTCCTGGATGGCATTACCCTTTCTTAGCCACAACGTGTGACAATACAAACAGAATATTGCCAGCCAGGGAAGGTCATCCGAGCCTTCGGCGTCCAGAGTATCTACTGGAGCTTGATCACTACTGCCCAGGTGGCTGACCTGTAGTCCACAGCCCGCCTCTTAAAAGTCAGCCTAATACCTTTAGTCTCCAGTTCCTCTAGAAATCAGAACTCATAACACGTGGCCCAAAGCCTCCATCATAAATCACGTTGTGACACTGTCTGATGGCCAAAGCCTCCAGGAAAACAAAGACACTCCTGCAGACGGGACATTCCAGGGGCCTAGAAATCAGCTTCCATGAGCCAAGGCAAAGGCCAGACCACTTGTTGGGTAAGGTTAATTCTTCTCTACACAAGGGATAACAGTTCCTATTTCAGGGGGTCATTGTGAGGATTAAGTGAGATAACACAAGTCTATCTTCCCATGTATGCAATTCCGAAATCCCAAATGCTTTGAAGACTGGAATTTTATCAGAAATCATTTAGAGGCAAAACTTACATTACAGTTAGTGGGAATTTTCCTACACTTTCCTACTGAAATATCACTGTGTGTGATTCGGGCGACAGTGCCACAAACCCCCCCCACCGCCCCGCCGGGGGTGTAACGGTACAGTCAGCACCTACCACACGTTGCTTTTCTAAAACTCAGAAATGCATCTGGCCCTGAGGGACGTGGACAAGATATCGTGGGCTGTAAATGTAGGTACTAGTAACAGTCCCTAGCATATAGTAATTGCTCAATAAATGCAAACTATTAATATTTTCTACTAAGACCAATACAAATGTAGTGAAGGCAGAAAACACCTGCACAAGTGGTCAAGGCTACTGATTTAATATCCCTTTGGCAAAATTTTACCCCAATTTAAATTTTCACAAGAAAATTCCAGAAGCATATATGGTGAAAATAAATTTTGTAGATTTATCTTCTTAGGTTTATTATCATAAGTATTATATGTTATATGTTTTGACATAGTTAGTAAAAATTAAACATAGCCATGGCACATTTAAGCAGGGCTTGCTGAGGGTGGGCGAGCAGAGAGGGTACCATGGTAGGTTTGAGGGTTTGCCATGGGCTTTCAGACCTTTGTGGATATTGACAAACTCTTGCTGTATATTTACTGTTGAACTTCCTGAAATTTGCCACCTGGGGAATTTCTTAGAACTTCCTACCAAGCTTTTAGGCAATTCTATTTCTTAATCAGCCTACCAATTAAGTGTTTATATTATTGTTTTTCCCTCTCTGGAACTTGATGGTCAAGCATGCCCTCTTCTATTAGTGTCACAAGAGTGGCGCTGTGCCTGAAATCAGACCCCTGGGAGAAGCGAATCAGGATTAAAAATGTCAAAGAAGAAAGGAAAATTCACAAAAGCCCACCCACATCACATGCAGGGAGGCAAACCGAAACATCCTGGGAGCCAGACTTTCCACATGCATCACCGCACTGCCCTCAGTCCTTACTGGAACCAGTTGGGACATGGGTGGATGAACACAGAGATTGTTTTATCACAGGACCACAGCCTCTGATTCCCAGTCCCCAAATCTAAAGAGCTCTGAAAAGAGAAAGATCTATTTGTAACTCATTTGGTTACAAACCTTGCCCTGGACTAATGAGAGGCTATTTTTAGTCTTTAGGCTGGTCTATATGAATATTCATGGATTTGGCTTCAGAAATATTAATGTGTTTGATTACAGGGTGTTTCCGAAGGCTCCACTGGGGGTGTTAAGTAACATGATATGTATGCTGAATTACCTTCCTAAAAATCCAAAAAATTCTGAATTTGGAAATTCATCAAGTTTTTGGATAAGGGATTATGAACTTACATTGCACAAAATCCCAACAGGTAGGTGTTATCTTCACTTTAAGGATAATAAACAGATTTAGAGATGTTAAGTAACTTGCCCAAGGTCGTACAATAAGCAGCAAAATATTATACACTTTGAGAGAACAACCATGTCGATTGCAGCTTCCGATGGACAAGGTTTTGCATGGCATCATCAGGGAGCTGATGACACCTGAAGGTAGACTGAAAATTATGAAGACGTGTTTTGCTGTTGGCATAGTTATGCTGTTAAGATTTCAGACCAGCTCCCAGAGAGCCTTCCATTTCCAATTTCAAGGAAACTATGCCCTCTGACTTTAAGGAGATACATTTCTTCTCATCCTTTAAAAGCAGAGAAATTTGATAAAGAAGTTGCCTGGGAAAGAAAAAGAAAAAAAAAAAAAACCCGCTAGACCAAAATCAAAACAAATCATTTTTTGCATATCAATTAGGCTCCTGATTGAAACTGTGCTAGCTGCTTCGAGAGAGGAATATTAAAAGTAAAGCATTGCTAATTTAAGCACAACTAATTTTAAAAGATGTACCTAGAAACAGCCACATGGGAGAATCACTTAAGCTGCCTCAACTACCCGCTTCGTTTGACGGGATATGCCTGGGTTGGGAGCCCCAGTGTCATGACATTTGCCTCGTCCCTATGGGTAGAGAATGAAGTCAGCCATTCCCTATAATCTTCAGGGCTCTGGTTTTCATGAACCCATGCCAATTTACTCCTGCCTCACAAATGAACAGGAGGAGTCTGGAGGGAAGACCCTGATCTGGGGCTTAAATGACTGTGTGGGAGCTGTCATCAAGCATAACCCCCTTCCTTATGGAGCTGGAAGGCCATCTCTTCCATGAAGGCAGTCCCATAAAAGCAGTTTCTGGGCTCATCGCTCAATCTCACCTGTAGTCTCTCTCAGACTGCCACAGCTCTTCCCAGATCCCCTTAGATCCCTTCAACTGGCTCTGTGTACCCCTCCTGGAGCTTCTCAAGGTCTGTACGCTTAACTCTCTTGGCAAGATTGTGCTGGGGTTACTGGTGCAGTTTTGTCTGCAGGCACTGGGAGTTTGTCCCCTGAGGAGACCATCAGTCAGTGCAGAACTAATGCAAGAATATGGAGGCTCAGCTCCCTTGCCTCCAGCATAACTGAGGCTCCGGAGCTCCTCTGTGAGATCAGGTCAACACTGTGAATTTGCCCGAACTTGCGCCTTTCCGAGCTGCATCTCCTTTTTCGCCAAGTGTTTCCCTCACTCCCTTACTGATTTCTCCTGGGGGCTTTGCTCTTTTAAAAAGTCACTTCTTCTGGGCTATCCCACCTAAGACCATTGTGCCCAAGGCTCTGAGATCTCAGTATAGATAGTACCTGTTATATTCTAAAGTGAATAACGAACCTCAAGTGAATCCTCTAAACTTCTGGAAAGGACCTACTTACTTGAAGCTCAACTATTCCACAGGTGAACTCATCATTTGCCACCTCAGTCTGCATGGGGATGAGGGCAAAGGAGAATAAGCTAAAACAGAACAGAGAACATGACCTAGTCAGGCGCCCCTGTTCCCTCTCTCCAGAGCTATGGATAACACATAAGCATACCCATGGCAGAGGCTGCTAGCTGTCCCAAGATATGGTCTCTCTTCTCCATCACAACCATGGAGCCTGAATGATATGCAAAAAACATATACAATATGTTCGGTTAGAAACTGAACACACGTCTACCCAGACAGCCACCATTCCAGTTAAATATGGCCTTCCCGCTAGGTTCCAGCCAATGGGATGTCAACATAAGTGATGTGCACAGCTTCTTAGACATGTGTCCCTTTCCCTATCACCCTGCGTGGACGTGGCGGGAAGCCACGTAGATGAAGGCCACACCTGAGGAATGGAGGGAAAACAATATAGGATCCCGATCGTCAATATCATGGAGTTGCTCACTCTGTTTCATGAACAGAAAGAAACTAGCTGAATCACAGAATCACAACTAGCTGCTGGATAATCATCTACAGGAAGACACTGGAACTCACCAAAAAAGACACCCCACATAGAAAGAAACCTCTATTCGTGAAAGCCAAGTCATTTTGGGTTCCTGTTAGAGCAATCAAAACAATATTCTAAAGAATACAATTCCTTAGAGTGCAATAGGATTATAAATTTCAAACTGTGTCACGGATAAAGAGAAAAATGTCTCTCTTTTTAAAAAAATATTTAATTTATTTATTTATTGGCTGCATCAGGTCTTAGTTGTGGCATGCGGGCTTCATTGGGGGGCTCAGGCTCTTCATTGTGGTATGTGGGCTTCTCTCTAGTTGTGGCATGCGGGCTTCATTGGGGGGCTCAGGCTCTTCATTGTGGTATGCGGGCTTCTCTCTAGTTGTGGTGTAGGGGCTCCAGAGCGCGTGGGCTCTGTAGTTGTGGCACACAGGCTCTCTAGTTGTGGTGTCCGGGCTTGGTTGCCCCACAGCATGTGGGATCTTAGTTCCCTGCCAGGGATGGAACCGGTCTCCCCTGCATTGCAAGACGGATTCTTAACCACTGGACCACCAGGGAAGTCCCGAAAAATGTCTCTCTTAGATTGGATTTCCCACAAAAGACCCTGGGATGAGGATCCATGTCAAAGTGACTTATGAGTTATTAGAAAATCTTCCCAGGAAAAACTGGTAACGGGGTAAGAAGAGAAGACGGCCAAACAAGGGTTTGATATCAGATAAAGCCCCGTGAGGGTAACTGTAGCTAAGTCCTCCAGGGGAATTCTGGGGACAGTATAGGTCACAGTTATAGGCAAGAGAGCTGGAGAATTTACACACCCTGCACTTGCCAGTTGAGGGATGCCCCCAGAAGAGTGTAAATCCCCTGGCACTTCTAGCTGTCCAAGTATGTAAGCAGAGCAGGTCCGGCAGCCAGCAGGCAGCCCTCTAACATACAGGCACAGGTGCTGGCCTTTGGGAGTAAACACATACTGGGAAGCCAAATGCATAAAAATGGTACGTGAATCTAAGGTGACATGGGTGGAGTGCAGACAAGATTGGCTTACAGAGGGCTTCTTGAAAAAATTTTCCAGGAGCTCCCAGGTGATTACTTGTAGCACTTACTCATGTGATCCTTTGCATAGGAAAAAACTCTCACCCTCACCTGGACATTTCTCTTGGCTATATCTTATGTTTCAGGGGTCTAAAATGGCATTCTGTGGCAGCCACAATGATAGACAAGGTTATATTTCAGAGGTCTCTTTAAGTCCTAAGAGAAAGAGTAATAAATTTACAGGAAGGGAGAAACCAAGATGGCAGAATAGAAGGACGTGCTCTCACTCCCTCTTGTGAGAACACCAGAATCACAACTAGCTGCTGGATAATCATCAACAGGAAGACACTGGAACTCACCAAAAAAGACACCCCACATCCAAAGACAAAGGAGAAGCCACAGTGAGATGGTAGGAGGGGCGCAATCACAGTAAAATCAAATCCCATAACTGGTGGATGGGTGACTCACAGACTGGAGAACACTTATACCACAGAAGTCCACCCACTGAAGTGAAGGTTCTGAGCCCCACGTCAGGCTTCCCAACCTGGGGGTCCAGCAACGGGAGGAGGAATTCCTAGAGAATCAGACTCTGAAGCCTAGTGGGAACTGATTGCAGGACTTCGACAGGACTGGGGAAAACAGAGACTCCACCCTTGGAGGGCACACACAAAGTACTGTGCACATCGGGACCCAGGGGAAGGAGCAGTGACCCCAGGGGAGAGTGAACCAGACCTGCCTGCTAGTGTTGGAGGGTCTCCCGCCTAGGCGGGGGGTGGGGGCTGTGACTCACCGTGGGAAGAAGGACACTGGCAGCAGAGGTTCTGGGAAGCACTCCTTGGCCTGAGCCCTCCCAGAGTCTGTCATTAGCCCCACCAAAGAGCCCAGGTAGGCTCCAGTGTTGGGTTGCCTCAGGCCAAACAACCAACAGGGAGGGAACCCAGCACCACCCATCAACAGTCAAGTGGATTAAAGTTTTACTGAGCTCTGCCCACCAGAGCAACAGTCAGCTCTACCTACCACCAGTCCCTCCCGTCAAGCCTCTCAGAGAGCCTCATCCACCAGAGGGCAGACAGCAGAAGCAAGAAGAACTACAATCCTGCAGCTGGTGGAACAAAAACCACATTCACAGAACGACAGACAAGATGAAAAGTCAGAGGGCTATGTACCAGATGAAGGAACAAGATAAAACCCCAGAAAAACAACTAAATGAAGTGGAGATAGGCAACCTTCCAGAAAAAGAGTTCAGAATAATGATAGTGAAGATGATCCAGGACCTCGGAAAAAGAATGGAGGCAAAGATCGAGAAGATGCAAGAAATGTTTCACAGAGACCTAGAAGAATTAAAGAACAAACAAACAGAGTTGAACAATACAATAACTGAAACGAAAACTACACTAGAAGGAATCAATAGCAGAATAACTGAGGCAGAAGAATGGATAAGTGACCTGGAAGACAGAATGGTGCAATTCACTGCTGCAGAACAGAATAAAGAAAAAAGAATGAGAAGAAATGAAGACACCCTAAGAGACCTCTGGGACAACACTGAATGCACCATCATTCGCATTACAGGGGTCCCAGAAGGAGAAGAGAGAGAGAAAGGACCCGAGAAAATACTGGAAGAGATTATAGTCAAAAACTTCCCTAACATGGGAAAGAAAATAGCCACCCAAGTCCAGGAAGCACAGCGAGTCCCATACAGGATAAACCCAAGGAGAAACACACCAAGACACATAGTAATACAATTGGCAAAAATTAAAGACGAAGAAAAATTATTGAAAGCACCAAGGGAAAAATGACAAATAACATACAAGGGAGCTCCCATAAGGTTAACAGCTGATTTCTCAGCAGAAACTCTACAAGCCAGAAGGGAGTGGCATGATATACTTAAAGTGATGCAAGGGAAAAACCTACAACCAAAATTACTCTACCGGCAAGGATCTCATTCAGATTCGATGGAGAAATCAAAAGCTTTACAGACAAGCAAAAGCTAAGAGAATTCAGCACCACCAAACCAGCTCTACAACAAATTCTAAAGGAACTTCTCTAAGTGGGAAACACAAGAGAAGAAAAGGACCTACAAAAACAAACCCAAAACAATTAAGAAATGGTCACAGGAACATACATATCGATAATTACCTTAAATGTGAATGGATTAAATGCCCCAACCAAAAGACACAGGATTGCTGAATGGATACAAAAACAAGACCCATATATATGCTGTCTACAAGAGACCCACTTCAGACCTAGGGACACATACAGACTGAAAGTGAGGGGATGGAAAAAGATATTCCATGCAAACGGAAATCAAAAGAAAGCTGGAGTAGCTATACTCCTATTAGATAAAACAGACTTTCAAATAAAGAATGTTACAAGAGACAAGGAAGGACACTACATAATGATCAAGGGATCAATCCAAGAAGAAGATATAACAATTATAAATATATATGCACCCAACATAGGAGCACCTCAATACATAAGGCAACTGTTACCAGCTATAAAAGAGGAAATCGACACTAAGACAATAATAGTGGGGGACTTTAACACCTCACTTACACCAATGGACCGGTCATCCAAAATGAAAATAAATAAGGAAACAGAAGCTTTAAATGACACAACAGACCAGATAGATTTAATTGATATTTATAGGACATTCCATCCAAAAACAGCAGATTACACTTTCTTCTCAAGTGCGCATGAAACATTCTCCAGGATAGATCACATCTTGGGTCACAAATCAAGCCTCAATAAATTTAAGAAAATTGAAACCATATCAAGCATCTTTTCTGACCACAACGCTATGAGATTAGAAATGAATTACAAGGGAAAAAATGTAAAAAACACAAACACATGGAGGCTAAACAATACGTTACTAAATAAAGAAGAGATCACTGAAGAAATCAAAGAGGAAATCAAAAAATACCTAGAGACAAATGACAAGCAAGATCTTTTTTGATCCACCTCCTAGAGTAATGGAAATAAAAACAAAAATAAACAAATGGGACCTAATGAAACTTCAAAGCTTTTGCACAGCAAAGGAAACCATAAACAAGACGAAAAGACAACCCTCAGAATGGGAGAAAATATTTGCAAATGAATCAACAGACAAAGGATTAATCTCCAAAATATATAAACAACTCATGCAGCTTAATATTAAAGAAACAAACAACCCAATCCAAAAATGGGCAGAAGACCTAAATAGACATTTCTCCAAAGAAGACATACAGATGGCCAAGAAGCACATGAAAAGCTGCTCAACATCACTAATTATTAGAGAAATGTAAATCAAAACTACAATGAGGTATCACCTCATACCAGTTAGAATGGGCATCATCAGAAAATCTACAAACAACAAATGCTGGAGAGGGTGTGGAGAAAAGGGAACCCTCCTGCACTGTTGGTGGGAATGTAAATTGATACAGCCACTACGGAGAACACTACGGAGGTTCCTTAAAAAATTAAAAATAGAATTGCCATATGATCCAGCAATCCCACTACTGGGCATATACCCAGAGAAAACCGTAATTCAAAAAGATACATGCACCCCAGTGTTCACTGCAGCACTATTTACAATAGCCAGGTCATGGAAGCAACTTAAATGCCCACCGACAGACGAATGGATAAAGAAGATGTGGTACACATATACAATGGAATATTACTCAGCCATAAAAAGGAAGGAAACTGAGTCATTTGTTGAGACGTGGATGGATCTAGAGACTGTCATACAGAGTGGGGTAAGTCAGAAAGAGAAAAACAAATATCATATATTAACGCATGTATGTGGAACCTAGAAAAATGGTACATATGAACCAGTTTGCAGGGCAGAAGTTGAGACACAGACGTAGAAAACAAACGTATGGACACCAAGGGGTCAAACCGCGGTTGAGGGGTGGGGATGGTGGTGTGCTGAATTGGGCAATTGGGATTGACATGTATACAGTGATGTGTATAAAACTGATGACTAATAAGAACCTGCTGTATAAAAAACAAACAGGGCTTCCCTGGTGCCGCAGAGGTTGAGAGTCCGCCTGCCAGTGTGGGGGACGCGGGTTCGTGCCGCGGTCCGGGAGGATCCCGCATGCCACGGAGCAGCTGGGTCCGTGGGCCATGGCCGCTGGGCCTGCGCGTCCGGAGCCTGTGCTCCGCAGCGGGAGAGGCCACGGCAGTGAGAGGTCCACGTACCGCAAAAAAGAAAAAAAAAAACAAGAAAAACAACTAATACTAAACTTTCTTTGGGTCATTTGTATGGAAATATGTTAATATAGATGTTTCAGACATAACATGAAATTTCTAAAAGTCTTATATGTTCTGGTATAATAAGTCATAATTCTAGTTATTACTTTAAAATGTATATCTCAGAAATAACTAAATTTCCTTGTCAATTGCATTATTATGAACTTTCATCAAATCTTTAACCGTGGTCATTTTTAAGTCTTTTGTCATTTACAGACAGTTCTGGGGGTACTCTGATGCTTTTGCAAATATGTTCCTATAAGAGGGTTTCATCTTCAAGGAATTCATGGAAAAGACTCTGACAAGCACAGGTTTCTGGTAACTGACTGTACTGCTGAACTGAATGAATAAGCATTTTCAGAACTGGAAATGGAAATGGAAAACTGATGAATTCATAAAAGTACTAACAAAAGATCAAGATGAAAAAAAATTAATTACATGGGACTGAGTGAACTGATGAGGATGATTATAATTTTTGTGACTTTCTATCTGAATAAAAAAAAAATTTTACAGGAGTCTCTGATAGGGCCCTTTATTCCCCACTCACAGCCCAAAAAATCCAGCAGCAGAAATCATCTAACTTTTTCCTGGAGTGACACTGTTAGCAGATTTATTCCATACCTCCTTAGGAATGAGCACAGGCATTTTGTAATGTTAAAAGGCACTTAACAAGACCTTCTATTCAGATGGCCTGAGATGGACATGCAACTCAAAACTAGAGCTGAAGACTGCTTGCTAGATACACACACACTTTTTAAAATCTCATCTAACGTTTATACCTATCAAATTGGAAAAGGTGATAAAGAACAGTATGTCCCAGTGATGGTGAACATAGACACCCTTAGGTGCTGCTGACTGGCATGTAAATTATTGCAACCCTTCTGAAGGTCAATATGGAACTATGTTTCAGAGGACTTAAATAGATGCATATTCTTTGATGCTCCAAAAAACCCCCATGTTTAGGAAATTTTGGGGGTGTAGAGGTCAATGAAGTATAATACATATATGGATTCGTATAACCACCAACACAGTAAGGGTACATCAGAAAAGTCATTTGTGCTATTCTTTTATAGTCACCCTCTTCCCCTTACAGTCCCTAACCACCATTGATTTGTTCTTCAGTCCCCTAGTTCATCTTTTCAAGAATGTCATGTAAATGGAATCGCACAGTACGTAAACTTCTTTCACTCAGCACAGTGTTTAAGACTCATCTAGGTTGTTGCATTTATCAATAACTTGTTTCTTCTTATTGCTGAGTACTATTGCATTATACAAATGAACCACAATTTATTTATCCATTTACTAATTGAATGACATGTGGGTTATTTACAGTTTTTGGCAATTATGAACAGAGCTGCTACAACCATTCATGTACGGGTTTTGTGTGAACCTAAGTCTTCATTTCTCTATGGTAAATAACCAGGAGTGTGACTGATGGTCCATACAGTATGTACATGTTTAACATTATAAGAAACTATTATTACAAACAGACAAACTATTTTCAAGATTTGCATTCCCACCAGCAACGTAAAGAGCTCCAGTTGCTCCGTGTCTTCATCAACACTCAGAATTGTATTATTAACTTTTGCCTTCTGATAAGTTAGTGATATCTCATCACCGTTTTAATTTGCACTTACCTAATGGTTAATGATTTGAACAAGACATCTTTTCATGTGCTTATTTGCTATTTGTATATCATAGTCAATAGAATATACATGTCTATTGCTAATTTATAATTTTTTTAATTTTTGAGTTTGAGAGTTCTTTATATATTTTGAATACAATTCCTTTGTAAGATGTGTGATTTGTAAATATTTTCTACCAATTTGTAGCTTGTGTTTTAATTTTTTCAACAGTGTTATTTGCAGACCAAGAGCTTTAAATTTTAGTGGAGTCCAATTTATCATATGTTCTTTTATGGATTGTTCTTTTGGTGTCATGTCTAAGAGCTCTTAACCTAAGCTAAAGTCATGAAGATTTTCTTCTATGTTTTATTCTAAAAACGTTATCGTTTAATGTTTTCTATTTAGATTTTTTTTCAGTTAATTTTTGTGTAAGGTATGAGGTTTAAGTTCAAGTTTATTTTTTAGCCTAAGGATGTCCAATAGTTCCAACACCATTTGTTGAAAAAAATTATTATTCCCCCATTGGATTACTCTGGGATCTTGTCAAAAATCAGTTGAGACTTCGGTCTTCTACCTCCTGACCACCTGGTGTTTTGTCCTGCGACCTTGCCTGGCATGCAGTGACTCTCCCTCTAGGACCTCCATATTGTGGTAGAAGGGGAGAGACAAGATGCAGAGCAGAAGGACTTGAGTTTACCTCCTCTCATGAAAACATAAAAATCACAACTAACTGCTGAATGACCATCGACAAAAAAGAATCGAACCTACCAGAAAAGTTATTCTACACCCAAAGAAAAAGAAGAGGCCACAATGAGATGGTAGGAGGGGTGCTTTCATGATATAATCAAATCCCATACCCACCAGATGGGTGACCCACAAACTGGAAAATAATTATATCGCAGAGGTTCTCCCACAGGAGTGAGAGTTCTGAACCCCACATCAGGCTACCCAGCCTGGGGGTCTGGCATCAGGAAGAGGGGGGGCCTCAGAGCATTTGGCTTTAAAGGCCAGCAGGGCTTGAGTGCTGTGAGATTAGAAATCAACTACAAGAAAAAAATGTAAAAAACACAAACACATGGAGGTGAAACAATATGCTATTAACCAACCAATGGATCACTGAAGAAATCAAAGAGGAAATCAAAAATGCCTAGAGACAAATGAAAATGAAAACATGATGATCCAAAACCTATGGGACACAGCAAAAGCAGTTCTAAGTGGGAAGTTTATAGCAATACAGTCTTACCTCAGGAAACAAGAAAAATCTCAAAGAAACAACCTAACCTTACACCTAAAGCAACTAGAGAAAGATGAACAAACAAAACCCAGAGTTAGTAGAAGGAAAGAAATCATAAAGATCAGAGCAGAAATAAAAGAAATAGAGATGAAGAAAACAATAGAAAAGATCAATGAAACTAAAAATGGGATCTTTGAAAAGATAAACAAAATTGATAAACTTCTAGCCAGACTCATCAAGAAAAAAAGGGAGAAAGCTCAAATCAATAAAATTAAAAATGAAAAAGAAGTCACAATGGACAACACAGAAATACAAAGGATCATAAGATAACTACTACAAGCAACGCTATGCCAATAAAATGGACAACCTAGAAGAAATAAACAAATTTTTAGAAAGGTACAATCTCCCAAGACTGAACCAGGAAGAAATAAAAAAATATGAACTGAACAATCATCAGTAATGAAATTGAAACTGTGATTTTAAAACTTCCAACAAACAACAGTCCGGGACCAGACGGTTCACAGGTGAATTCTACCAAACATTTAGAGAAGAGTTAACACCTATACTTCTGAAACTATTACAAAAAATTGCAGAGAAAGGAACACTTCCAAACTCATTCTATGAGGCCACCATCATCCTGATGCCAACATTAGACAAAGATACCACAAAAAAAAGAAAATTTCAGGCCAATATCACTGATGAACATAGACGCAAAAATCCTCAACAAAATACTAGCAAACCAAATCCAACAATACTTTAAAAGGATCATACACCATGATCAAGTGGCATTTATCCCAAGGACACAAGGATTTTTCAATATCCACAAATCAATCTGTGTGATACACCACATTAACAAATTGAAAAATAAAAACCATATGATCATCTCAAAAGATGCAGAAAAGGCTTTTGACAAAATCCCATATCCATTTATGATAAAAAGTGCCCAGAAAGTGGGCATAGAGGGAACCTACCTCAACATAATAAAGGCCGTATACGAAAAACCCACAGCAAACATCATTCTCAATGGTGAAAAACTGAAAGCATTTCCTCTAAGATCAGGAACAAGACAAGGATGCCCACTCTCACCACTTTTATTCAACATAGCTTTTGAAGTCCTAGCCACAGCAATCATAGAAGAGAAAGAAATAAAAGGAGTTCATATCGGGAAAAAAAGAAGTAAAACTGTCACTGTTTGAAGATGGCATGATACTACTATACATAGAAAATCCTAAAGATGCTACCAGAAAACTACTAGTCCTCATCAATGAATTTGGTAAGGTTGCAGGATACAAAATTAATACACAGAAATCATTTGCATTTCTATACACTAACAACAAAAGATCAGAATGAGAAATTAAGGAAACAATCTCATTTACCATTGCAACAAAAAGAATAAAATGCCTAGGAATAAACCTACATATAGAGGCAAAAGACCTGTACTCTGAAAACTGTAAGCTGATGAAAGAAATCAAAGATGACACAAACAGATGGAAAGATATACCATGTTCTTGGATTGGAAGAATAAATATTGTCAAAATGACTATACTACCCAAGGGAGATTCAATGCAATCCCTATGAAATTACCAATGGCATTTTTCACAGAACTAGAACAGAAAAATTTTAAATTTGTATGGGAACACAAAAGACCCCCGAATAGCCAAACCTGAGGAAGAAAAACAGAGCTGGAGGAATCAGGTTCCCTGACTTCAGACTATACTACAAAGCTACAGTCTTCAAAACAGTATGGTACTGGCACCAAAAAGAGAAATATAGATCAAACATAGATCAATACAGGATAGAAAGCCCAGAAATAAACCCATGCACCTGTGGTCAATTAATCTACAACAAAGGAAGCAAGAATATACAATGGAGAAAAGACTCTTCAATAAGTGATGCTGAGAAAACTGGACAGCTACATGTAAAAGAATGAAACTAGAACATTCTCTAACACCATACACCAAAATACTCTCAAAATGGATTAAAGACCAAAATATAATACCTGATACTATAAAACTCTTAGAGGAAAACATAAGCAGTACACTCTTTGACATAAATCGCAGCAATATCTTGCTGGATCCACCTCCTAGAGTAACAAAAGTTTAAAAATGGGACCTAATTAAACTTAAAAGCTTCTGAACAGCAAAGGAAACCATAAGTGAAACAAAAAGACAACCCACATAATGAGAGAAAATATTTGCAAACAAAGTGACCGATGAGGGATTAATTTCTAAAATATACAAACAGTTCATGCAGCTCAATATCAAAAAAACAAACAACCCAAACAAAAAATGGGCAGAAGATCTAAACAGACATTTCTCCAAAGAAGTCATACAGATGGCCAAAAAGGACTTGAAAAGATGCTCAACATCACTAATTATTAGAGAAACGCAAGTAAAAACTACATTGAGGGCCTCCCTGGTGGCGCAGTGGTTGAGAGTCCGCCTGCCGGTGCAGGGGATACGGGTTCGTGCCCCGGTCTGGGAGGATCCCACATGCCGCGTAGCGGCTGGGCCCGTGAGCCGTGGCCGCTGAGCTTGCGCGTCCGGCAACGGGAGGGGCCACGACAGTGAGAGGCCCACATATCGCAAAAAAAAAAAAAAAAAAAAACTACATTGAGGTATCACCTCACACCACTCAGAATTTCCATCATCAAAAAGTCTCCGAACAATAAATGCTGGAGAGGCTGTGGAGAAAAGGGAACACTCCTGCACTGTTGGTGGGAATGTAAATTGTTAACAGCCACTATGGAGGACAGTATGGAGGTTCCTCAGAAAGCTAAAAATAGAGCTACCATATGATCTGGCAATCCCACTCCTGGGTGTATCTCTGGAGAAAACCAGAATTTGAAGAAACACATGCACCCTCCATGTTCACTGAAGCACTATTTACAATAGCCAAGACATGAAAGCAACCAAAATGTCCATCAACAGATGAATGGATAAAGAAAATGTGGTACATATATACAATGGAATATTACTCAGCCATAAAAAGGAACAAAATTTTGCCACTTGCAACAACTTGGATGGACCTAGAGATGATCATACTAAGTGAAGTAAGTCAGACAGAGAAAGACAAATATCATATCATTTATAGGAGCAACCTAAAAAATTGATACAAAGGAACAAATTTACAAAACAGAAACAGACTCACAGACTTAGAATACAAACTTATGGTTACCCAAGGGGAAAGGTGGGGGGAGAGATAAATTAGAAGGTTGGGATTAACATATACACACTACTATATATAAAATAGATAATCAACAAAGACCTACTATATAGCACAGAGAACTCTACTCAGTAATCTGTAATAACCTATATGGGAAAAGAATCTGGAAAAGAATGGATATATGCATATATATAGCTGAATCACTTGGCTGTACATCTGAAACTAACACAGCATTGAAAATCGACTATACTCTAGTATAAAATAAAAATAAAAAAATCAATTGGGCATACTTATGTGGATCTATTCCCGTACTCTCTAATCATTGCTTCATCGATTCATGTGTCTATCGCTTCATCAATCTCATACTCTTAATTACTGAAAGTCTTAAAATCAAGTAGTGTAATTCTCCCAACTATTTTCTTTTTAAAAATTATTTTAGCTATTCCAATTTATTTGTTTACCATAAAATTTAGAATAGCTTGGTCTACATCTATTTAAAACCTTGCTGGGATTTTGATGATATTATATTAAACTTCCAGGTCAATTTGCACAAAATTGACATGCTTACTTTTTTCAGTCTTCCAACCCATGAACACAGTATATCTCTCTATTCATTGGGTCTTCTTTCTTTCATCAGCTTTTCATAGTTTTCATTACACAGACCCTGCACATACTTTTTTTTTTTTAACATGTTTATTGGAGTATAATTTCTTTACCTTGTTGTGTTACTTTCTGCTGTATAACAAAGTAAATCAGCTATATGTATGCTTATATCCCCATATCCCCTCCCTCTTGCACCTCCCTCCCACCCTCCCTATCCCACCCCTCTAGGTGGTCACAGAACACTAAGCTAATCTCCCTGTGCTATGCAGCTCCTTCCCACTGGCTGTCTATTTTACATTTGGTAGTGTATATATGTCCATGCCACTTCCTCCCAGCTTACTCTTCCCTCTCCCCATGTCCTTAAGTCCATTCTCTACATCTGTGTCTTTATTCCTGTCCGGCCCCAGGTTCTTCAGAACCTTTTTTTTTTTTTTTTTAGATTATATATATATGTGTGTTAGCATATGGTATTTGTTTTTCTCTTTCTGACTTACTTCACTCTGTATGACAGATTCTAGATCCATCCACCTCACTACAAATAACTCGCTTTCATTCCTTTTTATGGCTGAGTAATATTCCATTGTATATATGTGCCACATCTTCTTTATCCATTCATCTGTCGATGGACACTTAGGTTGCTTCCACGTCCTGACTATTGTAAATAGGCCTGCACATATTTTTTTCAGATTTATACATAAGTATTTTTTGAAGGGGTGCTATTAAAAAAAATTTTTTTTTTGGCCACACCACGCAGCTTATGGGTTCTTAGTTCCCCCACCAGGGATTGAACCTGTGCCCTCAACAGTGAAAGCATGGAGTCCTAACCACGGGACCACCAGGGAATTCCCTAAAATTATATTTTTAAAATGCTTCTTTTCTATTGTACATTGTTAGTATATAGAAATATGACTGATTTTTGTGTGTTGACCTTGCATCCTGCAAACTTGCTTATCTTTATTAGTTCTAGAGATTTTTTTTAGTGACACCTTGGTGTTTTCTACATAGAAAATCATGCTGGGGCTTCCCTGGTGGCGCAGTGGTTGAGAGCCTGCCTGCCGATGCAGGGGACACGGGTTCGTGCCCCGGTCCGGGAAGATCCCACATGCCTCGGAGCGGCTGGGCCCGTGAGCCATGGCCATTGAGCCTGCGTGTCTGGAGCCTGTGCTCTGCAGCAGGAGAGGCCACAACAGTGAGAGGCCCACATACCGCAAAAAAAAAAAAAAAAAAAAAGTTCCAACCCTCTAATCATGTGGTTGGTTCTCCTGGCAACCAGTCCCCCTACCCTAGGTGATTTCCGAAAGTCATCTCGTTAACATAACAAAAGAAACCTCCATAGCTCTCATCCAGGAAATTCCAAGTGTTTTAGGAGCCTTGTGCCAGGAAAGGGAATGAAGACCAAATATATATATATATTGTTGCGGTCCGGGAGCCACACGCCTGGAGTCGAGTTCCCCGGTAAATGCGACCCGTGTCCCAACCAAGGACACCCGAGAATCACCAACACCAAGCAGAAAGATTAGCGAAGGATTTATACAAGTACAAGTATAGAAGCTTACACAAACTGTCCGGACAGGGTCCCACTCGGAGAGAAGTGAGTGAGACCCCGACTAACAGTCCGGCGAGGCTTTTATACCCCTCACAGGGCGGGAAGTTCCCAAGGCGGGAGGGAGCTGTTTAATTTTGAATCAGCCAATCAGGAACCCGGTTCTTCCTGCCCCAAGCAAGTAAGCAAAACAAGTTTCTTACAGAAGTCAAAATGTACTGTTAGCCCTGAAGCTGTTCTTCTGTTTCTTTCGTCACTATATATATATATATATATATATATATATATATCTTACTATAAATCACAATTTCTCACCTTCTATTCTTAGTTTCTTGAGAATTTTTATCAGGAATGGATGTTGGAGTTTGTCAAGTGCTTTTTCTGCATCTATTGATATAATCATGTGGAGGTTTTTTTAGACTGTTAATATAGTGAGTTACATGGATTGATTTCTGAATATTGAATCAGCTTGTGTAACAGCGAAGAGCCAATTTTTGACTCCACGTTGCATCTGTTTCTTTGACTTTAGCCTTTGCTCTCCGTTACTTTTGTTGTTATAATCATACATAATGGCCTGCCTCAGGGAACCCTACCTACCTGTGAGTGGCTGCAAGAAAGAAGAAATTAACACACCCCCTTCCAGGCCGATAGCCCTTTTCCCGTTACCTCCTCCCTACCTCTCCCTCTCTATTCTGCCCTTTTACTTTACTTCCCTCTCTGATTCTATAAAAGAAAACTGGCATCCAGACCCCAATAAGATGGTTTTGTGGGGGACCGTAGTCCGCCATCTTCTCTGTCTGTCGGCTTTCCGAATAGTCATATTCCTTGCCTCAACACCTTGTCTCCCGATTTATTGGCCTGTCATGCGGCGAGCAGAGCGAGCTTGGACTCGGTAACACTTGTATTCCCAAGCTGAATAAACCCCTTTTGGTCACAGCATGTTATCCTTTTTAAATCTGCTAATATTTTTTGAGCATTTTTGTATTTACATTCCTGAACAATAGTCATATGTACTTTTATTTTTCTGTGCTATCTTTGATTTTGGTATCAGGGTAATGTTGGACTCATAAAATGAGTTGGAAAACATTTCCTTCTCTTTATTTTCTGGAAGAGATTGCTCAGAATTGATATTTGGTAGAATTTGCCCATGAAACCATCTGGGCCTGAAGAGTTCTTTTTTTGGAAGGATTTTAACTAAAAATATATTTTCTTTCATAGTTATAGGACGATACAGGTTCTCTAGTTTATTTTAGGTGAGGTTTGATAGTTGTGGATTTTGAGGTATTAGTCCATTTCATCTAAGTTCTCCAGTTTATGTGTAGTTTGTAATGTAGGTGTTGACTTAAAAAAATGCACAACATAAGAGTTGCGAGTTAAGTTTTATTTGGGGCAGAATGAAGACTGCAGCCTGGGAGGCAGCGTTTCAGATAACTCTGAGAAACTGCTCCGAGGAGATGAGGGGAGGAGCCCGGATATATAGGAGTTTTGCAACAAAGGGCAGGTAGTCGGGAACCTCAATAAAAGATTATTGTTAATTAAAGAAAACCTGCTATCTCAAGTTAAGGAATTTAGCGCTTTTCTCTGTATGGGAAGATGCAAGAGTCTAGGCTCACTGAAATCATTCCTTTGATATGCACCTCAGCTATCTGGGACCAGTATCCTGTGTTTTCGCATCCTGAGTTTCCTCAGGGCTCACCACCGGGAGTGGCTGCAGTCTGATGGCTGCTAGATGACAGGTATTCTTTTCAGCCCTGAGTTTCCTCAGGGCTCACTGGCTCACGTTGGAGGGCTGCAAACGTTGGTGACTGTGACTTCCTTTGTTTATTGATATGGCAAGAAATATTCCATTTATAAATATTCCATTTACCATAGGCTTTACAAAGGCCTCTAAAGTCTGTAGTGATATCTATCCTCTTTTTTGTTCATTCCTAATATTGGTAATTTGTGTCTTCTCTTTGCTGTCTCAGTCCTCCTTAAGGTTTAATTTTATTGATCTCTCCAAAATACCAGGCATTGGTTTCATTGATTTTATCCACTGTTTTTCTGTTTCCATCTTATTAATTTCTGATCTTTCTATTGGCCTTTTTGTTATTATTTCACAGGCTCCTGGGATTCTGTTCACTTTTTTTTCCAATCGTTTTTCTGGTTTTTCAGACTGGATAAATTCTGTTGATCTAAGTCAAAGTTCATTGACTCCTCTGTCTGCTATTGAGTCCAGCCAGTGAGTTATTCTGGTTGTGCTTTTCAGTTCTAAAATTTGCATTATTTCTTCTTTATGTTCTCTCTTTCTTTGCAGGGACTTTCTATTTAGCATTTGTTTCATGAGTGTTCCTGATTGCTTGTTTGAGTATTTTTATAATGGCTGACTTAAAATCTTTGTCAGATAATTCTGTCATCTGTATTATCTCTACGTTGGCATCTATTGATCATCCTTTCCTGTGCAAGTTGAAATTTTTGTGGTTCTTCATATGCTGAATAATATTGGATTGTATCATAACATTTTAAGCATTATGTTACAAGATTCTGGATCTTGTTTAAATCCTATAGAGCAGGGGTCCCCAACCCCGCTGCCGCAGACTGGTACTGGCCCACAGCCTATTAGGAACCAGGCTGCACAGTAGGAGGTGAGCAGCTGGCAAGCGAGTGAAGCTTCATCTGCCGCTCCCCATCTCTCGCGTTACCGCCTGAACCATCTCCTCCTCCCACCCCACCGCTGCCCCGGTCCATGGAAAAATTGTCTTCCACAAAACCGGTCCCTGGTGCCAAAAAAGTTTGGGGACCTCTGCTGTAGAGAATGTTGATATTTTTGTTTTAGCAGGCAATGGACCTGGTGGGGTCAGGCTGAAAAAGTTTCAACCTGGAGGCTATGTTTCTAATGTCAGTTCAGCTGTCAAAACCTTTGCGATGCTCTTCATGTCTGTCATGGATGTGTATCACAATCAGAGTTGTGGGGATAATCTATCCGTTACTCTAGCTCTCAGAATCTTTGGTTATGCTAATTATAACATGCACACCTCACAGCTCAGGAGTGAGCTCTGGAGTTCATAAACAGTTGTTTCCCTGAGGTCCTCCTTCTTGCAGTCTCCCTAGTAGTTTCCGATTTCTTAGATTTCCACTTTTCAGTCTTCTGGCCAGAAACTTGGGACTGTAGTTATCTCGCTTTGTCACATACTTCCATGATTGTGTCTGCATTTAGACCAAGTCGTAGGAGGACAAGAGGTTAAAACGTCAACAGGTGTTGGCCCTACCCTCTTGGAATCAAAGTTCAACCACTGCCCCCACTCTACAGGATTGCTTGGGGGTTGGGGTGCAAGAGAAAAGAAAAAATTAAATCCAGGAGGATTTCTGCTCAAGTGTTCTTGGGAGTATGTCCTCTCTCCCTCTCTTTCTCTCTCTCTTTCCTTCTCTGTTTCCCTTTCTCTTCCCCTCTGTTTCC
>NW_006769631.1:1450127-1475888 GCF_000442215.2 Lipotes vexillifer
CCCTCTCCCTCTCTCTCCCATTCACTTCCCAGTATCTCAAGCCAGAAGGATTGGGGAATTCCCATAGAGCACTTCCATCTACGTTGCTCACTTCTGAGTTTCTGGATGCGCTGAATTCAACTTGGAGACACTGCAGGGGAAAAAAAGTTACATTCCCTGCCAGGTTGATGATTCTTTGGTATCTAGTGTTCTTCCCCAATCTGCCCGCTACAATTTATTTTTCAAACCCCCAGATAGCCTACTCCATACACCCTGCTCCAGTTTTATAGTCACATTCACTGGGAGTGATGGGCAGCTGCTTAGTCCATCTTACTCAGAACCTGATAACCAGGTTTAGGAATTTATCCTAGGGAAATAATCAAAGATATGTGCTGAGAATGGATGCTCGAGGATTTTCATCACAGCAGTGCTTATAATAGTTATATACTCTTTGTTAATCTTTGCAAGCAACAGAATCTGGTCGTTTTAACTTGGCTGATTTAAGCAGGAAATACATTTTTAAAGGGATATTGAGTGCTGTAAAGAATGCCAAGGAGGCTGAGAAACTAGCCTAAGAGGGTACGGAGCCAGGAACAACGCCCAGATTCAAGCCAGTGATGAGTGCCTCCTAGCACCACTGTACACTGGCCCTGAGCACCACTAATCTTACTGTTGCCACTGCTACCCCCAGAAAACTGATCTTTCTGCCTCTGCCACAATCACCAAGGACAATTCTCTGCTCTTCCTACTTGTTTGCAACCCTCTGACCCATTTGTAGCGTCCCTTCTCTATAAAACTCCTAAAAGGTCACTGAAGGCTTTTTGTGCTTTTGAGTTTCTCTTTACTAATAGAAGATAGTTTGGCACTAAACTATGTACCAAAGGTGATAAAGGCAGTAGAATTTTAGAGGAGAGGGCCGCCCCTGAGAACACGAGTTGTAGGAGAGAAGGCTTTTTTAGAGAGGGTAGGGGCAGAGTTGGATCTTAAGGCCTGGTCTCAGGAAGAGGATTGTAGAAGTCAGCTATTGCGGCACAACTGACATAACAAACAATCCTGGAAAAATATTTCTCTCTCATGGACTTGGAGCCAAGTGGGGAAGTTCTGCTTCTGATTTTTGTTTACCGTCTGCACAATTTCTCTAAGTTTCTGTGGCTTACATCCTTGTATTTCTGAAAGCTTTCCACCTGGCAGCATAAATTGTTCCCACTTTGCATCACGGCAGCCCGGCTTCACCAGTTTGCACAACAAATCTACTCATGTCAAGTATTGTGTGATTTAGCTGCACTTCACCAAGGATTTGAGAGGCTGTGTGACAGGGTCACATCTTGGAACATATGGCCTTCAGCCACCCTGCTGGCTTTTCGCCCTTTCTCTCTCTCTCCCATTCATCTCCACTTCTCCCAAACCCAAATCAACTCACAAAGCCTTTCTTTTTCTTTCACAGACTATTCTGTCATCACCCAGGCCCCTCAGGGTCTCACCTGCTTCCCAACGACTTTAAAAAGCAATTCTTTCAAACACATCCAGGGCTCTCCCCAGAAGAACATTTGGCAAATCATGGGCTCTTTCAAAGCAATCATAGTTATGTGTTTTTCTTCTTATCCTTCCAATCTGTTATTCTTTTTCCAGTTAGTATTCTTATTTAAGAATAACTAGACATGCAACAAGCAAATGATCTGTGGAAGATTTAACCTACTTAAAAGGGGAAGAAATGAGGTGTGGAAACCTATGTGTTGTCCCTTGAAGAAGCTTATAAAAGTATAGCCCCAGTAGCCAGGATGCTCTGAGGAGAACCCCATTGGGGAGAACAATGGCTAAAAATAGTACTTGACCTTGGGTATCTGAAAGGAAAAGGATGAGAAATGTTGACCAAAGAGTTTAAAGTGTCTTTGAAGAAAAAAGAAAAATAAAAGCACACCCACTTTTTAAAACTGCATGGAAGTCACCTTCTGCACTTTCTGGAAAGGAAAAGCTATTCAGCCAAGGTGTAGGCTGACAGGCACGACCTTCAAAACAGGCAAGGGGGTAGCACTCCATATACCAAGTCGATGGTAGAGGCAAGGGGGGCAGCAAGAGAGAATCATAGATAACCCAAACACTGGAGAGATCTCGAAGTAAATGACCAGATCAGAAGGCAGAGCCATCATCATGGGATCAAACCTGAAAAGGTCTGCTTTCACAGTCAGCAAAGAAATAGATGTCAAATGGGCTACAGTTTCTGGAATGGATGACATTCATAGGAACTATATGTTCCCACAAGGGAATGATGGAGGAAGAATCCAATTCTAACATCTTACTACAAGTGTGTTCACCCGTGCCAGCACTCTAGCCACCTTGCAATGGAGATTCTTCTTTAGTGAGAGGAAATGGAAGACCCTGAGAGAGGTTTCCCCATGGCTCTCACACTCCCCAGCTGCTGTCTTGCTCTGATCTTTCCCTTGTGTTTCTCCCCTTTCTCTTTACTACTTAAGGGCTCCCCCGCCATGCTAGGAACTGTGAAGAGCTCAGAAAGGAATGAGACCATCACTATCCAAGCAATCCAGAACCTAGTAAAGGAAATGGGCTGATAAAGCATGTGTTGAAGGGAACCCATATTTGTGCCCTTAGAAATGAGGAGGAAGACTTTGCTTCACACTTAGTGGAGTCTTCACGTTAAGAACTGGCTTTGTGCAAAGCCTTGAAGAACATACTGACTTGGTTGGGTGGAACTAGGCTGAAAAGAAGGACCTTCAGTAGGTAAACGTGTTTTCTGTAACGGCTTACGTAAAACCCGAACGAACTTTTTGGCCAACCCAATAAGAGCGTCTGCCATGTGCTAGACGCTGATGCTGCCCACGAGTTATTTTAGTTAGGTGTGTTTCAACAATTTGTTGAGTAATACCAGATACAAGACCCTGGAGATCCACATATGAACAGAGGAGTCACTTTCTTTATGCAAGTTGGAGACTAGTGGTTTGACAGACAGAATAATGACCTCCCCATGTGTCCGCAACCTAATCCACAGAACCTGTGAATATGTTACGTGGCAAAGAGGAATTAAGGGAGCAGAAGGATGACCTTAAAATAGGGAGATTAGGGCTTCCCTGGTGGCGCAGGGGTTAAGAGTCCGCCTGCCAATGCAGGGGTTATTGGTTCGAGCCCTGGTCCGGGAGGATTCCACATGCCACGGAGCGACTGGGCCCGTGTGCCACAACTACTGAGCCTGCCCTCTACAGCCCGCGAGCCACAGCTACCTAAGCCCGCGCGCCTAGAGCCCATGCTCCTCAGTGGGAGAGGCCACTGCATTGAGAGGCCCGCGCACTGCAACAAGGAGTAGGCCCTGCTCGCCGCAACTAGAGAGAGCCCGCGTGCAGCAGCGAAGACCCAACACAGCCAAAAGTAATAAATTAAATAAATAAATTTTTTTAAAAATAGGGAGATTATCCTAGACCAGTGTAATCACAAGGGTCCCTAAATGTGGAAGAAGGAGGCAGAAGAAAGAGTGACCACGTGATCGATGTGACAAAGACTTGGACCAGCCGTTGCTGACTTTGAAGATAACAGAGGCCATGAGCCAGTAACGTAGGCAGTCTCTAGAAGCTGGAAAGACGATAACATGGATTCTCCCCTAGAGCCTTGAGGAAGGAACACAGCCCTGCTGACACCTTGGTCTTAGCCCTGTGACATCCACTTGGGACTGCTGACCTCAATAACTGTAAAATAATAAATTTGTGTTGTTTTCAGTCACTAAGTTTATGGGAACTGAACGTTGCTGCTGGTGTTTTTAGGAGGAGTAAAGGCAGAGGAGACCAAAGAAGGTGTGCTGCAGTAAGAGACAGCAGACCAGTGCGTTCATTCCAACTCTGCCATTAATTCATGGATTTACTCATTTGTTCAGCTGGAACTATGTGCAGGGCAGAGTGTTAGATGCCAGAGCGTAACAGAGAATAAGTTGTGGAATGTTCCGGCTCTTGGGGAACTTTCAGTCTAGTTAGAAAGCAGATAAAAAGTCAATAAAAAAAGATAAATTATCCAAATTATTTGGAATGAAATTAACATGGGGCCATGAGAAACATGATGGTCAGGGAAGGCCTCTCTGAGGTGATATTTAAGTTGAAATCTACAAAAGAGAGAGAAAACCATGTGAAGGATGTATGCAAACAGGACAGGAAAAACAAGGTCGTGTGCCTGGTAAGAATGACTGGCAAGGTCTAGGATCTGACAAATGGCTTAAGGGACAGGAGAACAGTAAGCAAGGGGGAGGGGTAGGCATGGGCTAGATCATACAGGCCTCGTAAGTCATGGTGAGAAATTATTCTTGAGAGTAATGTAAAAACACTGAAGCGGGGCTTCCCTGGTGGCACAGTGGTTGAGAGTCCGCCTGCTGATGCAGGGGACACGGGTTCGTGCCCCGGTCCGGGAAGATCCCACGTGCCACGAACACTGAAGGGGCAGAGGGGAGAGGAGTGGGAGAGGGTAGGAGTGGGAGTTTGGGATTAGCAGATGCAAACTTGTATAATATAGGATGGATAAACAGCAAGGTCCTACTATATAGCACAGGGAACTATATTCATCTTGTGATAAACCATAATGGAAAAGAATATGAAAAGGAATGTATATATATGTATAACTGAGTCACTTTCCTGTACAGCAGTAATTAACACAACATTGTAATTCAACTATAATTGAATAAAGATAAATTTAAAAAAAACATTGAAGGGGCTATATAAACAGACGAGTGTTATGACCATCTATAACATTTCATATCACTGTTTGTTAACTTTTTATTTTGAAATGACTACAGATTCCCAGAAAGTTGCAAAAACATGCAAGAAGTCCCATGTACCCTTCACCCAGTTTCTTCCAATGGAAAAATACAGCATAACCATAACACAATTTCAAAACCAGGATACTGACATTAGTACAAGCTACAGAATTTATTCAGATTTCACCAGTTTTACACGTACTTATTTGTGTGTGTATGTATCATTTTATGCTTTTTTGCCACATGTGTAAATTCATGTAAGCACTACCACATCAACAGACAAAACTGCTCCTTTGCCACAGGGCTCCCGTATACTACTCCATTCCCCTTTCTCACTTAACCTCTGGCAACCTATAATCTCTTTTCTAACTCTATAACGTTATTATTTCAAGAATGTTATATATACAATGAGGTACCACCTCACCCCAGCCAGAATGGCCATCATTTAAAACTCTACAAATAACGAATGCTGGAGAGGGTGTGGAGAAAAGGGAACCCTCTTGCACTGTTGGTGGGAATGTAAATTGATACAGCCACTATGGAGAACAGTATGGAGGTTCCTTAAAAAACTAAAAATAGAACTACCATATGACCCAGCAACCCCACTCCTGGGCAAATATCCAGACAAAACTATAATTCGAAAAGATACATGAGCCCCAAAATGCATCCCAGACAGTGGGCTGGAAAACACATCTGCCTCCAGCTCTGTGGGGCTGTTTGCTGGTCCTCTCTCTCCTTCAGGAATGGGGAATTCCCTGGCGGTCCAGTGGTTAGGACTAGGCGCTTTCACTTCCATGGTACTGGGTTCGATCCCTAGTCAGGGAACTAAGATTCCACAAGCGGCATGGTGTAGCCAAAACAATTATATATATATATATGGAAGTGGGAATGTCCTAGAAGAAAATGGTGAAGGCTATCAGGTCTACAATTTCAAGCTAATTGGGAGCTAGAAATGTTATCTAAAATTTAAATAACAGGGCTTCCCTGGTGGCGCAGTGGTTGAGAGTCTGCCTGCTGATGCAAAGGACACGGGCTTGTGCCCCGGTCCAGGAAGATCCCACATGCCGCGGAGCGGCTGGGCCCGTGAGCCATGGTCGCTGAGCCTGTGCGTCTGGAGCCTGTGCTCCTCCACAGGAGAGGCCACAACAGTGAGAGGTCTGCGTACCACAAAAAATAAAAATAAAATAAAATTTAAATAACAATGTAAAACACTCTACTTTCATTTTACTCCACTTCAGAAATTTTCAGCCACCCAAAAGGATGGGCCTCATTCCCTAACTCTACCAAAAAAGAGAACTGTTCCGTTACCGTGACTATGATACATTATCATTGAAAGTACTGTCCAGGGGCTTCCCTGGTGGCGCAGTGGTTGAGAGTCTGCCTGCCAGTGCAGGGAACATGGGTTCGAGCCCTGGTCGGGGAGGATCCCACATGTCGCGGAACAACTGGGCCCATGAGCCACAACTACTGAGCCTGCGCGTCTGAAGCCTGTGCTCCGCAACAAGAGAGGCCGCGACAGTGAGAGGCCCGCGCACTGCGATGAAGAGTGGCCCCCACTCGCCGCAACTAGAGAAAGCCCTTGCACAAAAAAGAAGACCCAACACAGCCAAAAATAAATTAAAAAAAAAAAAAAAAAGTACTGTCCATAGCCTAAAAAAAAAACAAAAAAGAAAAGAGATACATCCACACCAATGTTCTCTGCAGCACTATTTACAATAGCCAAGACATGGAAACAAACTAAATGTCCATTGACAGATGAATGGATAAAGATGTGGTACATATAAACAATGAAATACTACTCAGCCATAAAAAGAATAAAATAATGTCATTTGCAGCAACATGGATGGACCTAGAGCTTATCATAATAAGTGAAGTAAGTCAGAAAGGACAAATACCATATGACACTTGTGGAATCTAAAATATGACACAAATGAACTTACCTATGAAACAGAAACAGACTCACAGATATAGAGAACAGTCTGGTGGTTGCCAAGGGGGGGGGGGGGGGGAGGGATGGATTGGGAGTTTGGGATTAGCAGATGTAAACTATTATATATAGAATGGATAAACAACAATCTATAGAATGGATAAACCAACAAACAACTCAAGGTTGGTTTGAGGTTTTGGGTGTTTTGTTGTTTGGGGTTTGTTTGTTTTTTTCCACTTTC
This sequence comes from Lipotes vexillifer, assembly GCF_000442215.2. Classification (NCBI taxonomy): domain Eukaryota; kingdom Metazoa; phylum Chordata; class Mammalia; order Artiodactyla; family Lipotidae; genus Lipotes; species Lipotes vexillifer. Next base: position 1,457,019 of record NW_006769631.1, read on the forward strand.
AGAGGTCCATTTGTTCTAGCACCATCTGTTGCTGCTCCCTCCACCCCTGCACTAAATTGCTTTTGCACCTTTGTCAAAAATCAGTTGGGCAGGGCTTCCCTGGTGGCACAGTGGTTAAGAATCCGCCTGCCAATGCAGGGGATGCGGGTTTGATCCCTGGTCCGGGAAGATCCCACGTGCCGCAGAACAACTAAGCCCACGTGCCACAACTACTGAGCCTGCGCTCTAGAGCCCACAAGCCACAACTACTGAAGCCTGCATGCCTATAGCCCATGCTCTGCAACAAGAGAAGCCACCACAATGAGAAGCCCACGCACCACAATTAAGATTAGCCCCACTCGCTGCAACTAGGGAAAGCCCGCATGCAGCAACGAAGACCCAACGCAGCCAAAAAATAAATAAATAGATAAAATTTAAAACAAAAACAAGCAGAATGGAAAAATAGCAAATTATTTTTTTAAAAATCAGTTGGGCAGACTTTTGTGGGTCTCTTTCTGTGTTCAATATTCTGTTCCACTGATCTGTATGTCCCTGACTCTGCAATACCCTGTATTATATAATGACTGTATTATATAATTACTGTAGCTGTATAATACACCTTGAAGTCAGGTAGACCGACTCCTCCCCCTTTACTCTTGTTTGTGGTAGTTGTTTTAGCTATTCTAGTTCCTTCATCTTTCCATGTAAATTTTTAGAATAAGCTTGTGTATGTATGATTACAAAAAAAATAACAACAAAATCTTGCTGGGATTTTGAGAGAAACTGCATTAAACCTATACACCAATTTGGGCAGAAGTGATATCTTCACTATGTTGAGTCTTCTAATCCACGAACACAGTATGTCTTTCCATTTATTTAGATTTTCTGATTTCTTGCAACAGCATTTTATAATTTTCAGCATACAGATCCTATATGTGTTTTGTCAGGTTAATACCTAAGTATTTCATTTTCTTTGGAGTGATTGTAAAGGGTATTGTTTTAAATTTTAGTTTCCACATATTTGTTGTCAGTAAATAGAAATGTAATTGATTTTCGAATGTTTCTCTTGTACCACGGAGCCCTGCTGAAATCACTAGGAGTTTTATAAATACCTTGGGACTTTTAACACAGAAAAGTATGTCATCTGCACACAGAGACAGTTTTATTTCTTCATTTCCAAACTGTACGCCTTTTAAATCTTTAAAAGACTTCTCTGCTTCTTAACAAATGGATTGTAGAAGGACAGCCGATTTTTGGTTGTAGGAAGTGGGTGGAGCGTGGAGCCATTTGTAGAGATTGGAAGGACTACAGGAAGGGGCTAATGCAGGAGGGGTTCTGCCTGCTGTTGAGTGGGTGACTAGAGATTTGAGGACAAAGCCTCAGAGGAGAAGTCAAAGGTCGAGATATTGGGAACAGTCAGCAATTAGATAGTATTGAAATCCAGGGAAGAGAGCCAGAAGAGAGCCAGAAGAGGACGTAGGGCTGAGCCCTTAACACTGCAGATATTTAGACGTTGGGTACAGGAGGAAGAGCCTGCAAAGAGGACCAGGAAGGGCACCCAATGACTTCAGAAAAATCACTCCGTTTCTTTACACTTCAGTTTCCTCATTGGAAACAAAATGGGAGTTTTGGTGAGAGCACTAGTATACCTCTCAGAGCCCTTCGGCAATGTTTTCAGTTTGGGGGGCTCCCATCAGCAAAGCGCTAGATGGGAGAAGTTCTGACAATGAAGCCATTTTCTCATTTACTCATTTGGTGAGACTTGGCACGTTGGGAGTGATAATTTTGGATAGACAGCTTTTATCCCTTTAAGGATACATCAATTGAACATCTCTTGGATAGACAGCTTTTATCCCTTTGAGGGATATATTTCCTTGGATAGACAGCTTTTATCCCTTTAAGGATACATCAATTGAGCATCTCTCTTGCCAGGCTCTTTGACCAACCATTATGATAAATTAATGCTCACAAGTCAACGCCTTCATCAGTCATAAAGCAAAGCATTTTGCTGATAGGATAGGCTAATCAGGTTCTCAGTGCTCTGTAAATCCAGCCACTCATAGCCATACCACTTCTTAGACACTGGCACTTCCGATCTGACCTGCCCTGCCCCATTTTGTTCTTTTTCCACATACCTCTTACCACAGCTTTTAATGTAATAAACATGATAAAGAGGTAAATCTGTTAGTATTTCTTGTTTGTCTCCAACTATAATCTTAAATCCTTTTGAGTCAGGAGATAGATGGGCTCCAGGCTGGGCATTTACAACCAGTCGCCTGTTTGCACTTCAAAATAGAAATAACAACAGAAACAGGGTAAATAGCTGGACTTTGTCTCCTGAGGGCACTTTAAGATAACAGGAACTGTGGGGACAGAGAGGGGCTAAACCCTGTCTGAGTAAAGGATCGAGAGGTCACATGTTTCCCATCCTTGGGACAAGGGAGACACTGCACATGCGCAGAAAGCCTCCTTGGGGGTCAAAAAGGAGGGGGTGCCACCCCATAATAGGTGATGCCAAGGCCCCCATAGGCTTTTGGACTGGAATCCATCTTGGAAAAAAGTTGCACACACATATTGGGGAAGGTCCTAGGGCAGGTCAGATGTGAAAAAAGGAACCAGATAATTGGCCAAAGATAAAACAAGACCCGGAAGAACTGCCCTATATAAATGACTTAACCACCTCTTTACTGTGCTCCTCCACATTAGGTGGGACGCCCGCACCCTTTCTCTCCAGGTGTGCGTCTCTGCCTTGCTTCTGTCATAACAAACTGTTTCTCTGTGTGCTCTCCCACTTGTTGTGCTGTGTCTCTAATAATAAACTTTGTACCTGCTTTTACCTCCTTGAGAAATGCATTTTTCAATGGGGGCAAGAGCCAGGGGAACCTTGTTTCTAGCCTCTATCCCCTGGTGGATGAATGGCTAGGATTTCTGATTTTCATCCAAGCTACCGATGTCCAATTCCTGGGCAGGGAATAAGACCTCGCTTCAAGCCACCGCGCACTGCTGTCTCTCCAAGATCACTATTCAGAGAGTCCCCAAAGCCTAGACAGGTGGCCAGTCCATAATAAGCGTTCCAACATTTGTTGACAACTTTGAAATAATGTAAATCACCTCCAAAGTTTAAGTTCTTCAAGAATCATGGTCCAAAGCTGAATGTCAGTGGTGTTTGTTACTAATACAGGGAGAAACCGCTTGAGTGTTCCTATTTATGAAAAAGAGTCCTGAATTATGCAGAGCTTGAATTTTGCAAGACTGTCATGAATGCATCCTTCATGTAAAGTATAACCAGTTTATAATTTATTATGTATTCATGCAATAAATGAATGTACAATCATTAAGTTTTAAAATATATTTAATGATGTACAGAAAATAACCTCATGTTACAGCTTTGAGTTCAAGTAATGGAATGTAAAACTACGTATACCATATAATGAGCACATTTTTGAAAGGGGGAAGCAATGAATCAGAAACACACAGAGGAACCCAGGACATAGGCCAAAGTAGTTGAATGCTAAGATTACAAGTAATTCTTCTTTTTCTTTTTTTTTTTTTTGGCATCCTTCTTGTTATTTTCTACGATTAACACCTAAAACTTGTGCAATCAGAAAACACCAGCCACCAATAAATGGAGAGTGCTTGGAAGACAATGTTCTCTCAGAACTGAAAGCACTTTTAGGACCATCCAAGACAGCATTACTGAACTGACCTGAGAGGTCCTAAGGCCTCTTGGAAATCAGTTGTGGAATAAAGGAGGAGCCAGCAACCTTGTGAATGTACCAGTTTTGTCCAGAAGTGTTTTTCAGCTGGACTAGGCATTTTAAAACTTTGAGGTTACCCCAAGGCCCTTCCAAAAGACCAGGGATTCACCTTCACCCACACTCCCAAGTAGAACACCTAAAGCTGTAACAGAAAACCAACTCAACTGGCTGCAACTACAAGGAAATTATTTCACATAAAAGAATAAAAAATGAGCAGGGCAGCTCCAGGATAGGCTCAAAAATGATAGCGTAGTCTACCCTTTCAATCACTCCAGCTCATTCAATCTAACTCTAATTCTCATCCTGCAGTTGCTATCACCATCCCAGGCATCACAAGCAGGCAAATAGCCAGAAGCAGAAGAGGCTCTGCCTCTTTCTTGCAACTATAGAATGAGCTTTTCACTATTCACAATAGCCAAGACATGGAAACAACCCAAATGTCCATCGATGTAGGAATGGATAAAGAAGATGTGGTACATATATGCAATGGAATATTACTGAGCCATAAAAATGAAATAATGCCATTTACAGTTACATGGATGCAACTAGAGATTATTATACTAAGTGAAGTAAGTCACAAAGAGAAAGGCAAATACTGTATGATATCACTTCTATGTGGAATCTAAAATACGACACAAATGAACCTATCTATGAAACAGAAACAGAATCAAGGACAGAACAGACTGGTGGTTTGCCAAGTGGGAGAGGGCTGGGGAAGGGATGAAATGGGAGGTTGGGGTTAGCAGATGTAAGCTTTTATATATAGAACAGATAAACAAGGTCCTATTGTACAGCACAGAGAACTATATTCAATATCCTATGATAAACTATAATGGAAAAGAGTATAAAAAAGAATGTGTATATATATATATATGTATATGTATATATAATTGTGTATATTGTAAAACTGAATCACTTTGCTGTACAGCAGAGATTAACACAACATTGTAAATCAACGATATTTCAGTTAAAAAAGAAAGGAAGGGAAAAAAGGAAGGAAGGAAGGAAGGAAGGAAGGAAGGAAGGAAGGAAGGAAGGAAGGAAGGAAGGAAAGAAAGAAAGAAAGAAAGAAAGAAAGAAAGAAAGAAAGAAAGAAAGAAAGAAAGAAAGAAAGAAAGAAAGAAACAGCCTTTCAAGAAAGACCCCAGCCCCCAATTCTCACATTCATGTTGTCACTGTACCCTTGCCTAATCCAATTTCATTTAAGGGAATAGGAGTTTTCTGATTACACCAATCAAACCCACCCCTGGGGACAGAGTGGGTTAGCCTCCTCTGAAACCTGGGATGTATGAACATTAGGAGGTACATATCTGGGAACACCAGAAGAGTGTGTGGGAGGTGATAGGTGTGGATTTCAGGCTGGCGGTCAACAGGATCTGCTGTAGCTACTGGATTCTCCCTACCAGCCAATGGGCTTTCTTATTCCCAACTAGAGGAAGCAATATAAAGCTCTCTCTGGACCAGCCTTGCCTCAAAACATGAGGCCTTCCCAAAGATTGATACCAAGCAGCACGCTGTGGGGCTCCTGGGCACAAAAGCCTTTCTGTGTCCCCCATTTCTTGATTACAGGAAATAAGCTTCATTCAGCCTCCATGACCTTCCCTGAGTTCCAATGAGCAGGTTCAAACAGTTGCTAATTATGGAATGGAGGGGATGCAGAGACCAAGGAGGAATAGTCAAAAGAAACAATAGTGCAGCCTTGGGGCAGGGTCCTGGTTTCCCCTCAAGGGATACACATAACAATATCTTTGAGCTTTTCTGCAGATACTGAAACCCCCACCAGGTGGGAGAAGTAAATAGTATGCTGTCCACAGTGCATGGACCCCAGACCGGTTGGAATCTGAAGGTTGGTGATGCTCACTCCCTCTTACCTCACCACCAACCGATCAGAAGAATGTCCACGAGCTGATCATGCCCTCTTTGAACCATTACTATTAAACTCCCCACACCCCCTCCAGGTCAGACACACAGTTTTGAGGGCATTAGCTTGCTGGGGCCCCCTTTGCCTGACAAAGCAATAAAACTATTCTTTTCTACTTCACCCAAAACTCTGTCTCAGAGAATTCATTTGGTGTTGGGGTCCAGAGGCCAGATTTGGCTTCAAGATCCACAAGAATTTCTTCAAAACACATTTGGAAACAAGATTTACAATATGGAGGACTTTTACCTCTGTTCCTTAGTGTCTAGTTAACCTGCATTTCCTGCTTCAGACAGTATTTTTTAGATCACTGAGCTAAGCTATGGATTGCCAAGTTTGTCATTAGTTCAGAGTTTTAAACCACAGCAACAACTTCCAGGAAATCAAAACCTAAATCCTTGCTTTGAAGAGCAGAAGTGCTCATAGAGTTGGGTTTGGACTATAGTGAGACAGCACAGGGATGGAGTGAAAAAAAAATCATGGGTTTTTGTCAGAAAGATCCAGGTTTGATTCCTGACTTTGTTAGTTAATTGCTGAGTGATTTTAGGCAAGATATTTAACCTCTCAGAAACTACTTTCACATCATAAAATGAAAATACTGCTACCCACCCAGAGCTCTGTTGGTCTGATCAAATGACTACTGATCTTTTCTCTCTCCATTTTCCTAGAGAAGTCCGCACACGGAGTGTTCAGACCACATAAGTGGCAACCAGTACACATGCTGATCTTTTCCTTTGTAATTTTCAACACTTGGCTTAAATTCCCTTTGAACAGAACCAGAATAACACAAAATAAATTGATTGGCTCTTAGGAATTATTATACTGTAGAGAGTGGGGCTTCACTGCACACGAGACTGGAGTCAGAAGACAATCTGTAATTCAGAGAAGCAATGAAATGCTTGCCTGGCATTTTGATTTTCCTGTAGATAAGAAGTCATGACGTTTTCCAATATATCTGGAGGCATTTATGAAACGCAAAATGGTGTGAGCAGCTGCACTGAGCACTATCAAGACTGAACGTGGTCAATGGCATGGATAATTTGTGTTACTGCTACTTGAATTATTGCATTCTAAACACGGGGTGTGATGCAACCTAAGTTATCTAAAATACGTAGGATGGGAATAAATGTCTCCATCAATATTCCAAGAGCATTCGTTTCCAGCCAACGTGTCTTTATCTACATTGAAGTCCCAACTGGGAATTTCTGAAAGTCCATAATATACTTTTTTTTTTTTTTTTTTTTAAGCTCTCTCTGGACCAGCCTTGCCTCAAAACATGAGGCCTTCCCAAAGATTGATACCAAGCAGCACGCTGTGGGGCTCCTGGGCACAAAAGCCTTTCTGTGTCCCCCATTTCTTGATTACAGGAAATAAGCTTCATTCAGCCTCCATGACCTTCCCTGAGTTCCAATGAGCAGGTTCAAACAGTTGCTAATTATGGAATGGAGGGGATGCAGAGACCAAGGAGGAATAGTCAAAAGAAACAATAGTGCAGCCTTGGGGCAGGGTCCTGGTTTCCCCTCAAGGGATACACATAACAATATCTTTGAGCTTTTCTGCAGATACTGAAACCCCCACCAGGTGGGAGAAGTAAATAGTATGCTGTCCACAGTGCATGGACCCCAGACCGGTTGGAATCTGAAGGTTGGTGATGCTCACTCCCTCTTACCTCACCACCAACCGATCAGAAGAATGTCCACGAGCTGATCATGCCCTCTTTGAACCATTACTATTAAACTCCCCACACCCCCTCCAGGTCAGACACACAGTTTTGAGGGCATTAGCTTGCTGGGGCCCCCTTTGCCTGACAAAGCAATAAAACTATTCTTTTCTACTTCACCCAAAACTCTGTCTCAGAGAATTCATTTGGTGTTGGGGTCCAGAGGCCAGATTTGGCTTCAAGATCCACAAGAATTTCTTCAAAACACATTTGGAAACAAGATTTACAATATGGAGGACTTTTACCTCTGTTCCTTAGTGTCTAGTTAACCTGCATTTCCTGCTTCAGACAGTATTTTTTAGATCACTGAGCTAAGCTATGGATTGCCAAGTTTGTCATTAGTTCAGAGTTTTAAACCACAGCAACAACTTCCAGGAAATCAAAACCTAAATCCTTGCTTTGAAGAGCAGAAGTGCTCATAGAGTTGGGTTTGGACTATAGTGAGACAGCACAGGGATGGAGTGAAAAAAAAATCATGGGTTTTTGTCAGAAAGATCCAGGTTTGATTCCTGACTTTGTTAGTTAATTGCTGAGTGATTTTAGGCAAGATATTTAACCTCTCAGAAACTACTTTCACATCATAAAATGAAAATACTGCTACCCACCCAGAGCTCTGTTGGTCTGATCAAATGACTACTGATCTTTTCTCTCTCCATTTTCCTAGAGAAGTCCGCACACGGAGTGTTCAGACCACATAAGTGGCAACCAGTACACATGCTGATCTTTTCCTTTGTAATTTTCAACACTTGGCTTAAATTCCCTTTGAACAGAACCAGAATAACACAAAATAAATTGATTGGCTCTTAGGAATTATTATACTGTAGAGAGTGGGGCTTCACTGCACACGAGACTGGAGTCAGAAGACAATCTGTAATTCAGAGAAGCAATGAAATGCTTGCCTGGCATTTTGATTTTCCTGTAGATAAGAAGTCATGACGTTTTCCAATATATCTGGAGGCATTTATGAAACGCAAAATGGTGTGAGCAGCTGCACTGAGCACTATCAAGACTGAACGTGGTCAATGGCATGGATAATTTGTGTTACTGCTACTTGAATTATTGCATTCTAAACACGGGGTGTGATGCAACCTAAGTTATCTAAAATACGTAGGATGGGAATAAATGTCTCCATCAATATTCCAAGAGCATTCGTTTCCAGCCAACGTGTCTTTATCTACATTGAAGTCCCAACTGGGAATTTCTGAAAGTCCATAATATACTTTTTTTTTTTTTTTTTTTTTACAATTCTCTTGTTATCAGCTATGCCAGCCTGCCTGTGGAATCTAATGATTTGCATTATGAGTGGTACTGAGGGTTTTTTCTGACCTTCATCTTGCACAAACCCTACTTATCTCCAGGAAAGAAAGTGGAATTCCCTCAAGTTAGCCTCCTTCACCACACCTGTTAGCTAATATCCATCCAGAGCCAAGCAAGTCACTACTGCACTGACGAACCAGGTCAGTTCCATAGGAAGGGACACATAGTACAGCTATGAAATAACCCACCACTGAAGAATATGGGAGGAATGAAATGATAGCTCCCGATTTCTTGGAATAATAAATGCTGTTTTAGAAACAGACTCACAGACTTACAAAACAAACTTATAGTTACCAAAGGGGAAAAATGGGGGGAGGGAAAAATTAGGAGTTTGGGATTAACATATACACACCACTATATATAAAACAGATAATCAACAAGGACCTACTATATAGCACAGGGAACTCTACTCAATATTCTGTAATAACCTATATGGGAAAAGAATCCGAAAAAAAATGGATATATGTATATGTATAACTGAATCCGTTTGCTGTACACCTGAAACTAACACAACATTGTAAATCAACTATACTCTAATATAAGATAAAAATTAAATTTTAAAAATTGCCCCATAATGAAATAAAATGCCATTTTCTCCTCTTCAAAAGGCAGTTTCAAAACATCTTTAAGTCCTGCAATTCACCTATTGAAATGTTGACAACATACCTCGATCATTTAGTACATTGTGGTGCAGAGATTTTCACACTCTCCAGCAGGTAAACATGGATATCCCTTCCACCTGCCTGAGGAAGGTGACCCCAGTACTCTCTTGCCTGCCAGCCTCACACAGATGCAGGCATGGAAGCGTCTAGCTCATGTAAACCTGATGCAAATGCTGGTCACGTCACTCTCCCCAATGTATCTTCATTTTCCGAGTCTGTTTCTTTTCACTGATCACATGACATCTATTTTTCATCAAAGGCTATATGACCTTCCATTTATATTTATCAGTCATAGAAATGGCAAGGTGGAAGGCAGTTGGAAAGGACTGAATTTGATGGGAAGCCCTTTAACTGACAGAAGAGCTGCCCAAATTCAAGGGCAGGGTTTCTCAGTGGTCACGTTAGTGCTACGTCCAATTTGCCATGTGTCTCTGTCTCTACGTCACAGGGAGCAATGACGAGGAATGGAGAGCAGTGCATACCCAGTGTTCCAACATCTGCTCTGGAGACCACACTGAAAAAGGAGTTTAGAAGCTCCAAGGGCTGGTAATAGTGGCTATCATTTGATGGAGTGTGCTCTATCTATGAAACAGTGTGCATACATTTGGTATGGATTATATCATTGTGAACTATTTCTCCAACAATCCTGTGAGCTATTGTTCTATCTTAGAAGTGGGAAAGCTGTCGGGTGTATTGCTCAATATTCAAAAGTCAGGCCATAAATATCTATCATGGCATCCTATGAGGTGATGAAGGAGTGTCTTATGAGAAGCTTTACACTCAATGAACAGGCTTGAAGCAGGAGCTGTCAGTGCCTCACCCAGATCTATAGGCAGCTTTACAAGCTCATGAGCCAGATTTTTCACTGCCAGCACCTGAAAATCTTTGCCTAAGGACTGTCTTTGTCCACCAGAGCCCCATGTGTGCAGCAGGCTGGAAGTGCTGGGAAATTAATGCCCGATGACTGACCAGGGCAACTCTGACATGTGTGTTTGTAATAGTCAGAGTCTCCCAGAGAAACAGAACTCATGGGGTGTGTGTGTCTGTGTGTGTGTACATATATATATATATATATGTATATATAGACAGAGACAGAGAGAGACAGAGAGACAGAGAGAGAGAGACAGAGACAGACAGAGAGAGACATTTTAAGGAAGTAGAGGCTAGAAAGTCCAAAATCTGTAAGGAAGGCTGGCAGGCTGAAGACCCAGAGAAAAGTTGATATTACAGCCCAAGTCCAAAGGCAGACTGCTGGCAGAATTCTTTCTTGCTTAGGGGAGGTCCATCTTTCTATTTAGGCACTCACCATTATGGAGAGGAAGCTGCTTGATGCAAAGTCTGCTGATTTAAACATTAATCTCAAGGTAAAAAATACCTTGACAGAAACATCTGGAATAATATTTGATTAAATATCTAGGTACTGTGGCCTAGCCAAGCTGACACATAAAATCAGCCATCACAGTGTTCTACACTGTCCCTCAAGTTCCCGGGTACCCACAGCGATCACTGGCTTGATGACACTCCCTGTACTGACTCCCTCCCCTCATCTCTCACTTCCCCATGTCCTCACCCCAGTGCCTCCTGGGCTTACTTCCCAGATAACTACTTAAATTCAATTCCTTGTCTCAGGGGCTGTTCTGGGGGAACCTGAACTGAAATGATAGGCTTTGTGCTTGGCCCATATTGCTCCTGGAAGACGAGGCTGGGCCGGTAGTGAATCCTGCTGCAAGGAACTGAATAGCATCAAGGAGCCAGTGGTGACTGAACCTCCACAACCTGGGTGGCAATGTGCTAATGATTAAGAACCAGCCCTGAGACAGCAGAAGGAAGAAGAACTACAATTCTACAGCCTGTGGAATGAAAACCACATTCACAGAAAGATAGACAAAAAGAAAAGGCAGAGGACTATGTACCAGATGAAGGAACAAGATAAAACCTCAGAAAAACAACTAACTGAAATGGAGATAGGCAACCTTTCAGGAAAAAGAATTCAGAATAAAGATAGTGAAGATGATCCAGGACCTCGGTAGAACAATGGAGGCAAAGATCAAGGAGATGCAAGAAATGTTTAACAAAGACCTAGAAGAATTAAAGAACAAACAAACAGAAATGAACAATACAATAACTAAAATGAAAAATACACTAGAAGGAATCAATAGCAGAATAACTGAGGCAGAAGAACAGAGAAGTGACCTGGAAGACAGAATGGTGGGATTCACTGTTGCAGACCAGAATAAAGAAAAAAGAATGAAAAGAAATGAAGACAGCCTAAGAGACCTCTGGGACAACACTGAATGCACCATCATTCACATTATAGGGGTCCCAGAAGGAGAAGAGAGAAAGGACCCAAGAAAATATTGGAAGGGATTATAGTCAAAAACTTCCCTAACATGGGGAAAGGAAACAGCCACCCAAGTTCAGGAAGTGAGAGAGTCCCATACAGGATAAACCCAAGGAGAAACACGCCGAGACACATAGTAATCAAACGGACAAAAATTAAAGACGAAGAAAAATTATTGAAAGCAACAAGGGAAAAACGACAAATAACATACAAGGGAACTCCCATAAGCTTAACAGCTGATTTCTCAGCAGAAACTCTACAAGCCAGAGGGGAGTGGCACAATATATTTAAAGTGATGAAAAGGAAGAAACTACAACCAAGATTACTCTCCCCAGCAAGGATCTCATTCAGATTAGATGAAGAAACCAAAAGATTTACAGGCAAGCAAAAGCTAAGAGAATTCAGCACCACCAAACCAGCTCTACAACAAATGCTAAAGGAACTTCTCTAAGTGGGAAACACAAGAGAAGAAAAGGACCTACAAAAACAAACCCATAACGATTAAGAAAATGGTAATAGGAACATACATATCGATAATTACCTTAAACGTGAATGGATTAAATGCTCCAACCAAAAGACACAGGCTCACTGAATGGGTACAAAAACAAGACCCATATATGTGTTGTCTACAAGAGACCCACTTCAGATCTAAGGACACATACAGACTGAAAGTGAGGGGATGGAAAAAGATATTCCATGCAAATGGAAATCAAAAGAAAGCTGGAGTAGCAAATCTCACATCAGATAAAATAGCCTTTAAAATAAAGAATGTTGGGCTTCCCTGGTGGCGCAGTGCTTGAGAGTCCGCCTGCGGATGCAGGAGACGCGGGTTCGTGCCCCGTTTCGGGAGGATCCCACATGCCGCGGAGCGGCTGGGCCCGTGAGCCATGGCCGCTGGGCCTGCGCGTCCGGAGCCTGTGCTCCGCAAATGGGAGAGGCCACGACAGTGAGAGGCCCGCATAACGCAAGAAAAAAAAAAATAAAAATAAAAATAAAGAATGTTGCAAGAGACAAGGAAGGACACTACATAATGATCAAGGGATCAATCCAAGAAGAAGATATAACAATTATAAATATATATGCACCCAGCATAAGAGCACATCAATACATAAGGCAACTGCTACCAGCTATAAAAGAGGAAATCGACAGTAACACAATAATAGTGGGGGACTTTAACACCTCGCTTACACCAATGGACAGATCATCCAGACAGAAAATTAATAAGGAAACACAAGCTTTAAATGACACAGTAGACCAGATAGATTTAATTGATATTTATAGTACATTCTATCCCAAAACAGCAGAATACACTTTCTTCTCAAGTGCACATGGGACATTCTCCAGGATAGATCACATCTTGGGTCACAAATGAAGCCTCAGTAAATTTTAAAAAACTGAAATCATACCAAGCATCTTTTCCAACCACGACACTGTGAAATTAGAAATCAATTATAGGGGAAAAAACACAGACACATGGAGGCTAAACAATACATTACTAAATAACCAAGAGGTCACAGAATAAATCAAAGAGGAAATCAGAAAATATCTAGAGACAGATGATAATGAAAACACGACAATCCAAAACCTATGGGAAGCAGAAAAAGAAGTTCTACGAGGGAAGTTTACAGCAATACAGTCCTACCTCAAGAAACAAGAAAAATCTCAAAGAAACAAACTAACCTTACACCTAAATCAATTAGAGAAAGAAGAACAAAAAACCCCCAAAGTTAGCAGAAGGAAAGAAATTATGAAAATCAGATCAGAAATAAATGAAAAAGAAATGAAGGAAACAATAGCAAAGATCAATAAAACTAAAAGCTGGTTCTTTGAGAAATGAATATAGATGAAAAAATCCTCAACAAAACACTAGCAAACAGAATCCAACAACACATTAAAGGGACCACACACCATGATCAAGTGGGATTTATCCAAGGGATGCAAGGATTCTTCAATATATGCAAATCAACCAATGCGATTCACCATATTAACAAATTGAAGAATAAAAACCATATGATCATCTCAACAGATGCAGAAAAGGCTTCTGACAAAATCCAACACCCATTTATGATAAAAACCCTCCAGAAAGTGGGCATAGAGGGAACCTACTTCAGCATAATAAAGACCATATACGACAAACCCACAGCAAACATCATTCTCAATGGTGAAAAACTGAAAGCATTTCCTCTAAGATCAGGAACAAGACAAGGATGTCCACTCTCACCACTATTATTCAACAAACTTTGGAAGTCCTAGCCATGGCAATCAGAGAAAAAAAAGAAATAAAAAGAATAAAAATTGGAAAAGAAGAAGTAAAACTGTCACTCTCTGCACATGACATGATACTATACATAGAGAATCTTAACGATGCAACCAGAAAACTACTAGAGCTAATCAATGAATTTGGTAAAGCTGCAGGATACAAAATTAATGCACAGAAATCTCTTACATTCCTATACACTAACAACGAAAGGTCAGAAAGAGAAATTAAAGAAACAATCCCATTCACCATTGCAACAAAAAGAATAAAACACCTAGGAATAAACCTACCTAAGGAGGTAAAAGACCTGTACTCAGAAAGCTATAAGACACTGATGAAAGAAATCAATGACACAAACAGATGGAGAGATATACCATGTTCTTGGATTGGAAGAATCAATATTGTGAAAATGACTATACTACCCAAAGCAATCTACGGATTCAATGCAATCCCTATCAAATTACCAGTGGCATTGTTTTACAGAACTAGAACAAAAAATCTTAAAATTTATATGGAAACACAAAAGACCCCGAATAGCCAAAGCAGTCTTGAGGGAAAACAACAGAGCTGGAGGAATCAGACTCCCTGACTTCAGGCTATACTACAAAGCTACAGTAATCAAGACAGTATGGTACTGGCACAAAAACAGAAATATAGTTCAATGGAACAGGATAGAAAGCCCAGAGATAAACCCATACACCTATGGTCAACTAATCTATGACAAAGGAGGCAAGGATATACAATGGAGAAAAGACAGTCTCTTCAATAAGTGGTGCTGGGAAAACTGGACAGCTACATGTAAAAGAATGAAATTAGAACACTCCCTAACACCATACACAAAAATAAACTCAAAATGTATTAAAGGCCTAAATGTAAGACCAGACACTATGAAACTCTCAGAGGAAAACATAGGAAGAACATTCTTTGACATAAATCACAAGATCTCTTTTGATCCACCTCCTAGAGTCATGGAAATAAAAACAAAAATAAACAAATGGGACCTGATGAAACTTAAAAGTTTTGCACAGCAAAGGAAACTATAAACAAGATGAAAAGACAACCCTTAGAATGGGAGAAAATATTTGCAAGTGAATCAATGGACAAAGGATTAATCTCCAAAATATATAAACAGCTCATGCAGCTCAATATTAAAAAACAAACAACCCGGGCTTCCCTGGTGGTGCAGTGCTTGAGAATCCGCCTGCCGATGCAGGAGACACGGGTTCGTGCCCTGGTCCGGGAAGATCCCGCATGCCGCGGAGTGGCTGGGCCCGTGAGCCATGGCCGCTGAGCCTGCTCGTCCGGAGCCTGTGCTCCGCGACGGGAGAGGCCACAACAGTGAGAGGCCCGCGTACTGCAAAAAAAAAAAAAAAAAGAGAAAGAAAAAAAAGACAAACAACCCAATCCAAAAATGGGCAGAAGACCTAAGTAGACATCTCTCCAAGGAAGAGATACAGATGGCCAAGAGGCACATGAAAATCTGCTCAAGATCACTAATTATTAGAGAAATGCAAATCAAAACTATAATGAGGTATCACCACACACCATTTAGAATGGGCATCATCAGAAAATCTACAAACGACAAATGCTGGAGAGGGTGTGGAGAAAAGGGAACCCTCTTGCACTGTTGGTGGGAATGTAGATTGATACAGCCACTATGGAGAACAGTATGGATGTTCCTTAAAAACCGAAAAATAGAATTACCATATGACCCAGCAATCCCACTACGGGGTACATACCCAGAGAAAAATCACAATTCAAAAAGACACATGCACCCCAATGTTCATTGCAGCACTATTTTCAATAGCCAGATCATGGAAGCAACCTAAATGCCCATCGACAGACGAATGGATAAAGAAGATGTGGCACATATATACAATGGAATATTATTCAGCCATAAAAAGGAAGACACTGGGTCATTTGTAAAGACGTGGATGGACCTAGAGGAAACTGGCATACAGAGTGAAGTAAGTCAGAAAGAGAAAAACAAATATCGCATATTAACACATATATGTGGAATCTAGAAAAATGGTACAGATGAACCAGTTTGCAAGGCAGAAATAGCGACACAGTTGTAGAGAACAAACGTATGGACACCAAGGGAGGAAAGCGGTGCAGGGGCGGGGGGGATGCTGGTGGGATGAATTGGGAGATTGGGATTGACATATATACACTAATATGTATAAAATAGGTAACTAATAAGAACGGGCTGTATAAAAAATAAAAACTCAAAAAAAAATTAAAGTTTAAAAAAAAAAAAGAACCAGCCCTGATGAGACAGTGAACAGGTTTGCTGGTGGATCTGGGAAGCTTCACAGAGGAGGGAGGATGGAGGTGCATTTTGAAGCATGAAGGCATTCCCCGGCATAGAGGGTGGAACAGGGGTGTGAAAGGTGGGGCTAGAATCCAACCAAAGGAAATGGCCCAGGCAGAGACCCAGAAGCAGGAAAGAATCTGATGTGTTTCAGAAACTCCTAAGAGTGAGCAACTCTCGTGGCTTTGCACAGGATGGTTGAAAAGGAACAGACAAGGTTGGGAGCAGGAGACTGAATGGGAGCTTTTATTCTAGTCTAAGGGAGAAAGGTGAGGACCCGACCTGAGGTGGGACAGGCACAGGAAGCAAGTCCTCACAGGCTGCGGTGGAGAAGTGCTTATGCGAAAGCCTGTGATTCCCACAGTCATGGCACAAATACAAATTTGTATGTTTCTTTTTTTTTTTTGAATGGCCGCACCGTTCGGCATGCAGGATCTCAGTTCCCTGACCAGGGATCGAACCCGCGCCCCCTGCAGTGAAAGCATGGAGTCCTAACCACTGGACCGCCAGGGAAGTCCCAAATTTGTATGTTTCAATGCTTCACACCCAGGCTGGAGGGGTCACAACGTGTACTCCTCGGTAGACCTTAGGAGAGCTGTGCCGTCTGGGAGAGAAAGGGCCCCTGACTCAGACCACACCCTGGGTATAACCAACCGCTCCCTGGAGAGGGCTGAGCCGAGGTCTGCCTGCCTTGGTCCTGGCTCAGAGAGCAAGGACATAGCTCCTCTAGGAAATAACCCAGACAAAGCCTATGTGATACAGGAGCCCAAATCCAAAATCCAGCCCTGCTTTCTCCAGAAGACATCTCTAGCCAGAGACATGGCCTCTTAAGAGCCCCCTCAGTGGGTATCAGCCCCTCCAAGCCAAGAGCTAGGGATGCCAACGCTCTCTGTTCTCAGAAGATGTGCCCCCTTGTCACACTCAGTTTGGTTACTTGTTTGCCATCGTCCCTTGGGAAAGCTTTGTGAGGGAGCGTGCCTTGTCCACCTTGGTCACAGCTGTACACAGAGCCCTAGATCTGTACCTGGCACCTAGGACATACTCATATGTGATGAATAAAGGGATGCTGGATCCCTAGAGTGGTAACCCCTGGTTCCCATGATGACAGTCCACAGAGGAACTTGGCTCCCACCCTTTTCTGAACATGTCCCTCTAAACCACTTCTCTGCTATGATGAGGCTGGGTGGAGAGGGGCAAAGCAGCCTAACGCCAGGCTCTGATGTCCTGCGGTTAGACGTCTGGTTGCCTAGAGGATTTGGCAATGACTAATCCCACTGAGGAGAACTCCAGCCCAGCCCAAGGCAAAAGGAATAGGCTGGATGATATTTTGTCATTTTGGATGCTGAGGAAACATGATCTACTTACACAATTTTTTTTTTTCTTTTTTTTGCGGTACGCAGGCCTCTCACTGTTGTGGCCTCTCCCGTTGCGGAGCACAGGCTGTGGACGTGCAGGCTCAGCAGCCATGGCTCACGCGCCCAGCCACTCCGCGGCATGTGGGATCTTCCCGGACTGAGGCACGAACCCGTGTCCCCTGCATCGGCAGGCGGACTCTCAACCACTGCGCCACCAGGGAAGCCCTACTTACACAATTTTTAATGGGGGAAATGCAGGCACTTCTGCACTCCTTGTTCTAGAGATGAGGAGACACGCACCACCAGGAATAGAGCAATGAACTGACTGCTTCCCCTCCAGCCTGTGAATACCTTAGATTTATCTCCACGGCACAGTGTCTGGTCCCAAGTGGGTCCTCAACAAGCCTAAGTTGAATGCAACACAATAGATGGCCATCAAACACAGATGGATGTCACATGCATTAAAACTGAACAATCCAATTGTGAGTGTGAGAGTGAGCACGTGCACAGGAGAAATGGAGTCTCAAAGGAAGAAAAGCAGGGTCTTGTTCTCCTTGCTCCCAAGAGATCTTTGTCCTTATGGAAACGGACACACCCTTCCCCTAACACCAACTCAAGAATCTGAAAAAGAATATATGTATACATATAACTGAATCACTTTGCTGTACACCTGAAACTAACACAACATTGTAAATCAACTACACTCCGATAATTTTTTGTGGAGCTCGGGACCTAGAACTCGAAGTTCTCTCTCTGCGCCTCCCAACAACAGGATCTGGAAGCCAGTCTCTGGCCCCTGGGGGAAGATGCACACACCTGGCCAAACCCTGGGGGCAGCCGAGGTAGAGACCAGGTACACGTTTACACTCAGATCCACAGCTGCCGCCGGCAAAGGAAGGTGCTTGGGATGAAGAGAACTTAAGAAGATGGAGCTAAATAGTAAACTTGGCTGTTAACCATCAGATTGAAACATTCAAGACTAAAACTGATCGATCCTAAGTGGTTGGTGTCATGTTTTTCCTGCCAATCAATATAAAAATACAAAAATGCTGCTTTCAAATTGCTTTATTGCCCATCAAACTGTAAATGTTTGTTGAAGAATCTTGATCAGATAATTATAAGTTATAAAACATGCAGGAGGTCATTATAGTTCATAAATTTTACTTGTCAATAACATCTGAAGTTTAAGGGAGGGCTAGTTTCTTGCATAAAGCTCAGCCTTTTTTTTTTTTTTTTTTTTTTTTTTGTG
>NW_006769631.1:1475898-1524349 GCF_000442215.2 Lipotes vexillifer
TGCAGGCCTCTCACTGTTGTGGCGTCTCCCGTTGCGGAGCACAGGCTCCGGACGCGCAGGCTCAGCGGCCGTGGCTCACGGGCCCTCCCGCTCCGCGGCATGTGGGATCTTCCTGGACCGGGGCACGAATCCTTGTCCCCTGCATCGGCAGGTGGACTCTCAACCACTGCGCCACCAGGGAAGCCCTAAAGCTCAGTCTTATGTTGAGGTGTTTAGGAGTCAAGTGTAATGATGTCTGCAACTATGAAGTACATTAACGAGAATAAGATGGATAAATGAATGGATGGAGGGATGAAGCAACCTGTGATAAGGTAAAATTATAGAATCTAGGTTAATTGTAGAATCTAAGTGATGAACATGTGAGTGTTTACCATAAAATTCTTTCGACTCTCAAAAAAAAAAAACTATACTGTGATAAAATTAAAAACAAAAAACAAAGAAACCCAAATACATGTATAGTAAAACAACACCACCACCACCTAACTCGGATACCAAGAGGGGCAACCAATAATCAAGAAGCAGCTTTTTAGGCTCTGCCCGACCACACACATACACAGCATGGAGCTGCCCTGTGGGCAGGGGTTAGTGGGATCGACTCTGCAGTGCCTCAGCACCATGATTGTGATGTGTGTTTAACCAAATTCATCCTCATCTGTATCGACACTAGGACTAGTTTATTAGCATTAGAAGCGGTTTTGATCAGGGGCATTAGTGATGCTTATAGTGATGCTTAAAACAGGACGGATTAGGAGGCATCCAAGAGAAACTTCCACCTTCCATGAAAACAGCATGAAGAATCAGAAAGCACAGCAGCCGGTGCCACCAGCACCCTCTCAGTGTATAGAAGCCTTTCCTCTGGGGTTGGTCTGTTTTAAGAAGGATCCTGCCACCTCCCAACCTTAAGATGTCCCATCTGCTTGGGAGGGTTCCTTCCAAGCAAGTGCTGGGAGAACTGCCAGAGGAGAATGATAGAGAGGGATTTTTCCCACTCCAGGCAGGCTGGGAAACCTCTGTTAGCACAGCCCGTACACTTGGTCAGATTTGGTCTGAGACTTAGGAAGCAGTGAGGTGGCCAGTTGTGACACTGTCTCTCTCTCTCTCTCTCTCTCTCTCACACACACACACACACACAAACACACACACCAACCACACCCCTGACATTCACCAACTAACCAGACTGGTTCAGTTTGGTAGGTTTGGTGAATGACACCAGCTCTCACTCTTTTTAACTCCTCTTTTACCCACTGCTAACTGCCTTGCCATGGTTCTCATCACAGCCCCTGTTCAGCTTGGCAGCGTTTTCTGGATTGATTGATTTGCCGCACGGCAGGCAAGATCTTAGTTCCCAGACCCAGGATCGAACCTGCGCCACCCCCACCCCCCGCCTTTCCCTGCGGTGGAAGCGTGGAATCTTAACCACCGGACCACCAGGGAAGTCCCTTGATAACATTTTCTCACCTCTTTCCTCCTCATACTGTCCACCTCAGTCTCTGTTGGCTAACTCCACGTTCCCCAAAGGGGAATCGCATTGGCTCTACGGATGCTTTCAAATCAGGCCACTCGCATCATTGACTAGTGTACTGTTGGACTTCCCTCGGGTCAGACACTTTACTCAACGTCCAGACAGCCATGGCCAGAGAGGTGGGTCCACACGGAACAGACGTGGCAAATGCCCAGTTGCCCCTCGGTGGGTTATAGTCGGAGTCTTCCCATCAACAGAAGGAGGGGCAGGAATAACTCAAAACCCAACGTGGACACAAATCTCTGTATAAATACTTGGTAGACTCCCTAAAGAAAGAGTAGATTGGCTAGGATTCATTTTCATGGTCAGATTATAAACTCTGGGCTAGGGGTAATGAAAAATAGTCTATTCATTTGTTTTCATCTCAAATGCTTTTTCACATTTTCCCTTTTTGAAGGGATGCCAACTTGATATGAAAGGTATCGAAAACTCATACAGCCATCAACACCCAGGAGTGATTAAGTCACCTTTGCAAAGTCACAGAAATTAAATCAGAGACAGAGTCAGGACTGGGTCTACAGACAGCTGAATTCATATTTAAAAGCAGAAATCAAAATATACCAAACCTATAATCATTTCACGATGTATACATATATCAAATCAACACATTTTATACCTTAAACTTATATATGTTACATGTCAGCAATGTCTCAAAGCTGGAAAAATAAAAAGCAATGCAGTAAAAAAAAAAAAAAAAATGTGTACATGTATATACCACAGGTTGGCCAAGTACAGCTCTAATCAAACTCAGAAAATCATCTGCTTTGTCTCTCTACTGACTACATTGCAGCCTTTGTTTTTAAACATTTTGCAAGTAATTGTGAGGATGCCTGTATCTTAAGGAGCATGAAACAAAAGATAGGAAGTGCACTGCAGCATTTTCAAAGATGATAAAGATAATTAATTCCATTTCACCAACACTGAATGCATAATTAAAATGGAAGCCTGGTTTTCCCTCTGTTCAAGGTCATTCTCTGCACTCTGTTCATGGGAAGTCCATTCTGATTTAACATGTTTCCCCAGGGTTTTCTGTAGGTGAACACTTTCCAAGTGGCCGTTCTGTGTTTTCTGAGGCTAGGCCTGGGTCCATGGCATTCACTGTGGCATCACCAGTGCCCATGAACATTTGACAGATAATTAGCAAAACGCCCAACACTATGCAAACTCTATGAAAGATGCAGGGGAACCTAACACACCCAACAGCAAGAGAGCTCATGGAGAAATTAACCATTCTGTCTGTCAGTTTCTCTCTGTACTTCTGCTCTTTAGCTATGATCCCCATTTCATCCTCACTGCCCCCCACCAAGCAATCTCTAATCTACTTTCTGTATCTATATATTTGTCTCTTCTGAACATTTCATATAAATGGAATCACATAATATGTGGTCTTTTGTGATTGCCTTCTTTCACTCAGCATAATGTTTTCAAGGTTCAGCCATACTATAGCATGTATAAGCACTATTCATTTCTGTGGCTGAATAATACTTGAGTATATGGATATACATATTGTTTATCCATTCATCTGCTGATGGACATTTGGGTTGTTTCCACCATTTGGCTCTTACAAATAATGCTGCTATAGCCTTTTGTGTACAGCTTTGTGTAGACTTCTGTTTTCAGTTCTCTTGGGTGGATATCCAGGAGTTGAATTGCTGGGTCAAATGATAACTCTATGTTTAACAGATTCCTGCTACCTAATTTTGTTTTTGTTATTTTTTCCAAGCTCCTTCTTTCTTATATCAGTACTACCTACCATCCACACACATTTTTTCTTGTCTTTTGTTGAAGTCTCTTTAGTTCCAGTTTTTTCCTCCACTGGTTAGAAAGTTATATATTCCATATTTATTCTCTTAGCGATTTACCCTTAAACTTTAAACCTTTAATTTTAAGCTTTAAATGTTTAATTCACGTATCTTTCTAATGAGGTCCCTCTCTATAACCCTCCCCCAAGACAAGGCAAGAAGCATAACATTGGATGAACAACAAGGTCCTACTGTATAGCACAGGGAACTTCAATATCCTGTAATAATGGGAAAAAATATGAAGAATATATACATATCTGAATCACTTTGCTGTACACCAGAAACTAATGCAACATTGTACATCAATGACACTTCAATTTAAAAGAAAAAAGAAGCATATTGTGTTTTTATACCTCCCTACTCTCCCTCACCACCTGCTGCCCTACTTCCATGCTGAAATCATCTAGAATTCTAATTCCAGATCACTCTTCTAAAACATTTCCTCAATTAGCACTTATTTAGAGAGCTCTAGATTTTACTCACCATTGCATCTCTCCACTTCCTCCCGAACTAATTTTTCTTCTTGCTGAATTACAGCCTCTAGTAGTGCCAGAAACAGTCGGGGGGGCGGGGGGGGGGCGCTGGCGGGGGGCTTTAAGTCCACAGCTTTGGTACAGTCTACATTTAAACCACATATTCGAATGTCCCTCCTCTGATTAAAACCATGCAATGACTCCTGACTTTACTCAGAGTAGAAGTCACACTTCTTAAGTGCCCACGTGACGTGGCTGCCATTCCTCTCGGCCACATCACTGGCCATGGACACCGCATTAGTCCTGCTCTAGCCACCTTTTTCACTGTTTGTCTGATAGGAATAGACAGGTGACATCTCATCTTGTGCCTTGTTTCTAGCTCTTTCCTCCCTGGCATACTGTCTTCTTCCCCCAATCATTCAGCCAACTCCCTCACCTCAATTCTTTGCTTCAAAGTCACTTTCTCAGTGTGGTCTTCCCTATCCTTACTGCCTCCTTCCATTCTAAAATACCTGGTTCCCTTTATTTTGCTCTACAATTTTTTTTCCCAAAATTAAAAAATCTTAAACTTACCGCCTTCTAGACACACTGTTGTTCAACGGCCATTTGCTCTCATACCAATCCCTGCCATTCTCCTACCCTGTTCTGTATCACAGGGAACTAAGTTTCCCAGGATCAGGTGCCCTCTGGCTTCTGGGAGACTCAGCCAATGGGAGGTACTGACAGGAGGTTGAAGGATGGAAAGAAGAAGACGACTGAGGCCCTTCTCTCTCTGCTTTCGGGGCACCTCCAACAGCATCTCTGTCCTCCCTGTGACTCCATATCCCTCCATCTATCCCCTTCCTCTGTGATCCAGGGCCTTCCAGGCTGCCCCCTGATCCTCTAGCCCGCACCAATAGCCTCAACTTCTAGGTTCTGGTAAAACTGCCCCTTCCTTTTGTCCCTCTGGCCCTAGAGGTACATTAGATCCCGTTTGGCTCCCCCACTCTTTCAATACTTGTATTAATCCCCTATATAAAACTCCTTCCATATGAAAATCCTACAGTGGTTTGATTTTCTTGGCTAGCCACTGATTGACACAAAACTGTTTAACTTCCTTACTTATTACCTTTATAATTTGCCTGCCCATAAGCTCCAAGAGGGTGGGGATCATTGTTCCTTTTGTTTACTGATATGCAGCAAGTGCCTAGCATGGTGCCTGCCACACAGCAGGTGCTGAATACATATTTATTGAATAAATGTTCATCTCTGCGCTTGACGCTGGGATGTGACCCCAAGATCCCTCCCTCAAGACAGAAGAACTTACTCCCCCGGAAGCTAGCAGTATTGCTGGCAGACATATTGTAGCTTTTAGCCTTCTCCAGAAATGTCTCTCAGCTAGCAAGAGCTGTCTCATCCAACGTTGCACCCCCTTCCTGGGGGCACCCTGCACCCAGTGTCTGGTCCACGTGGGAGTAGAAAGACCCCATGCAGTGCGGGACAACTCTGAAGGCCATCCCACCTCAGAACTCCCCTTGGGGTCTGCTGTAGCCTTGGCCAGGGCTCCGTTGCAGCCTAACTTTTCTTTTTGCCTAATCCGGCTTCCTTCCCTTCCTCCACAAGTGTTGATTCCTGATGCAACTCCCCTATGCTAATCTCCATCTCATCATCTGCTTCCTTGTGAGCCCAACCTGGAGCAGTTTTCCTGGGTCTAAAGCTGTAGGTCAAAGTTCTTTTTCTTCACTACTTTAAAGCAGTAACCCTATTGTCTTACTTTCAGAGATATTGATTCGAATTTTAATTCGATCTAATTCTAGCTCTTTTAGAGTTGTGTCAAGTAATCTGTGGCCTCCCCCTTTTCCTTCTGATAGAACCAGAGTGTTGTTGAGGTTTCTACTGGCCAGTGTGCACGGTCTTCTATCTAGACCCAGGGGGTGAAGGTCAATTACTCTTAGCCATTGCTTCCCATCCTTTTTTGCATCAAGGTCCACATAGGATATGCATTTTATAGGACACCTTTTAAGTGCTTCCATTTATCCTGGGAGACGACTAGCCTGGGAGGCTCTGGGCACCCCAGGTGTCACCCAGGCTTCCCTAAGGAATGAGAGGATCAGAGTCTCAGGACTGTCACGCACTTTCAGCACTGCCTACCAGCTAAGATTCTCTGGTCCAAGCCAATCATTCAATCATGCTAATGCCATTCCCCTTGCCATGATTGCTTTTTGTATGGAAGACAGAGTTGCCTTTTCTAACCTTTGGTCATTGTTGTGTGGATAAGTGATGCAAGTAGCTGTACCATCTTGTAACCATGGGGTAATAGCTTAGGAGCAAAAAGCAAAGACTCTAGGGAAGGCAAAGCCAAAAAATGGAAATAATCTAGATATCTGGTAACACTGAGCCACTGAATTAATACTGGAACTTTCCTGCCTCAGAACTTGTATGTAAAGAATTTTCCTCATTTAAAAAAATTTTTCTTTCAGTTGGGGTTTTTGTTCTTTGCACCAAAAAGCATGCTATCTGATACAGTAGGTAAACTTGTTTGTTTCTAGTAGCTTTTTGGATAGGATGTAAAGA
This sequence comes from Lipotes vexillifer, assembly GCF_000442215.2. Lineage (NCBI taxonomy): Eukaryota > Metazoa > Chordata > Mammalia > Artiodactyla > Lipotidae > Lipotes > Lipotes vexillifer. The sequence continues at coordinate 1,482,249 of NW_006769631.1, forward strand.
GAAGTCATTAGCTAAAACCAATGACAAAACACTTTTTGTCCTTTTCCTGCCATCTTTTTCCTGAGACTGGGAATGTGCCTGTCTTGTCTGAAGTTCTAGGAGCCATTTGTAACTACAAGAAAAAGGCCGAGCAAATGAAGACACTTCAGCCCTAAACCAGTGCCAGCCGTCTCCTCCCTCTGGACCTATTACAAAAGGAAACAAACCCTCAAGTCTTTAAGCCACTACAAGCGGGTCTCTGTCACCAGCCGTCAAACAAAAGTCCTTACTGATTCCATATCCTTTGCATGTTTGTCAAGCAGTTTGTCTATTTCTCGTCAAATTGTACGAGTTCTTTATGTATTGGAGAGATGTTCTCTTATCTGAACTGTGAACATTTTCTCAAGCTGTCTCCTGTCTCTTAACCTTTACCATATTTTGCCATGCAAATGTTCCATATTTTCATGTAATCAGATTTTTTTGTAGTTTTTTTCTCCTCTTAGTTACAGTGGGGGTGTTAGAGATGTGCCCACAAATTCCGGGATACTCCTCCCATCAAGAGGAAGAGTTTCATTCCCTTCCCGATGAGTGTGGGCTGAACTTAATAATCTATTTCTAAGGAACAGAATATGGCAGAAGTGGTGAGATGTCACTTCTAAAATTAGGTTAGAAAAAGACTGAGGCTTCCACCTTGGGTGCATTCATTCTCATTCTCGTTCTCTCTGTCTTGAATCTCTTACCCCAGGGGAGGCAAGCTGGCATGATGTGAGCAGCCTTATGGAGAGGTTCACATGGGGAGAAACGGAGGCCTCCTGCCAATGACCAGTGAGGAACTGAAACCTACCAAGAACCACATGTGTGCACTTAGAAGCAGATTCTCCAGCCCCAGTTTAGCCTTTAGATGACTGCAGCCCTTGCTCACTACTTGACTGCAACCTCCCAGGAAACTGAACCAGAACCACCCAGCCAAGTCACTGTGAGATTCCTGATCCTTAGAAAGTCTGTGAGATAATAAATGTTTGGTGTTTTGAGCTGCAAAGTGTTGGGGCCATTTGTTACACAGCGATAGATAAGTAATATAGTGACAAATCATTTCTATTATCCCAAATTACACTTGTACTCTCCTACACTTTTTTGCATGGTTTTAACTTAAAAAAAAAAACATTTTAAGTCTTCAATCTATTGGATTTAATTTTTTTTATGTGCAGTAAAGTCCACATACTTTTTTTCCAATATGAGCACCATTTATTATATTATCTATTATAAATCCCTTAATTCTTTGAAATATTAAATTTTTAGAAATCAGAATCTCTTTCTGAATTTTCTCCTGGAACTTGTGTACTTGTCAATCCCTAAGCCAATAGAAATTGTTTGATTGCAGTGGTCATGGGATGGGGCTAGAGGTTCAGTGGGAGGAGGCTGGAGGGGACTGGACCACAGAGGGAAGGGATGTATTATATGCCCGGAGATGAAGACATGAAGAAGACACCAATAGATGCTGCTGGAGGTATCACAGGAAGCAGAAGTACCACAGAAAAAGACCCTTGCCCTTCCTTTCCTCCAAGTCTCCAAATTTCTGCCAATGCCTCCCATTGGCTGGAACTCCCAGAAGAAAAGAAGGAAGGAAGGAGGACTGGGGAGGAAGAGTCTAGGACTACATTGTAGTTCCAAGGAAGTTTCAACCCAGGCAATGGGGAGTCCTCAAGCAAAAGCTTAGAGGACTCCTCCGTTAGAGGAGTCCCACATGCCACTAGGATGCCCACCGTGGTGGTCAATGGCTGGGAGCAGCCCAGGGGAAGCATGATTTCAGTGCAAATATGGTGGCGAATCCAGAGGAGCAGCAGCTGGAGCTGCCAGTCAACCAGTTTCTCCTTGGCAGGAGATCTGAGCAGCATGTTTCCACAGTCACCACTTTTGGTTTTAAAACTCAATCTATATTTAAATCACTGGAACAGAATCACCAGTGGTCTCTAACTGCAAAGCATGGTATATATTCTCTGACCAGGTAAGTACTTGGCATCGTGCGTTTGTCTAGATACTGTGTCACAGGAAAAATGCACACCATACTCCATTTATGCCAACTGGTACAAAATATCTACCTTTTATCCCTGAAATATAACAAAATATATCATCAAAATATATTTGATATGTTCAAATTGAACATCTATCATATTCCAGGCACTGGGGGAACACGGTGATAAAACAAGACAGATTCTGCCCACATGAGCTTACATTCTAGAGGGGGAAGTGGTAGGGTACAAAATAAAAGAGGGTAATAAGATGGAGAACCCTGATTTGTAGCATGACAAGTACCCAAATGGATGGAGCCAGGGGAAGACATTAGGTGGAATGGTTCAGACAGGCTCCTGAAGAGGTGACAAGTGAGCTGGGACTTGAATGAAATTGCTTTTGCTATCTCAAAATGTTTCATACCTTATGTTCAATCCTTCAAGTGCTTTTGATAGCCTTGATTAGTGACAAATAGAAGTCAATATATTAGATGTATAGAATTCTTTTATTTTGAGATAAAAATCAACAAGCTTCTTTTGATAATTGTCATGATTTTTTTAAATGACTCATTTGGAGAGAAAGTTTGAGGCTGCTATTTGCAAGCGTTGCTCCACAAATAACACATTTCAGATGTGGATAGTGTTTATTCCCAATAAATAGGAAGCTAAATTGGAGTAATTTCCACCATATTTTCTCTTTAGCACTGGTTGCTTAAGTGATAGATAATAGTGTTGCTCTGCTATGTAAAGATCTCGATCAGATAAATATGCAACTTACAGATCTGGGAAGAACATCTTGAGGCATATCTGAGGAATTATCATTTATCTTCTTAAATACGTATTTTAACATCAATGTTCCTCAGGTTTCCTGCCTTCCATCAAGTGTTTATCATGGCTGTGAATTTAAGACTATGACTAAGAATAAAACAATTTAAAACATAGAATGGTTTACGTAATTGCAATGTCCACCCTGCTCTACCAGCCACAACGGACTTGGGTTCAGATAGACAAATTCAGAGGACACAATAGACCCCACCCAGCAGCAAGTTTACTTAGCTTTACTAAAGGATACAGGACATGGTATACCCTGGCGTGCACCGCAATGGCACAGCCGAAATCCTAGGCACAGTCATCCTGAACTTGGGACATGTGTTCTCACAAGACACGAGACTGAGTGCAAGCGACCTCAGTTCAGGGAAGCCATCAGCTTTGAGCCCCCTTCAGCTTTATGCCAGCTGGTCATGTAGCCCCTCAGGTATGTGACTGCCCCCCACCCATTCTTCAAGGCAGCTGCATCTCATCAATGCCAATTACTCAATAACCGGTCTTGACAACGTGCATGTACAGACCATGATCCTCAACCAGATTCTATTTAATCAGTAGCCTATCATCTCAACAATTCTTCAAGTTAAATGCTCCAAAGAGAAAAGACCAAGAGCCTTTTGGTCAGCTATGGGGGAAAACCCCCACAAATTCCAAGAAACTGAAACTTAGTATCCTAAGCAGCACTGTCTTTCATCTCCTTAGTCTTGGCCCAAGTTACTCCCAAGAATTGAACTGATCGGGCCCTGAGTTTTAGCCAGGTGAATTAACCATCTTTAGCTGGTTGTAGGTACTGTTGAAGTTCTCCAATTTTCCCTCACTGCTGCTTCTGAGATGGAGACCATCACAACATCACCAGTGTGAAAAACAACTTACTTTTGATGGCAATCAAATCTAAATCTCTTCTCACTGGATTGTGACCACATACTGGAGACTTCAGGCACCCTTGCAGGAAGACAGTGAATGGATCCTGCAATCCTTTCGTTAAAAAATGAGTTGTGCCTGGCTTCCTCCCAAAGTTTATATAGAAAAGCAAGCATTAGTCAAATCTGTCTAATTTTAGCCTGTTGGGCTTTCTAACAGTTTTCACTGCGTCTAGTTTGGTGAAAAGCCATGATAGCCAACATTTAGTCTCCCAGAGCCACCTGCTTTACTCCTAGGCCAAATAGGACTATTATTAAGATGGAGAGATGATCACTCCTCCTTCCACTTATTACAACTGAAATTTCTTAATGCTGTCCCATAAGGCAGTACTATTCAATATTCAGTTTAAAGTGTGTAGAATGGGAAGGGGGAGGGCAAACTATAGTATATGGGAAGTGAATTGGATATATTACAGCCAAGCACATTTGATCTCTCCTGAGGTAGGTTATCTTCCCAAGCACACTGGAATGGTGAGCGTTAATAAGTGAAGGGTCTGAGATCTTACCCTACTTGCAAGCTAACAAATTAGCCTGCTACAGTTTCATGGTGGAAGATAGGAGACTCTTAGATCACAGGACTTTATTTCTCATGGAACAAAAGCATAAGCCGCACGTTTACATAGTTCCTCTTGCATCAGGTGGATGCTGCACTGCAGGTATCAAAGTCCCAAGGTGGAAAGGCATTAGCACAGTTAAGAAGAAAAATAATACAAGTGTGCCTGGAGCCTGGTCATCAAGGGGAGAAGTAGAATGAAAAGATTAACAAGGTAAACAGGAGCCAGATTCGCAGGCCTTGCGGATCATGGTAAGAAGGCCTGAATTTCATTCTGGAAGATAGGAAGCCGTGTAACTCTTCAAGGTAGGAAATGCCATCATCTGATTTATGCCTGAGGGAGAGCATTTTGGCTGCCATGTGGAGAAAAGATAGGAGATCAAGAGTGAAAAGTTTAGTCAAGATGAGAGATGGGGGCTTCCCTGGTGGCGCAGTGGTTGAGAATCTGCCTGCCGATGCAGGGGACACGGGTTCGAGCCCTGGTCTGGGAAGATCCCACATGCCACGGAGCAACTGGGCCCGTGAGCCACAACTACTGAGCCTGCGCGTCTGGAGCCTGTGCTCCACAACAAGAGAGGCCACGAGAGTGAGAGGCCCGCGCACCGCGATGAAGAGTGGCCCCCGCTTGCCACAACTAGAGAAAGCCCTCGCACAGAAACGAAGACCCAACACAGCCATAAATAAATAAATAAAGCAAACTGTCAACAAGTAAAAATAAACACAATTATTAAAAAAAAAAAAAAAAAGATGAGAGATGAAGATGCTTGATTAGGAGGTGAGAGGAAGTTTGAAAGGTGTAGATTGATTCAAAACAATATGGAGGGCTTCCCTGGTGGTGCAGTGGTTGAGAGTCCGCCTGCCGATGCAGGGGACACGGGTTCGTGCCCCGGTCTGGGAAGATCCCACATGCCGCGGAGCGGCTGGGCCCGTGAGCCATGGCCACTGAGCCTGCGCGTCCGGAGCCTGTGCTCCGCAACGGGACAGGCCACAGCAGTGAGAGGCCCGCGTACCGCAAAAAAAAAAAAACAAAAAAAAAAACAAAAAAAAAACAAAAAAAAACAATATGGAACTCGAACCAGCACCACTTGCATGTGGATTGGTGGGGAGAGGCTCTGTGCTGGGGGTAAAGGAAGAATTGAGGGTGATGTCTAGGTCTTTGGCTTGAAGAAAAAACAAACATACCAGAGGTAGGTAGATAGGAAACAAGGTTTGGGCAACCAGAGGGGCATCATTAGAGCTCCTTTTGAACAAAAGTGACTTGAAATCCACATAAATTTTGGACTGTTAGTATTTGCGGTACAATTAAAGGCATGAGACTAGTGATGACCCAGTGAATGTGTACAGAGGAAAAAATCAGACCAATACCATGGACGAGGGCAAAGACGTGCCTACAAGAGTGGACATCATGGTGTTTATCATAAGAGAACAAAACAGTAGCCCAAAATCCACTGGTAGGAGACCGATTAAATAGTACCATGCCATCAACCGAATTGTGTTCTATAGTGTATTTGCTCACATGGAAAGAGGTTCGGTTTTCATCCAGGCTAGCCAGGTCCGATTTCTGGGCAGAGAACTAAGATCTCACTTCAAGCCACTGCCCACTGCTGTCTCTCCGAGATCAGTTCATGATATTAACAGAAAATAGTTACGAGGCTATAGCTCGTGTAATCCTGCTTTTATTGAAGAAATTCTCTGTACATATGCATAAAAATAAGAGTAAAGAAATATCTACCAAGTGGTACTGAGGGGCTAGATTTATAGATTTTTTTGTCTCTATTTTCTAAGTCCTCTTCAATAAACATGGATCATGTGTATAGTAAGAGAACAGCTATGAAAAAATAATCTGATTCCTCACACCTCATCTTTGGGACTCAATCCTGCTTCTAGAAACTCGAGCGTAAGGATTAAGGTAGCTCCAGTGGACTAGGACAGTCAAATCTATCTTATTTCTTAGCATCATTTCCGTAGCCAGCATTTCGGAACCTTGGCTGAATACTAGAATCAGCTGAGTAACTTAGATGTCTATGCCAGGGCCCTACCCCAAGAGATTCTAACCTAAGTGGTTTGGAAAGTGACCCAAATACAACTATTTGGGGGCCCCAGGTGATCCTGATGGGCAGGTAGGGCTGGGAACTACTGGTAAGACCTGGCTTGGTCTCCCAAGCAGAGGCTGCGAGTATTCAGAGAGGAGAGCATGGTCGAAAGGATGGCGGGAAAGGAGCTGTGAAGGAACGCAGACTCGGAAATAAAGGATTAGAGAGAAATTAATCGGGACGCAAAACGCACTGAGGAAAAGGTTGAGAACTCCTCCCACCTCAAAATAGCTTGTATTTCACACCAGGCGCTAGTTAGCTGCAAAAATCTGATCCCTGCACAGAAGTTGATAATAAGAGGCCGTTTCCAAAGCTGCTGGAGCAGGTGTTTCCCCCCGAAAGAGGGCGGGCCAGAACTGTAAATCTCATTTTGGAAGTTTCGAGCCCTGGGGATACTATTCTGTGTCACCGCCACTCTTGCTGCCATCTGTACTGCATCTCGGCTCCCATTTCTGAGGCAGCCCTCCATCGCACTTGCAGCCCCATGGTTTGCATTCTTGCACAGTGTGTGGATGGAGTGGGAGAGCCTTTGGCAATGCAGCCCTGGGGTTTCCTTCCCTCAAAAGATTTGCCAGTGCTCCTTGCCCTGCTGGCTTCCTCTTTAATTGGCCCACGCTGCGGGGAGCAATTGAGATTAAATGGCCACTTGCTGGGTGGCTGCATGACGGTAGGCGTGCATGGCCCTGTTTGGAGCATTTGTTGTCTCCCAGGGTTGAATGAGGCGACCGCTGCTGCTGCTGCTGAAGCTTGCGGCATGTTCCTTGAAGCCATGTCAAAGCAGCCTCTTAATTTTGCAAAACAGCCTCCAAAGTCAAACCGGCTCTGCACTGGAGCCGTTCTAGACAGGAGTTGTCACAAGCAGAAGCCAGAACTTTCAGAAAGAACTGGGCAGAAGGAATCAAGAAAATGTGTTATTGTATAATTGCCAGCTCACTTTGAATAGCCAGCAAGGGACAGGGAAGGACCCCCTTCACTCCCAGAGGTGCCATGTTTCTCTAACAATGCTCTGGGGCAAAGATCATCCCAAGAGAGTCCAGAAGTTCTGCATTTTAGATGCTAAGGGTCAGAGCAGGGCATGGTTGACTATGACCTTGAGCGAGGTGTTGAGCTTCCCGAGGCCTCAGATCACAGGCTCTGCACAAGGGTGACAGGAAATCAAAGATGTGTTTTCATCTTCTCCTGGAATGTTCTCTAAGATGAGCTTTGAGCCCTGTTCAGTCCCATCATGCAGGATGGATTGGGGACCTCACTGAGATTAAGCCAATGCAAATGCCAGTCCTTTGGCAAACCCAGAGCCTGACCACCTGCAGCGGCACGCCATCCTCCTGTGAGACTCCTGGCCTCATCTCCCACTACTCCCCCCAACACACTTACTTTACCTCCCTGCACCTTGCCTCAGGACTTTTGCATTTACTTCCCTAGATTAGATCCATACTGGAGAGTAAGCTGAACTTCCAGTAGAAAGAACAAGCATTTCCATATAATACAGATCGCCTCTGCCCCTACTGCAAACGAATTACAAAATGTATATGTCAAGACAGAATGACAAGGGAAATTGCTGCCTGGGATCATTAGCTATAAACCAATTATTAATTGGGAATTGTCTACCATACAGAAGGCTTTGCTTACTCAGCAGCCCTTGGATTCTGGGTGAAATTAGCTGACAGTGCCTATTGCAATAATAAGGCCCTTCCTAATCTTTAATATGTAGATGACATGGTTTGAACTTTCCTACGCTTGTATCCAGCTCAGCCCAGCGTGTTGGGCAATCAGTAAATGGATAAAAGGAGCATCCAGAACAATCAGCCTGTGAGAGGTGAGAAACCAGAGCAGAGGTCACAAACAGAGATCTAGCAGGTGATGAGCAAGAGAGAAGTGGGCAGACGCCAACTGGAGGAAGCAGGGCCCATCTAAAGGGGCAGCTGCTGCTCAGCACTGCCTCATTTTTACTCCATGGGAAAGCAAGTCTGTGGCTACCAGATATGATTTTTCAGTGCAAGCCAGAAGCCAAATTTATGTGAAATCCCTCCATTTTTAAAATGTTGGCAACTCATTCAAATTAAAAACAGAAAGTGGCATGGGTGAAACTACACCTTTGGGACAGATTCAGCAAACACACTGCCCATATGTGATCTCTGAATTGACACAGAGAAGGTTACAGCGAGTCAGGGATGAGAGGAAGGCAGCTTTATAAATGCAGAACGAAGAGTGATGACCGCCAGCCTGAGGTCAGGAAAGGTGTCAGAAAGGAGACAAGTCTTAGACTGGAGAACATGACTCAGGCAGAGTGGCAGGCAGGTGTGCATAATAAGTCTGCCAAATTTCAGCATAGCCAGCAAAGGCGCAGAGACGGGATGGACAGTGCAGTCTGGCCAACTGAAGCACAGGGAGGGTGCTGATGTGGCAGGATATTCCACCTTCCCTTTTCCTGCCTGTGTTTTCACCTTTCAAAAATATAGGGCAGAAGTTACAAGCAACCTGGGACTCTACAGGGCTTGTTTCCAAAGGCTGAACCTCTTGGGTGTAGGGTAGAATTCTCAAGAAAGGTATTTTGGTCATGAAATGAAGAGAATAGCCTAGAAAGAGCTTTCCCTGGGCTGTGGGGGTGAAAACAAGCAGAGGTGTCTGGGGGACCCATGGCAGAGGCTGTTCATAACATGGCAGGAAGAACTACCTGGGAAGCAGCCAGATCCCAGAAGGGAAAGTGGTGCCGTACATCAAGACATGATGAGATTCTACATGGCTGCCCAGGTGGATTCCCAGCTACCGTCTGGAAGCAACAGAGGGCCTCTAGGAAGATGCTTCAAAACCAGGGCGATTCCTCCCACCACCCTGACTCCTCTGAGAGTGAGAAAGTTTCCTAAGACTCAGAAAATGGAGGCTCAAAATCAGTTATTTTTCATATACCTGGGGTTGTAGATGGAGGTTCAAACTGGCTCCTTTAGAGCGGGGCTAAAATTGAAGGTGGAGAGGTCAGAAGCAGTGTCTGAACTTGAGTCCAAGCTCCTCTGCTGATGGTCATGGGTAGGCAGTCTCTCTCAAGGATGGCTCCTAATGATTCCCACCCCATGATATTAGACCCCGGGTGGTCCCCTCCCACGCTCTACCAGGATTGGTCTGTGTGAGACAAAGATCATATGGCATAAGTGATGACGTATCACTTCTTGGATTAGGTTATAAAAAGACTGCAGCTCTGTCCTGGCCACTCTCTTTCTTCCCCACGCCCCTGCCCCCGCCCTGGGAGATCACTCTCTCTGGGAGAAGGAAGCTGCCACATTGTGAACCGTTCTAGGAGAGGCCCAAATTGTAAAGAACAGAAGCCTCCGGACAACAGCCTGTGAGGAACTGAGGCCCTCAATCCAACAGACTGCAAGTAACTAAGGCTGCCCATGACCACATGAGTGAACTTGGAGGCAGATTCTCCAGCCTCAGTCTGTTCTCAGGATGACTGCAACCTCAGGAGAGACTCTGAACCAGAATCCCTTAAGCTGCTCCCAGATTACTGACTTTTAAAAACTGTGAGATAATAAATGTTTAGTGTTTTAACCTGTTAGGTTTGGGGGTAATTTGTTACACAGCAATAGATAACTGATACAGCCCCACCTCAATAAAGTGGATGCTGAACCTAGTAAATTAGGAATTAGATGATTGGCCAGCAACAGAGTACAGAAGTATTATCCTTTTTCTGCCCAGATGGTGCCACTGACCCTCTGGCAGAGAAGCTGATTTAGGAGAGTGAAGTGAATGAGGCAGACAGCTGGGGAGGGATGCTGAGCCATGCTCTGTACTGGGCACTCCTGGGTGATACAGTTTCTGTACAGGATTTGTTACGTGTGTCAGCAGAGGGAAGTGTGCCTTCCTGGCTTATACCAGTTGAGGAACCAAGAATTCCCAGGCAAGCTGTAAGCCAAAGTCCCACAGGCTGGGCAGCACAGGAACTCACATTGGGTGATTTAAGGTAAAGACTGATTTTCAACAGCAGCAGATCTTTGGTAGTCACTTCCTTCCTCCCACTCTTTTTTTTTTTTTTTCCAGAAGAGGGAAAATTTTCATTTTTTTTTTTTTTTCCAGAAGAGGGAAAATTTTCATTTTTTTTTTTTTTTCCAGAAGAGGGAAAATTTTCATTTTTTTTTTTTTTTCCAGAAGAGGGAAAATTTTCATTTTTTTTTTTTTTTCCAGAAGAGGGAAAATTTTCATTTTTTTTTTTTTTTCCAGAAGAGGGAAAATTTTCATTTTTTTTTTTTTTTCACAGAAGGGGAACATTTGCTGTTTTTTTTTTTTTTTTTTTTTTTTTTTACTTGCCTAGAGCTTTAGCATCATGGCCCCTTGTCATTGGGAATTGAGTATTATGGCGCTTGCTGATTTTTAAAATGGCCATTCATCATTTAGCTCTATATGTACTCTGATGACAAGCCAGAAATGATAAACTGGAGCATTGAAGAGTTAACCCAATACTTCATCTCCTGATGTGCCTGACATTTGTTCTCCATGGTCTATGAAGCTAGGGGACACAAAATGGAGACCCTAGAACCTAAGAGAGAAGTTGGGGTGGGAAAGCCTGGAACCCAACCCTCTCCAGAGAGATTTCCCATGGTCTCTCTTCCAGTACCTAAGTCTTTGCCCAGGGGTACTCTTGTCTTGAGACATCCCACAGGAGGACCCTTCCAGAATGGTGCCCGTGACCTCCCTAAACCATGGGTTGTAGGCAGCTCCACCACTGCTAACCGCTTCCATTAGAAAATTTTACAGTCCTAAACAAACTCACTTTGGATCCTGAGAATTAAAAGAACTCCTCTAAACTAGCACAGGGTTTCCTCTCAAGAAGGTACATTCACATCACCTTCACTCTGATGATTCTTCATTGCAACCTTGTGACAAGGCATCCACCCTCAAAGGACTGAGTTTGATCTTAAACTCTTATCTGGAAGCTGGAAAGCTGAGAAATACTGAATGTGAGCTTGTGGAATCAGGGCAAGGGCAACTCATGATGAGTGGCCTTGGTCAAGTGTTAAGAAAGGTCAAAGTGAATGATCAGTGGCCTTTATCATTGGGTGTTTGCATGAGTTGAGCTGGGCTGATGGCCAGAGCAAAGCCCCTTTTTTAGCCATCAGTCTCTCTTTGCATCCACTGGCATTTAGGGGCTCTTGCTTCCTAACTGTAGGAAGAAGAGGAGGTTTGGGTGGGCAAGGAGGAGCGGAGAGAAAGCCAACCAAGGCAGGAGCTGGGGGAGGTGTGGAGACAGCTCTTCTCCTGGCCCCTTGGATGGATTTGAGCACCTGTGGGTAAGGGCATAAGGGCCATCAGCTTCCCATAGAATCCAATCTGTGACGTACACCTTGGCCTTGTCAGGACCTTGCTCCACTCAGAATTAGAATCATTTCCAAAACTCTGGGAAAAAAATTAATTTCTGTCTTGTGCTTGAAGACAAACAGGTTTCGTGTCACTAGAATAAGCCTAGGGTCATGAGGCTTTGGAAGTTTGATTCTCTACAACAGCTAGTCTATTTCCTTCAGTCCCCTGGTGTGGTGTCAGCAGCCCATTTAAAGTTTTGAGCACTTCAGAGAATGGGAGCTGGAACTTGGTTAGCATGAGGTTTAGCCATGCTGCCAGAGCCTCACTTTCAGTAATAACGCATCAGAGGCTTTTCCAGTGGTGCCTCTTCCCTCCATGGTCAGATCACACCTGGAAAGATGGTTTTAGGAGCCTCCAGCAGGTAATCATCTCAAGGTCTCTTGACACTGAAGATGCTTATTTCCACAGGGCGGTGGTTTCTAAACTGACTCTAAAGACAAAATTACAAGAACCCCAATGTATAGAATAGGTGAAAAGTGGAAATTTTGATTAAATGAGGGGACATGGCATCCAGAGTCCCACCAAACCTAGTTAGAAACTAGGCAGTAACATTAGATGGTATCTTTAAATGTGGCCAAATGGGTCCCCTTCATTTGGTTGCCCACACTGATGTCTCTTTTGTTTTTGTGGAATGATAGCCAATTACAGGGGGCACTATAGGTTGAAGACAAGCAAAGCCTCCAGGTCCAGCTAAAGCACTGTGGGGAGACACCCAGGGAGACCCAGCCGAATCTGTTCTGGTGCCAGTGATGGCAACATGGCAATCATGACTGGAAAATTCAGACCCTGGTGTAGTATTGTATGCTTTGCCACTTGTGTGTCCTTCAGGGGACCAGTTCTGTGATGTTATTTGGGGGTATTGTTCCTTGCTGTGAAGCTTCCTAATCTGGCTTTTCTTCTTTCCTACAAATTACTTTCTTTTCTGCTTGCTAGCCAGAATCAGTACTTGCAAAGCAAAACCTGACTTTCAACAGCCTCCAAGAGACAGAGAAAGGAAGAGAAGTTATTGCAGTAGGAAAAGACTCCAGTGTCTCCCAAAACAGAATTTTGCATCTGCTTGAGGCACCCTTTCCCCCTGTAGGGAACCCTCCATTTCCGGTGGCTCAGGGTCCTTGCTTGGTGCGTTGTTCTCTCAGTTTGAGCCGTGACCACTGTCTCAAGGGTGGGCACATGCCTGGAGGAGGTGCTCTGGCAGAGACATAAGAGCCATGGAGTTGAGGGGCTAGCTGAAATGTGGAGGGTGAGCCCTTACCGCTAATTAACAAAACTTAAAGAATGATCCCAAATGGCCACTTTCCCACCGCACAAACAGCCTTCTACATCAAGTGCCTTGGCTGATTCCCTGCCCCCTGAAAGCAGAGCTGAGAAAGAACTTGCTTACAGGTTGTGCACTTGACAAGGCTTTTAGGGATCGGCAGTAAGTGGAAGGGGAGCGTGAGACAGAAAGGAGGCCATCCCCAGATGCGCCCTCATCACTGACTGGTCACACTGTGGGTCACTGGGGCTGGGGGTGCACCATGGGCCCCGCACATTGGATTGCACACACCGCCACGTGAGGCAGGTGCCTACAGCCCCCCACCCCAGGATGTAAGAGCAGCGCCAGGGCAGGTGTGGCCCTGCCAGCAGAAAGTGCTGACTCCTGGGAACTGCACACTCTAGCAGTGCCTGGAATTGGAGGCCAGGCCAATGGGATGTGAGGAGGGTAAGGTATCCCATATCCCTCCCACTGCTACGCTCTCAAGGAACTTCATGCATTTCAGAAGATTAGTACCATGCTGCATGTCAAAAATGATAGCTGCCCAAGTTTGGTCACTTTCAATGTTATTTCTGGAACAAGCCCCACGTCACTAAAGGAAGCAAAACACAGACCTCCCTCCCTTCCTCGCACACACCCTAGCCTACGCATTTTTGGATCTGTTACCATGAGGCTGGGCAGAGGGAACAGGGTCCCAAGATTTGGGTTTGGGGCTTAAGAGAAGAGAGCCTATTTAGGTCTCAAGCATGAGTCTCAGGTCCCAGCGCACCTTTTCACACTCTGTCTTGGGGCCTGGGGAGTATATGTCAGACTCCGCTGATGAAGCAGCTGCTCTCCCATGCCTTCTTGTTCCCGTGTGTGGCACTCCCTCAAGGATCTCCCAGGAAAGGCTGAGTCAAGATGTGACCCAGGGTTCCTCGTCACTTTGATGGCAGCAAAGTGCCTGCCTTTGCCCGTGACATTCACCTGGGCAAGAGTGTGAATGATGGACTTACTCTATCTACTGATAATCTGAAGATCTTCCATATGTTTCAACTTTTTCCAGTTATCAAAACTGTTTACATGAAGTTATTTCCAGCTAGGTTTGAAAGCCATCTCCTCATCTTCTCTTGGGGAAAGCCCTTTATCAAAATTGCCAGCAGGTAAGCAATAACCAAAAAAAAAAATAATAAGATTACCCCATGTCAGACTTCAAAGGACATAGGCATGCTCTGTATAACAGCCCAACATATGACGTAAAAGAATGCTAGGGACTTCCCTGGTGGTCCAGTGGTTAAGAATCTGCGCTTCCACTGCAGGGGGTGCGGGTCCGATCCCTGGTTGGGGAACTAAGATCCCGCATGCTGAATACAGCCCAAAAAAGGAAAAAAAAAAAAAAGAGAGAGAGTGCTATGGGAAACAGACAGGTCAGTGGGCATAGCAGTTGCCAGGGAAGGAACAGTGATTGTGTATCAATATTTTTTCACAGAGAGGAGCATCTCTCCCCTCTCCTTTTGGAAGATTGCTCCCCCGCCCATCTCCAGACATATAGTTCTGGTCAGCCTGCCAATCACACACTGAGCTGATCAGTGATTTGTCATGTCCTTGCCCTGTCCTAATTCAGGCCAGTCTGAGTCCCTCCCTGGGATCCTACTTAGTGAAGTTGTCAAGGAAATGCTCTTTTTCCTCTCTGATCATAGGACTATGAAAAATCTAAGTCTGGAGTTGCCTAAAGCTTTGGTTCCAGTTTCCTCAGTACAGGGAACCTGGGAGAACAAAGTCAGCATGCAAAGAGAGGTAGATACAAAAGCTGGGGAGTAACAATGACATCCCAGTCTCTCAGTCTAGTTACCCTTAGATCAGAACCAACTGCACCCCTTCTTGGGAAAAGGCTGGAACTTGTAACTGACAGAGTCCTACTGCAGAATGCTTCATAAATGGATATACAAGTCGGGTCTTGAAGGCAGGTTAAGGCCCTGGATGCTTGTTAAGAAAAAGGAGCATGAGAGGAGAGGGAGAGGTGCAATGATCAGACTAAAGAAGCAGGTGTGCTATGCAGGAATGGAAGAAACGACTGGTCAGAAATTGTATACAGGATGGCACATTTTATGGTATTGCTGTAATAAATACATTCTAAATTGACTTAAATTTCTAAAGTAAATGCTGAAAAGTTTCCTTCCCATGCCTGTTTCACAACCACTCAGTTCCCATTCCTAGAGGAAAACAATGTTATCAGTCTCATATCATACAGCAATTTTTTTTACAAAAAAAAAATGCATAAACTATATACGTAACTATTCTAGAAAGCCTTGAATGCCAAGGTAACACACTTTGTCTGCATTTAGTAGGCAAGAGGGAAACAGTGCAGTATTTTTTCATGAGGTGTAATTTACATATAAAATGCATACTGTGGTTTCTAAAAGACTGATGTAGTGAGAGTAGTGTTTGGGGATGATCTGCCTGTCAGAAGGGTTGAGAATTTCATTGGGTGGGCTTAACAGCATATTTGAGATGACGGGAGGAAAAAATATGGCTTGTGGCAAAATATCAAAAGGTCTAAAATGGGTGTAATCAGAGTCCAGAAACAGGGAAGACAGAGATAGGGCACAAAATATTTCAAGAAATAGCAGAGTCCAAATTTCTAATTTGATAAGAAATGTGAGTTTATAGATGGAAGAAGTTTAGTTAGTTCTAAGTGGGATAAATACAAACAAACCACACTAGACACATCATAGTCACTGCTGAAAACCAAATAAGAAAACCTTGAAATAAGCCTGACAAAAAAGGATACTTTACACATAGGGAAGCAAAATTAAAAATTATGGTTTGCTTCTCATCAGAAATAATGCAGGCAAAAAGTCAACATAATGACATCTTTAAAAGTGATGAAAGAAAACTGTCAAACCCAGAATTCTATATCCAGCCAAAATAAATCTTTCAAGAATAAAGGCAAAATAAAGACACTTTTAAATAAATAAAACCTAAGAAAATTCAAATTCATCACCAGCAGACCTGTTCCACAGGAAATGTTAATGTTCTTCACACTGAAAAAAATAATACCAGATGGAAACTTGGATCTTCAAGAGGGAATAAAGAACACCAGAAATAGAAGATATATGGGCAAACATGAAACAGTATTTTGTCTTACTTTAAAAAAATACATATGACAATATGTATAAAGCAGTAACTATTACACTGAATCACAGGGCTTATAAAACATGTGGATGTAATATATGTACATGTATATTATGTACATATATATAAACATAAATATACACACATATACATGTACATATATACAGGCATATATATGTGTGTATATATATATACACACAGACACACAACTATCATATAAAGGATAAGATAGGTAAATGGAAGTACATGACTACAAGGTACAGTTTAGGTGAGATGGTGTGATATTAGATTGTGAAAAGTTAAGAATATATATTGTAATCCCTAGGGCAACCACTAAAATAAAAACCAGCTGATAAAAATGTAATTCAAGAAAATATTTTAACACAGAGGATAGAAAGGGAAGAACAGAGAAACAAAACACAAAAAAGACAAACAGAATACAAATAACAAAATGGCAAACCTAAATCTAACCATATCAATAATTACATTAGATGTAAGTGGACTAAAATGTAAGTGGACTAAACACTCCAATTAAAAGGCGGAAATGGGCTTCCCTGGTGGCACAGTGGTTGAGAGTCCGCCTGCCGATGCAGGGGACGCAGGTTCATGCCCCGGTCCGGGAAGATCCCACATGCCGCGGAGCGGCTGGGCCAGTGAGCCATGGCCGCTGAGCCTGTGCGTCCAGAGCCTGTGCTCCGCAACGGGAGAGGCCACAACAGTGAGAGGCCCGTGTACCAAAAAAAAAGGCAGAAATGGTCTGGCTAAGAAAAGCAAGATATACCTAACATGCTATCTATAGGAGACATTTCAAATATAAACATATATATACAGGTTTAAAGTAAACCTATGGAAGAGCATATACCCTGCAAATAGGAAGCATAAGAAAATTAGAATGGTTACACACCAGATAAGGTACTCTTTAAGACAAAGAGAACTGCCATCAATACAGAAGGACATTTCAAATTACAGACGGGTCAACTCAGGGGAGAAAAAGTCAAATATTTATAAACTAAATAACAGAACTTGCAAGTACAGGCATACCTCATTTTACTGCACTTTGCTTTATTGCACTTTGCAGATATTATGGTTTGTTTTGTTTTGTTTTTACACAAACTGAAGGTCTGTGGCAACCCCGTGTCGAGCAAGTCTATTGGTACCATTTTTCCAATAGCATTATTTTTCAATTAAAGCAAGTACATTGTTTAGACATAATACTATTGCATACTTAATAGACTACAGTATAGTGTAAACATAACTTTTATAGGCACTGGGAAACCACAATATTCATGTGACTTGCTTTACTGCAGTGGCCTGGAACTGAACTTGCAATATCTCCAAGGTATGCCTGTACATGAAGCAAAAGTAGGTAGAACCAAAAACAGAGAAAAACAAATCCATAATCAGAGTTGGATTTTTTTTTTAACCCTCCTCTGCCAGTTTTTGACAGAAAAACTAGACAAAAACCAACAGTCAGTAAGGACAGATATTTGAAAAATTCTACTGAGCAATTTGACCTAAGTGACATTTGTGGAACAGTTCGCAAACAATCGCAGAATACACGTGATACATTGATCAACACTGATCATGTGCTGGACCATAAACAGAGTCTCAATAAATTCAAAAGATCAAAACCACACATACATCCTATGTCTCTGTCCACAATGGAATTAGAAATTAATAACAAAATATCTAAAAAGAAAAAATATCTGGAAGTTAAACAACATACATCTAAACAAGTCAAAGAAGAAATCAAGGAAATTATGAAATATTTTGAAGTGAATAAAATAAAGTGTATTAGGTGCCAAGGCCCCAGATTTTCTGAATAAAACTAACCTGAGCCTGGGTTTCTACTCAAACTACGTGATTTTTTAAAAATTCATTACCTTTGAGTGTGTGAAACACTAACATGATTCTTGAAGTGTTGAAGGAGGTCATGAGAAGACGTGAACACTGGCTGACCCGTGAGCTGGACCCAGGCAATGGGAGACTCCTACCCACTCCCCTGTCCTTGGATGTGCATTCCGCTTCCCTTCCCCACGCTAGAATCTGCCCAAGGAAGACACAGCCTTGAGGGAGTAATGTGTTGTTTAGACCATCTGGAGAGTACACATGACTGAAACCAGTTAAGGCTTCTATATAAACTTTTAAGATGCTGGAAGGCAGGTATGGCAATCTACTCATCTTGCAACTGCCCAAGACAAGCCTCATAAGTATGTCCCCTTGCTTATTAAACCTGCCATCAATCGATCAATCAATAAGGCATATTAAAATATATATGATGCACCTAAAACAGGGCTTAGTGGCTAAAAGGCAAATTATAGCTACAAATGTTTATTTTAGGAAGGAAGAAACCTCTCCAATAAGTACTCTATAAAGTTCCATGCTAAATAGCTAGAAACAAAGAGCAAAGTAAACCCAAAGTAAGTAGAATATAAATAAGAGAATAATTTTATGAAATTGAGAAAATTAATAAAGACTAATAGAGAAAATATAAAAACAAAATTAAAAGTGGTTCTAGTAAAAGATTAAGAAAATTGATAAACCCCTAGCTACACTAATCAAGAAAATAAAAACACAAATTACCAATATCGGGAATGAAAGACATTAAAAGGATAAGTACATATTATGAACCACTTTATGATAAATTAAATAGATATAATGGACAAAGTCTATAAGTAATACAACTTATTAAAGCTGATACAAGAGGAAATAAGAAATCTGAATGCCAATATCTATAAAAGAAATTAACTACTAAAGTTTCTCAAAAACAAGACTCCAGGCCCAGATGGTTTTATTAGCATATTCTATCAAACATTTAAGAAAAAAATAACACCAGTCTTACACAAACTTTCAGAAAATGGAGAAGAAAACACTTCAACATATTTTATGAAGCCAACATTTCCCCAATACCAACACTAGACAAAGACAATACAGGAAGAGTACTGTAGACCA
The DNA here is from genome assembly GCF_000442215.2 of Lipotes vexillifer. Lineage (NCBI taxonomy): Eukaryota > Metazoa > Chordata > Mammalia > Artiodactyla > Lipotidae > Lipotes > Lipotes vexillifer. The sequence goes on from NW_006769631.1 coordinate 1,501,301, forward strand.
GTATCTCTAATGAGCATTACATGCAAATATCCTTAGCAAAATATTAATAAATCAATATATTGTGAATGAATGGAGTTTATGCCCAGAATGCAAAGTTGGTTTATGATTGAAAACCGTTCAATAAAATTCCTCATATTAACATAATAAAGGGGGGAAAATCACATGATTATTTCAATATATACAGAAAAGCATTTAATAAAATCTTATACCAATTCATGAAGGAACAAACACTCAGCATACTACGAGAAGAAGGGAATTTCCTCAGTCTGAAAATGCATAAACAAAACACCTACAGCTAACATCATACTCAGTGATGAAATGCTAAATGTTTTCTCCCTGCAGTCAGTGACAAAGCAAGGATATCCACTCTTACCGTTTCTATTCAACATTGTACTCAAAATTGAAGCCACCGCAATAACACAAAGAAAAGCCATCATGATCGTAAGAGAAAGATCAAACTTTCTCTTTTCAAAGGTGACTGATTGTGTAGAAAACTTAAAGAATCTATAAATCAATTACTAGAACCAGCGAATTTAGTTAGGTCATAAAATGCAAGGTCGACATTGAAAAAGATCAATTGTGTATCTCTATATACCAATTGAAAAATTGAAATGTAAAAAACAGTACCATTTACAATAGCTTTCCAGCTTCCCTGGCATTAGGTGTGGTCTTTGACCAAACTTAATAGAGGTGATCTGCACTGCTCTAGGCCTGGCCCAGATAATCCTCTAGTTACAATCCTCAGTCCTCTCTCCCCTTCCTTATTACCAGAAACCTTGGCAGCCTTGGAAATCTTGGTTTGAAGATAACAGAGCTGCAAAGATAGATGCCTGTATCTTCACAGCCCTGCTTTAGAAGAGAGATGCCTCCTCTCAGGAATAATTGTTTTGGTACTCCTAATAATAAATTTATCATGTTTGGTCCATTAGTTAATATTATGCTAACTGATATAGTGACCGTCACTTGGGGATCAGATAAGGAAATATTCTAGAACACAATGCTGCAGTTATATAGTTATATATATATAAGAGATATCCATGTTGCTGTGCATACATCTTAAACAAACAATGAGTGGAGAGAATGACAGATCCACAATGTGGAACTGCTTACGTAATTTGGAATACATTCCACTCCACTGTACATTGCAAGAGTCAAGCATATATACAAACATATTATTAAATGCATTATTAGAAAGGTTAGGGTGGAATGGGAGTGAATTGTAGGAACAAGGGTGAGAACATGTGACCGTGAAATGTTACTCAACTCAACAACTACGAGGAGACAACACAAAAAGACAACAGGTTGGAGATGGGAGTCTGAAAGTAGATGCTATTAAGAGTATATGTGGGGACTTCCCTGGTGGCACAGTTGTTAAGAATCCGCCTGCCAATGTAGGGGACGCAGGTTTGATCCCTGGTCCAGGAAGACCCCACATGCCGCAGAGCAACGAAGCCCATGTACCACAAATACTGAGCCTGTACTCTAGAGCCATGAGCCACAACTACTGAGCCAGTGTGCCACAACTACTGAAGCCCACACACCTGGAGCCGGTGCTCGGCAACTAGAGAAGCCACCGCAATGAGAACCCCGCACACAGCAATGAGGAGTAGCCCCCGCTCGCCGCTACTAGAGTAAGCCCGCGCACAGCAACGAAGACTGAACGCAGCCAAAAATAAATTAATTTTTTAAAAGAAAGAGTATATGTGTACAGGGACATATATTCAATATCTTATAATAACTTATAATGGAAAAGAATCTGAAAAAGACAAAATGTATATATACACACACATATAAAACTGAATCACATTGCTGTACACCTGAAACACTGTAAATCAACTATACTTTAATTAAAAACCAATTAATTAAAATTTTTAAAAAATTTTAAAGAGGCTATGTGTGATCAGCATACAAAGACAATGTTAAGGATTGCTTAAAAGACAGTCCAATGGCACAGTTTGCTCTGCAGAAATAGCAAATAAAAATATACTTAGTTAAGGAAAGCACTTTGATATTCACACTTGCAAAATGTGTATATTTTCTGGTAGATGCAAAAAAATCTTAAGTCATAATAGTGCATGTCTATGTTTTTCAAAGGAAAGGTTGTTAGAAACAGTAATATGATAACTCAGGTACCATTAAGGGGAGCCTCACAACAGTCCTGTTAGAATTGAGACCATCTTCCACTTAACCAAAAACGCTGCTATGGATCTGTAAAGGAATTGCAAAGAACCCTGAACACACATCATATGCATTGATTCATACGTGGCCTTTAACTCTCTTCTAGAAACAAGCTGCACAAGACTGTAGGACATTTTAATCTGGCACATATGAGAGGAAGATCCAACCCCTTAATAATCCTGTTTTAAATTCCTATGTAAGAGAAAAGTGGCGCAGTTCCAGTTTAGCCATTTAGTACGTGAATTATATATGATTTTAGATGAGGCTTTTAGACTAAAGACTCATCTCCGTGTCTAACTGCTGGAAAGGATGCCATAAAAATACACTTATGACCCCATGGAAATAGCAACAGCCATTAAAGTTGTATGACTACTTAAAGAAAAACTTGTAATTGAATGAGATTACTTTGGTCTCACTGTGGTACTCACACAAAACTAAGAAAGGGCCGGCTCCTAGTGATATAAAATACATTTTGATTGTTTGTCTACATCTGGGGAGGTGTCTGAAAGCTACAGATCACAGCAGGGAATACCCAAGTAGGATTTCATGTAAGAGGACAAAGTGAATGACAGAGGAAAAGGTACAGAGTCATATGTTTTTGTCTTCTTACTGACGTCAGCAATAAAATATTTCAACACACACTTGCTGGCTCTGCACTACAGTGTATCACAAGATTTCAACGCCTTAGAATCTGTGCACCATGAGAACTTTGTAAAGATGTGAAGATAAAATGCCTTACCATCACTGTGAAACAGTTGCGACTTGCTGAGGACGCAGAGATCACACCCCTTCATTACAAATGCTCTGCAGATGAAAACCCATAATTAGACCAGGGGGCAGAGGCAGGCTGGAAGCACAATTTAGCCAAAATGTGAAACATTCGCTTTGAATTGTTCTGGAACAAGGTGTGTGGGGAGGAGGGGCAGGAGGTTGGGAGAGATTCCCAGCTCCTTCCTAAAACTCTTCTTTCAAACTATTCGGCAGGTTTTTATACCCCAGAGCCAAACTTACCTGCATTCCTTGGCAGTTGGCATCCTGGTAGGAAATAGCCTTTGGCACACCACCATCTAGTGGTATCTATAAGAACTCAAAAAGCTCTAGTTTTGGGGCTCCCCTGGTGGCCTAGTGGTTGGGAGTCCGCCTGCCGATGCAGGGGACACGGGTTCATGCCCCGGTCCGGGAAGATCCCACATGCCGCAGAGCGGCTGGGCCTGTGAGCCATGGCCGCTGAGCCTGCGCGTCCGGAGCCTGTGCTCCGCAACGGGAGAGGCCACAACAGTGATGAGGCCCGCGTACGAGGAAAAAAAAAAAAAAGCTCTAGTTTTATTTATTTTTTCTTTAAGCTCATTGGAGGCGAGAGGAGGAGTTTATGCATCCTGGGAACCTCTTTTCTTTGCATTCTAGGCCCTCCCCAAAGGGGGGACCCTCCATTGGACTTTCATGATGGCAGTGCAGACTGCCCTCATTTGAATGAATCCTCCTACTTTTCATCATCTCGGGTGAAGATAAGAGCATTTATCCCCAAGTTTGTTGTGAGGATAAAAGTGCCCACGCATGCAGTGCTCATACCCATGCCTGGTATAGAACAAGCACTAAATATCTTCACCAGCAATCAGTGTTAGAGCCAATGACATTCCTACACTGAAAAACTCAACTCACCGCTCATTAGAACTAAACAAGCCATCTAGGCTTGTCAGGTGGCCCTCCCACAAGCAGCCACAAATGTAAGTGGCCGAGAGCAGTGGTGGAGGTGGCAGCACTTCCATGGAGCAGGGGCAAAACGTAGATGAAAAAAGCTTCCATTCTTCCCCTATTTTCAGCACCATTATTCTTTCCAGGACCCCCATAACAGAATGATGATTTTAACCCTTTCTGGTTTCGAAAACACCTCTGGGGAAGCCAGTGTCTCTGGTTCACCAGAAAAATGCACACAAAATCTTACATTTGACTGTGGGTGGTTCACTAACCCCCAAAGCTTATTCCCATGAACCCCAAGGTTAACACTGCCTCTTATAGAGTCTGCAGGGTCATCTGGAAACAGCTGAGGGGGCATTTTCCCCTCCAGCCCCTTTATAAGCCCCCTGCTTCCAGCACTGGGGGGAGAGTTATTGGTGGATACAGAGCCTGCTTACGTGCGTTCTCAACTCTGCTCTGGTTAAATGGGCTTGCCACTCATTCACTGAGACAAAGCCAACATCCTTTGAAGCAGCAGTAACCATTTAGACATTTTCTCAACCTTTACTCTCTCCTTCCTCCCAGGAAAAGACGCTTGGAAGCTGCCCTTGGGCAGTATGACAGCTCTAAGCGGAGGATGAAAGGCTTATGAAATACACTGACATTAAGACCCCAGCCATCTGTCAGGTAATTTAGAATTTTAAACAATAAAATGAACAGTTGTCCAGGCTTGCCAGCAGGCCTGCTACCCTTATCTGCCTGAAAACTGCACCTTCTACTAAAGAAGTGCCTAAGTAGGGTGACCAGAGCTATATATATAGCCCACTGAAACCCACAGGGCTTTCCCCACCCATCATCCATCACTCCTGGAACATGGTAGCTGCTTGTTGGATCACACTATACCTTTTGCAGACTCAAAAGTTGTGCATAGTTCACGGTGATTTTAGGGATGTCATTTAATATAGTTAATATAGGTCAATAGTTTTAGAGAGACATTATCTGGTATGTTTTGTAAGTTCCTAGATTCAACTCTCCTTTCTTACTCCTCTGGGGTTGATTTATCTTGAGAGGCCAACAGCCCCCCTTGTTCATTTGGATTTCACAGGAGTCTCCTACTTATTCTTAAGGCAAGCCTCCTTCCCACATTTGCCACCAGTTTAACTCCTATAGACTTTGCTCTAGATGACTAAGCAATACCTTGAGTGAAAGGCTTTAGCAAGAATTGAGAAGGGTAAGCACGACTGTTTCATAAAGGTAGTGATAATATGATTTTTAATCTAGAAAAATGAGATCATCATCCCACCATGACCCCACGTTTCTTCTCCTAGGATTGTAGAATTGAAGAGAGAAAGGTGATCAGATACAAACAGGCCTATTCTAAACTGTGTCGCCTTAGATTCGTCGCCATATTTTGGAGAAATTGAGGCCCTATGTGGTCCGAATGCAGGAAATAAATATCTGCACTCATCCTATTTGCTGAAGAAACAATTCATATTTTGCTTTAAGAACATTAACATAGGAATAATCTGATGTCATTGAAGTAAAACTTCAGTCATCGATAGACTCCCAAATAGCTTTTGCATTCTCCAAAAATGTAGTTTCATTTTCTAAAACACCTGATAAGGTTTAAGGAAATCATAGGCAAACCGCCGATAAGGGGACAAGATGACTGGCTAGCTGTGACTCTCAGCCTATCCACTGCATGGGAAGAAGAAATGTGACTTCCTATGCACTGGCATCAGCTGTCAGATCCCACTGACTGTTTCCTCCAGTATGTGAGTACTTCCGCACAGCCAGTTGCTTTACCCTGGGTGTTTACCAGGGTACCAAAGAAATGGTGTGGATGCTACTGGCAGAAGAGGAAAAAGAGGGGGAGAAAAAGAACAAAGGAAGGGAAAACGTGAATATGAAACCACTTCTGGGTGTGCTTGGTCAAGCTATGCACAGATCCATCTCCTGTCAGGCTATGGGAGCCCTAAGGCCAAGATGGTCTTCATTTCAAGCACCAAGCTCTGTTATAAAATATATGTCAGTATGTGCTTGAATATAGGAGCCAACCAGTGCCTAATGAATGGCATCAGTAACTCAACAGTTTGCCACAAATCCTAGCAAACCACCTAGATGGAGGATTCTAGTTTTGACCAGTTGAGAAGATTCAAAGTTCACTCAACTTACAATCTTGACCTTAGTGCAACAGAGACCCTGAAACTCCATTTCAAGACCAACATAAGCTACAGCACAGGGTTCCAAGTCCAGCTGTTAGTGGACTGGTCTCTAGTAAACTCAACTATAAAACCAGTGACCCTAACAGCCAACGTACCTCTTGAGTAAAGAGAAAGGAGATAAATGATTTGGTTTCTATTTTATGTGTTATGATAATAATCCAAAACTTTCCCATAACCAGTGTTAGAAATGCAATAACTACATGTAGACTATATATATATGTAGTCATTTAGAAAACACTGTTCCCAGAGGGATGCAATGAAAAGACTCAGGATGATTTAAACCTCCATGAGCCTTAATGGAGAAGACATTTCAGGCAGAGTTATAACGATTAAAGAAAATGTATCTAGTCTAGCACAGTTCTGGCAGAGAACAGGTACGAAACAAGGACCTCCCTTCCACAAACTGCCTCAGGCTTCTGACTCCCGCTATTCGGAATGGCCTGCAAACATCTAGAAAAAAAATACCAGGGTTGGGGGCTTCCCTGGTGGCGCAGTGGTTGAGAGTCCGCCTGCCGATGCAGCGGACGCGGGTTCGTGCCCCGGTCCGGGAAGATCCCACATGCCGCGGAGCGGCTGGGCCCGTGAGCCATGGCCGCTGGGCCTGCGTGTCCCGAGTCTGTGCTCCGCAACGGGAGAGGCCACGACAGTGAGAGGCCCGCATACCGCAAAAAAAAAAAAAAAAAAAAAAAAAAAAAAAAAACCAGGGTATCAAACCAATAGTCAAAGGAAGGGCAGTGACCCTGTCATTAGCAGTTCTGTTACAGAAAATTTGATGGAGAAAAATCGTATATCTCACACATAGCGTTTGTCATCTTCACGGATGCATAATTCATAAGGTTATAATTAAAAGGTGATGGAGGTAGATTGAAGCTCCCCACAGAGGTGCCACTCAAAGCTCTAGCTTTAAGTGTGCCAACTGGCTCTTGGGGACCAATGCCAAGAATGTGGTCGGATGCTTTCTGCCAAAAGCAATGATAATTTAATCAACGTGGAAGGGAGACCAAGCTGGGCTCCTCTACCAACACAGCCTTTGGGATCACGAAGGAGTCTTCTAGGGTTTTCTGAACCTGTGCCAGGTGGAGACAAGAGAGCTAGATGGAGCCACAGCTGGAGGGTGGCCAAAAGGAAATGACTACCTCTGAAAGGGAGGCTAACGACTTGAAGAAATAAACCAACCAGTTGGGTCCCTACCAGCTCTATCTGTACATGAAGCACCTGATTGTTAAAGAGCCTAAGAGCACACACACACTAAGAATTGGAAATCAGATCCGAAGAAAAACGTTCCTACAGTCCAAGCTGGCAACCTTCTGAAGGAAGGTGTCAAGTAGATAAGCTGAACAGTTTCGTGAACTCATCGCATCTCTCTCTGCCATAGGAAAGTGGACGAGGTGGGATGGACAATTTGATCAGTATCAGGCCAGATCCCCAATACTACCCTACCATTAACTAGTTATGGAAAAGTCTGACAACTGGGTTTCAATTGTAGAGTCTGGAAGGGGAAAACAGTATTCCTGTCGCTTTGTGAAAGAATAAGAATGGTAGGGTAGACTAGATCATCACTAAGCCCCTTTCAGCTCAATTTCTCCGATATCAAAGCACCTGGTCTCGTAGGCCTATTTTTAGCTTCCTTTCAATCAGGATCATGCATGGTCTACATGTTTGCTGTAGACCTTAATCATCGCTTAGGATCCTCTCACAAGCATACCTGAAGTTTTCTGAAGACTTTCAAATGCCAGAGAACCTGCACCTCATTTTATTCAACACTTTGAGTAGCTATTTCACACTAGGCACTGAGTTAATTCAGTGTGAGTCATGGGAGTATACGACCTGTTCCCTACTGTCAATGCGTTTGGCCATCTGAAGGCAAGGAGTTAACTGTAGCTTAAAAATTAGGAATAAAGAATTCCTTTTATCAAAAATCGAACTCAGAGTTAAAGACTTTTAATCCGTATCCCAAGCAGGCATGGGAAAAGCCAAGTTCTCTGGCTGCTTCATTACCACCCACTTTTTCCTAATTTGGGTACAGCCTCCAGAGCCAACCCAATACTGGGGAAGAAAAACAAGAATACCTCCAGGTTCAAAGTCTCACTGAACATTTCCTTCAAAGCAGCAGTGGCCTGCGTGGAAGGGAATGAGAAACAGCCCATGAGGTCTTGATGAGCACATGCAGCTGTGAGGCAAGGTTTCGACAAGGCACGGGGTCGTGCTGGTCTTGGTGCTTGGGCAGCTTCATTGATGACCCAGGCTGGGTGGCCAAGGACAGAGGCATTCCAGACTAATAGGTGACCTCGAGCAAGGGCTAACAAACCAGTGCAGATGCCCAAGGAAATACTACCTTTTATTTAATAGTGCTCAAACTTGATGGGACTCAATCCTGGCTTGTCTCCAGATACTTTACAGCCAGGAAATAGAATCAAGACCCAACACCTGAACTGAGTTGAAAACAGAAACCCAGGAATTTACTATCAACCAAAATAGCATCCATCTGGCATCTTCATAGCCACGACCAAAATTAAAGCAACTGGGTATTGTTTCCATAGTGATTCAGTTGTCACCATTGCAGACTGGGCTGTCCCTTGGGTAGAGCAACTAGGTCCCCAGGAGCCCCACATGGCCCTGCATTTTACTTCTTTTTTCTAATCATTACAATTCAATTTCAAACTTCGGTTTCTAACCAAAGCCTCAAGGACCCATGAAATATACCAATAACCCAACCTCCCTTAAAGTGCTGTTATTCTGGGCAGGCTGCACGGCTTAAATAACTTCAGGCCCTGGGGCTTCCCTGGTGGCGCAGTGGTTGAGAGTCTGCCTGCCGATGCAGGGGTGACGGGTTCGTGCCCCGGTCCGGGAAGATTCCACATGCCACGGAGCGGCTGGGCCCATGAGCCATGGCCGCTGAGCCTGCGCGTCCGGAGCCTGTGCTCCGCAACGGGAGAGGCCACAGCAGTGAGAGGCCCGCGTACCGCAAAAAATATATATATATAAATATATATATATATATATATATATAGATAGATAGATAGATAGATAGATAGATAGATATAAAAAACTCCAGGCCCTACACCCTTCTAGGGAATATCCTAATGTTAGATGCGGGCTTTCCCCCTACTTAGGAGTTAAAAACAAAGCTACAGTTCAACCTCTTAGTAATTTTAGAAAAGCCGTCAATCTAAAATAGAGAATAGCTTGAAATCAAAAATTACTCCCCTGAGGCAGTTGCAAATTACCACTTCCTAAGGTGGGGCTCCTTGGACACCCCAAAAAAACGTTGTTTAGGCTTAGGACCCCGCTGGTAACTGGCTTAGGACCCTGCTGTTCCCCTTTGTAACTGCATGAAACACATGGTCCTTCACAGCAAGTTTGGATGGATGGGGCTGCTGCGGCTGGAGGCCATATGCTCCAGGGAGCAGATTAAAAGCGCAGCGGAATTCATCTCTACAGAGACAGTGAGACACAGAGCTGACCTAGGCTATTCTCCACTCCTGGAGACGCAGCTTTTTCTACAAACCCATTTGTTCATCTTGGACTTACCTTCCAGAGGCCATAAAGCTCACATCAACGGCAAGTTTCAAAAAGGACTCTAGGCCGCAGGCTGGATTCTCCCACCACCCGGGAAGGCAGAGGCTGCTGCTTCCCAGAGAGAGCTTATAACCTACGGCTGGGTTTGCTGCTCAGGGAAACCGGAAAGGGAGGGGGACCCAAAATTCCACTCAGCTGTCTCATAACACTCGAGGGAGGTTTCAGGTGAGCAACAATGCACTGTTTTACCCAGCAATCAACACTTCTTTGACTACAAAGAATATGCTAGGTGGGTTCTTAAGAAAACTTGGAGTGGCTGTAATTTTCAGGAACTACCGAGTCATTCCCCAGAGTCTAATGTGCCATTGGGAGAAACTACTGCTCAAACAGCACTTGCAAGCAGGGGTTAAGTAGGTGGTTCTCAGACCTCATCGTTCATGGGCCACACCTAGGGAGCTTATTAAGGTGCAAGTTCCTGGGTCCTAGCCCATGAGGGTCTGATTCGGTAGCCTGTGACTCTATATTTGTATCAGGCACCCAGCTAATAACAGTGTGAGGGTTCCATGGCCCACATGCCTGAGGCAGCAACATGCAACCCCTAGGTCAGGGCCAAAGTCCTGCACAGCCCAGCTGGACCTTACACTCCCAGGAGCACTCCCTGTAACTCCGTAACACAGCTTGTTCACCCCAGGATTCGTCTGGGATACACTCAACTAACTCCCAGCCTGTGTCTGTGCTGTGAACAGTGGTGGCTCCAGAACCTCACCATGGGGCAGGGATTCGGCTGTTGGACGAAGGGACCAGGGAACACCACTTAGGCTTAGATAATGTGCTTATCTGGGGCAGCTTGGGAAGCAGCTGAGGCTGACTTTATCATTGAAATGGCAGTGGCCCACAAAGATGGCTGAATTGTACAGTGGTTATAAGTGTCAATTTGTCTACCTCACACTGGATTCTAAGCTCGTTGGGGACAAGGACTGTGCGCTACTCCTCTTCGTGTCCTGGAAGAGCCTTCCATGCAGTAGGTGCTCAATCACTAGTTGTTAAAATTAATCACTGCACCTTCACACATCCCCTGATGCCTAGAGGCAAGTGCAGTGCCTTGCACATTAGAAGGCGCACCCCCAGCATTTATAGATCTGATTTAATGCTGGGTTCCCCTAAGTCAGAGCTGCCACACAAGGGTGGGCACTGCAAAGAGATACCACATCAAGGTCGGGTAAGTCCTGTGTGGGAGGAGGATTAATGATGGACCTTGATGGCTGGGTCTGATTATAGTAAATGAAGATCCCTTTAGCTGTCAAAAGATGGAAGGTTCTGCCAGTCAGTTGGAATTGTGAGTTGAGAGGATAATGTACATGATCTCTGATATTGATGAGCTCATCATTGTAGCTGATGGGATGACACAGGCTGTGGGAAGAAATATGGTCTCCAACTGGAGTGCAGCATAGAAGAAGGAACTGAGAATGTAGGGAGGGGGTGGAGGAAGACAAGTTGGTGAAGGAGACTAAGAGGGGAGTTGTAGGCATAGAGGAGAATCCAGAGAGTGTAGTTCTGATTCTTCTGAAAGACTGAACATAAGGCAAAGAATGAACCAAATATCATGTTCTCTATACAGTCTGGTACACAGTAAATACAGATTAACTACAAAAAAAAAAAAAAACCAGAGAGAGACAGAGATACCAGATCGAAGAGGCTCTCATTTACACTGAAGCCATCAAAGTATCTGAATAGACATTTCTCCAAAGAAGATATGCAAACGGACAATATTCACATGAAAAGATGTCCAACGTGATTAGTCACTAGGGAAATGAAATCAAAACCACAATGAATTATCACTTCACACCCACTAGTATGATTAGAGTCAAAAAGGCAGATAGGGCTTCCCTGGTGGCACAGTGGTTGAGAGTCCGCCTGCCGGTGCAGGGGACGCGGGTTCGTGCCCCGGTCCGGTAAGGTCCCACATGCCGCGGAGCGGCTGGGCCCGTGAGCCATGGCCGCTGAGCCTGCGCGTCGGGAGCCTGTGCTCCCCAATGGGAGAGGCCACAACAGTGAGAGGCCCACGTACCGCAAAAAAAAAAAATGTAGATAAATGTTGGTGAAGATGTGGAAAAATTGGAGCCCTCACACACTGCTGGTGGGAATGCAAAATAGTAAAACAGTCTGGCAGTTCCTCAAAAGGTTAAATATAAGGCTACCATATAATGCATCAACCCCACTCCTAGATATATACCCCAGAGAAATGAAAACATATGTCTACACAAAATACTTGTGCACAAACCTTCAAAGCAGCATCATGCATCGTAGCCAAAAAGTGGATCCAACGCAAATGTCCATCAACAAATAAATGAATAAATAAAATGTGGTAGAGCCATGCAATGGAATATTATTCAGCAATAAAAAGGAAAAAAGTACTAATATACTGTATAACATGAATGAATCTTGAAGACATGCTAAATGAAAGAAGCCAGACACAAAAGATCACATATTGTGTGATTCCATTGTTATGAAATGTCCAAAATAGGCATATGCATAGAGACAGAAAGTGGATTCGTGGTTGGTTGCCAAGGGCTGGGGTGGTTGGGAGGAAATGAGGAATAACTGCTAATGAGCATGAAGTTTCTTTTGTGCGTGATGAAATGTTCTAAAATCAATCGTGGTGATGGTTGCACAACTCTGAATATATTTAATAAAACATTTAATTGTACATTTTTAATGGGTTAATTGTATGGTATATGAATTATATCTCAGTAAAGTTGTCATTTCATTTTTTAAAAAACCCATTGGAATAAAACTGACAAGGTCTAATGGAACAAGTTGTTCTATATTTTGAAAATCTTTTTTGGTGGATTTGTTTACAATTAGGTCTACACAATAAGAAATTCTCCCAAGTGCATTTCATAAAAGCAGGGCCGCTGTGCATTGTTGGTTAGGTTGTACACTCAACAATGTACTTAGCAGTATGTAGCAATCCTGCCTGAGGGGAACTCCATCTCAGACTGTGTGCTTTCTAGCCTGGGGGAGTAGAGCTGACCTGTGCCTTTGACCCTTCTTTGTGTCAACAATCAAACAGTGGTGATTCTTCATTTCCACTCCCTCTTCCACATTTCAAATGGCCCAACTCACCTAAATCTCCTAAACAATTCTCTTGAAATGCATGGCCCACAAAAGAAGGCCAGAGGCAAGAGCAGAATGGATGTGAAACCGCAGCCTTCCTCCTGGTTGGGTTTGAAATATTTCTATTTAGTTCCGGAGTCTGTACTGATCATCTGGGGACTCCATTTGTCTCCTCCCAGGCCCTGCAACCCTGGATTGTAATTCTTGCTAACAACTGATCGCCCTGATTCCATCGCAACCAAAGAGACTGGGAATTTTACCTTGAGCGTTAAAGAACTCTTCCTTATCTCCTAATGGCTTAACATAGAAAACACACCTTAACTGCTAAAGGAAAGTGAACCTTGACTTATGGAACGGTTTGGTACACTATTATTTTGAGAATAAAATGAGAGGATGCATGTGAAAAAAACCTTGAAGTTTTATAGAGAACAAATGATTTGAGAGCTAGAAATAACTAAGGAGTTGATAGTAAAACACTTTAAGCTGTGTCTCATCAGGCTAACTATTTTACTTCCCTGGGCCTCAGTTTATCCATTAGTAAAGTGGGCAGAATGGTAGTAGCCTTTTCATAAAGTTGTTGTGAGTACTAAATGAATTAATATATGCTAAGAACTTTAGAAAAACATCTAGTTCCTACATTGCTCTTATTATCGTCTTTGCTCTTTCATTGTACATTCCAGATTCCACTCTGAACAAATTTTGGAGAGATCTGTTCTAATGTATTGACCACAAATTTATGGGGTTCTTCTTACCCTATCTCCAATTTTTCTAAATAAATAAATTAAGCAGCATTTAGTGGTTAAGAACCTGATTCTGGATCTGATCATCTGGATTTTAAACCTGCTTCTGTCATTTCCCTATAATCTCTCTGAGCCTCAGTCTTACCATCTGTTAAATGGGGATAATAGAAGGACCAACCTTATAAGGTTGTTGTGAAGATTGAGTTATTACATGTAAAGACTTAGTACAGAGCCTGATACATAGTAAGCACTGTGTATTTGCTATTATTAGGTTCAAAATGTGAAAATATTACTGATGGTCTTATGATCAGTCCTCCTTACTCTTCTGGGTTGCTGCTAACGTAAAAAAAAAAAAAAAAAAAGATCTCCATTGATAATCAGGTACAAACTAGGTCCACCCTCTCAGGCTAAGGTAAGGTAGACCTCACTACCAGAGAATCATCTCAGGGTATCCATCCTGAGTTTAAAGCCCAGAATTTACATCAGGTTAAACATTTAATCAAGTTAAGCACAAAGGAAAACAACTAATAGGAGCCATTCTAGGTGATTATTTTTTCATGCAAATTCAGATTTCAGGAGCACACAAATGACCCATGCACTCAAAGGACAGCAAATACAATCTGTACCCTCCACAACAGGGCAATGAGTTTGTTAGCAATGTGTAGGGAGGGCTACAGTTGATTTCAAAACAATTCATCACACTTTAAGAATTGCTCAATGACTGTCACTTTCCCCATTTGCACTTTCCAAGGCCCTGATCGCACTGTGATTAAAATGAACCCTCAGATGCAAGGCCATAAGGGTAAGGGTTAGCAAGTACTACTGAGCTGGTGTGCCACTAGGGAGAGAGCTGAAAGAGTATACTTGAAAGCAAGGTAATCCCTTAAAATCTTCATTATATTATTCTGACATGTCCAGGGAATAATGACTTCTGACTGCTAAAAAAAAAAAAAAATGACAACAGTCCACAGTAAAGCCCAAGCCAGTGTTGGACTCCAGTCCTACCAGAGTATGTTCATGAATCCTGGACTTTAGATCCTAAAAATAGGCAATATTCTCTTGTTATTACTGCTTAGTTTCAGTTAGATTAGCAGTTGAAGGATCAGAGGGAATTTGACAGAATATGCACCCTCAAGGGGTTATCTCTGAAGAATTTCTTACTGATTCACACAGAAATTATTGAACCACCTAAAACATTCAGTGAATCACAAAACCAAGTGATGAATGCTAATGTCAGCCAGTGATGAAGAAAAATGTATGGAAACATTAAAAAAACATTAATCTTGACATACTATTATGTGTCTGTAGCATACATATGAAAATTTGGACCCCCAAATTTAAATATAAGGAAAGATTCATCACCACCCTACTTAAGAATCTTTATTAGCCATAAAATAGCTATCTCTCAGGAAGGGGGCCTCCTTCAAATTTCTCTTCTCACAGAACAGAGGTTCTTATTAAAACCAAGTGTGGAAAGGAAAACACTGACAGATTGAAGCATAAAAATCCAAATGTTTTGTTTAACAAAAGATATTGCAGACAGAATTAAAAGATAAGCTACTGATGGGACAAAATACCAGTAACATACACAGTCAGGAAGGTAGTAATATCCACAATACAGAGAGAAAAATCCATAGAGAAAAATAATAAAAACCCCCAAATTGTCAAAGGACAGGAATACAAATTCACAGAAGAAACAACAGTAATAAATACATGAAATATGGTGAACCTCAGTAATATTCAATGAAGTGCAAATTAGAATATGCCCTTTTTTGCTGATCACAAGGTAAAAAATTAAAATATTAACCATAACAGTAGGAATAGAATTTTATTTATTTATTTATTTTTAACATCTTTATTGGAGTATAATTGCTTTACAATGGTGTGTTAGTTTCTGCTTTATAACAAAGTGAATCAGCCATACATATACATATATCCCCATATTCCCTCCCACTTGCATCTCCCTCCCACCCTCCCTATCCCACCCCTTTAGGTGGTCACAAAGCACCAAGTTGATCTCCCTGTGCTATGTGGCTGCTTCCCACTAGCTATCTGTTTTACATTTGATAGTGTCTATATGTCCATGCCACTCTCTCACTTCATCCCAGCTTACCCTTCCCCCCTCCCTGTGTCCTCAAGTCCATTCTCTATGTCTGTGTCTTTATTCCTGTCCTGCCCCTAGGTTCTTCAGAACCTTTTTTTTTTTTTTAGATTCCATATATACGTGTTAGCATACGGTATTTGTTTTTCTCTTTCTGACTTACTTCACTCTGTATGACAGTCTCTAGGTCCATCCACCTCACTACAAATAACTCAATTTCGTTTCTTTTTATGGCTGAGTAATATTCCATTGTATAAATGTGCCACATCTTCTTTATCCATTCGTCTGTCAATGGACATTTAGGTTGCTTCCATGTCCTGGCTATTGTAAATAGAGCTGCAATGAACATTGTGGTACATGACTCTTTTTGAATTATGGTTTTCTCAGGGTATATGCCCAGTAGTGGGATTGCTGGGTCATATGGTAGTTCTATTTGTAGTTTTTTAAGGAACCTCCATACTGTTCTCCATAGTGGCTGAACCAATTCACATTCCCACCAGCAGTGCAAGAGTGTTCCCTTTTCTCCACACCCTCTCCAGCATTTATTGTTTCTAGATTTTTTGATGATGGCCATTCTGACTGGTGTGAGATGATATCTCATTGTAGTTTTGATTTGCATTTCTCTAATGATTAATGATGTTGAGCATTCTTTCATGTGTTTGTTGGCAGTCTGTATATCTTCTTTGGAGAAATGTCTATTTAGGTCTTCTGCCCATTTTTGGATTGGGTTGTTTATTTTTTTGTTATTGAGCTGCATGAGCTGCCTGTAAATTTTAGAGATTAATCCTTTGTCAGTTGATTTGTTTGCAAGTATTTTCTCCCATTCTGAGGGTTGTCTTTTTGTCTGGTTTATGGTTTCCTTTGCTGTGCAAAAGCTTTTAAGTTTCATTAGGTCCCATTTGTTTATTTTTGTTTTTATTTCCATTTCTCTAGGAGGTGGGTCAAAAAGGATCTTGCTGTGATTTATGTCATAGAGTGTTCTGCCTATGTTTTCCTCTAAGAGTTTGATAGTGTCTGGCCTTACATTTAGGTCTTTAATCCATTTTGAGCTTATTTTTGTGTATGGTGTTAGGGAGTGATCTAATCTCATACTTTTACATGTACCTGTCCAGTTTTCCCAGCACCACTTATTGAAGAGGCTGTCTTTTCTCCATTGTATATTCTTGCCTCCTTTATCAAAGATAAGGTGACCATACGTGTGTGGGTTTATCTCTGGGCTTTCTATCCTGTTCCATTGATCTATCTTTCTGTTTTTGTGCCAGTACTGTACTGTCTTGATTACTGTAGCTTTGTAGTATAGCCTGAAGTCCTGGAGCCTGATTCCTCCGGCTCCATTTTTCTTTCTCAAGATTGCTTTGGCTATTTGGGGTCTTTTGTGTTTCCATACAAATTGTGAACTTTTTTGTTCTAGTTCTGTGAAAAATGCCATTGGTAGTTTGATAGGGATTCCACTGAATCTCTAGATTGCTTTGGATAGTATAGTCATTTTCACAATGTTGATTCTTCCAATCCAAGAACATGGTATATCTCTCCATCTGTTTGTATCATCTTGAATTTCTTTCATCAGTGTCTTATAGTTTTCTGCATACAAGTCTTTTGTCTCCATAGGTAGCTTTATTCCTAGGTATTTTATTCTTTTTGTTGCAGTGGTAAATGGGAGTGTTTCCTTAATTTCTCTTTCAGATTTTTCATTATTAGTGTATAGGAATGCAAGAGATTTCTGTGCGTTAATTTTGTATCCTGCTACTTTACCAAATTCATTGATTAGCTCTAATAGTTTTCCTTGGCATCTTTAGGATTCTCTATGTACAGTATCATGTCATGTGCAGACAGTGACAGTTTTACTTCTTCTTTTCCAATTTGGATTCCTTTGTTTCTTTTTCTTCTCTGATTACTGTGGCTAAAACTTCCAAAATTATGTTGAATAATAGTGGTGAGAGGGCTTCCCTGGTGGCGCAGTGGTTGAGAGTCCGCCTGCCGATGCAGGGGACACGGGTTCGTGCCCCGGTCCGGGAAGATTGCACATGCCGCAGAGTGGCTAGGCCCGTGAGCCATAGCTGCTGGGCTTGCACATCCAGAGCCTGTGGTCTGCAACAGGAGAGGCCACAACAGTGAGAGGCCCGCGTACTGCAAAAAAAAGAAAAAAAGAAAAAAATAGTGGTGAGAGTGGGCAACCTTGTCTTGTTCCTGATCTTAGTGGAAATGGTTTCAGTTTTTCACCATGGAGGACGATGTTGGCTGTTGGTTTGTCACATATGGCCTTTATTATGTTGAGGTAAGCTCCCTCTATGCCTACTTTCTGCAGGGTTTTTATCATAAATGGGTGTTGAATTTTGTTGACAGCTTTTTCTGCATCTATTGGGATGATCATATGGTTTTTCTCCTTCAATTTGTGAATATGGTTTATCACATGAATTGATTTGCTTATATTGAAGAATCCTTGCATTCCTGGGATAAACCCCACTTGATCATGGTGTATGATCCTTTTAATGTGCTGTTGGATTCTGTTTGCCAATATTTTGTTGAGGATTTTTGCATCTATGTTCATCAGTGATATTGGCCTGTAGTTTTCTTTTTTTGTGGCATCTTTGTCTGGTTTTGGTATCAGGGTGATGGTGGCCTCATAGAATGAGTTTGGGCGTGTTCCTCCCTCTGCTATACTTTGGAAGAGTTTGAGAAGGATAGGTGTTAGCTCTTCTCTAAATATTTGATAGAATTTGCCTGTGAAACCATCTGGTCCTGGGCTTTTGTTTGTTGGAAGATTTTTAATCCCAGTTTCAATTTCAGTGCTTGCGATTGGTCTGTTTATATTTTCTGTTTCTTCCTGGTTCAGTCTCAGAAGGTTGTGCTTTTCTAAGAATTTGTTCATTTCTTCAAGGTTGTCCGTTTTATGGCATATAGGTGCTTGTAGTGATCACTCATGATCCTTCATATTTCTTTTTTTTTAACATCTTTATTGGAGTATAATTGCTTTACAATGGTGTGTTAGTTTCTGCTTTATAACAAAGTGAATCAGCTATACATATTTTAAAAAAAGGAATATATCCCCATATCTCTTCCCTCTTGTGTCTCCCTCCCTCCCACCCTCCCTATCCCACCCCTCTAGGTGGTCCCAAAGTACCGAGCTGATCTCCCTGTGCTATGCAGCTGTTTCCCATTAGTTATCAGTTTTACATTTGGTAGCGTATATATGTCCCTGCCACTCTCGCACTTTGTCTCAGCTTACCCTTCCCCCTCCCTGTGTCCTCAAGTCCATTCTTTTAGTAGACCAGCATCTTTATTCCCATCCTGCCCCTAGGTTCTTCATGATCCTTCATATTTCTGCAGTGTCAGTTGTTACTTCTCCTTTTTGGTTTCTAACTCTATTGACTTGAGTCCTCTCCCTTTTTTTCTTGATGAGTCTGGCTAATGGTTTACCAATTTTGTTTATCTTCTCAAATAACCAGCTTTTAGTTTTATTGATCTTTGCTATCATTTCCTTCATTTCTTTTTCATTTATTTCTGATCTGATCTTTATGATTTCTTTCCTTCTGCTGACTTTGGGGGTTTTTTGTTCTTCTTTCTCTAATTGATTTAGGTGTAAGGTTAGGTTGTTTATTTGAGATGTTTCTTGTTTCTTGACGTAGGATTGTATTGCTATAAACTTCCCTCTTAGAATTGCTTTTGCTGCATCCCATAGGTTTTGGGCTGTCGTGTTTTCATTGTCATTTGTTTCTAGGTAATTTTTGATTTCCTCTTTGATTTCTCCAGTGATCTCTTGGTTATTTAGTAGTGTATTCTTTAGCCCCCATGTGTTTCTATTTTTTACATATTTTTTTCCTGTAACTGATATCTAGTCTCATAGCGTTGTGGTCAGAAAAGATACTTGATATGATTCCAATTTTCTTAAATTTACCAAGGCTTGATTTCTGACCCAAGATATGATCTATCCTAGAGAATGTTCCATGAGCACTTGAGAAGAAAGTGTAATCTGCTTTTTTTGGATGGAATGTCCTACAAATATCAATTAAGTCCATCTTGTTTAATGTATCATCTAAAGCTTGTGTTTCCTTATTTATTTTCATTTTGGAATATCTGTCCATTGGTGAAAGTTGGGTGTTAAAGTCCCCTACTATGATTGTGTTACTGTCGATTTCCCCTTTTATGTCTGTTAGCATTTGCCTTATGTATTGAGGTGCTCCTATGTTGGGTGCATAAATATTTACAATTGTTATATCTTCTTCTTTGATTTTCCCCTTGATCATTATATAGTGTCCTTCTTTGTCTCTTGTAATAGTCTTTATTTTAAAGTCTATTTTGTCTGCTATGAGAATTTCTACTCCAGCTTTCTTCTGATTTCCATTTGCATAGAATATCTTTTTCCATCCCCTTACTTTCAGTCTGTATGCGTCCCTATGTCTGAAGTGGGTCTCTTGTAGACAGCATATGTACGGGTCTTGTTTTTGTATCCATTCAGCCAGTCTATGTCTTTTGGTTGGAGCATTTAATCCATTTACATTTAAGGTAGTTATCAATACGTATGTTCCTGTTACCATTTTCTTAATTGTTTTGGGTTTGTTATTGTAAGTCTTTTCCTTCTCTTGTGTTTCCTGCCTAGAGAAATTCCTTTAGCATTTGTTGTAGAGCTGGTTTGGCAGTACTAAATTCTCTTAGCTTTTGCTTATCTGTAAAGGTTTTAATTTCTCCATCAAATCTGAATGAGATCCTTGCTGGGTAGACTAATCTTGATTGTAGGTTTTTCCCTTTCATCACTTTATATGTGTCCTGCCACTTCCTTCTGGCTTGCAGAGTTTCTGCTGAAAGATCAGCTGCTCACCTTACGGGGATTCCCTTGTATGTTATTTGTTGCTATTCCCTTGCGGCTTTTCATATATTTTCTTTGTTTTTAATTTTTGATAGTTTGATTAATATGTGTCTTGGTGTGTTTCTCCTTGGATTTATCCTGTATGGGACTCTCTGTGCTTCCTGGACTTGATTGACTCTTTTCCCATATGAGGAAAGTTTTCAACTGTAATCTCTTCAAATACTTTCTCAGTCCTTTTTTTTTCTCTTCTTCTTCTGGGACCCCTATAATTCGAATGTTGGTGTGCTTAATGTTGTCCTAGAGGTCTCTGAGACTCTCTTCAATTCTTTTCATTCTTTTTTCTTTATTCTGCTCTGCAGTAGTTATTTCCACTATTTTATCTTCCAGGTCACTTATCCGTTCTTCTGCCTCAGTTATTCTGCTATTGACTCCTTGTAGAGAATTTTTAATTTCATTTATTGTGTTGTTCATCATTGTTTGTTTGCTCTTTAGTTCTTCTAGGTCCTTGTTAAATGTTTCTTGTATTTTCTCCATTCTATTTCCAAGATTTTGGATCATCCTTACTATCATTACTCTGAATTCTTTTTCAAGTAGACTGCCTATTTCCTCTTCATTTGTTTGGTCTGGTGTGTTTTTACCTTGCTCCTTCATCTGCTGTGTATTTCTCTGTTTTCTCATTTTGCTTAATTTACTGTGTTTGGCGTCTCCTTTTCACAGCCTGCAGGTTCGTAGTCCCCATTGTTTTTGGTGTCTGCCCCCAGTGGGTAAGTTTGGTTCAGTGAGTTTTGCAGGCTTTCTGGTAGAGGGGACTGGTGCCTGTGCTCTGGTGGATGAGGCTGGATCTTGTCTTTCTGGTGGGCATGACTGCATCCAGTGGTGTGTTTTGCGGTGTCTATGAACTTACTATGATTTTAGACAGCCTCCTTGCTAATGGGTGGTGTTGTGTTCCTGTCTTGCTAGTTGTTTGGCATAGGGTGTCCAGCACTGTAGCTTGCTGGTCATTGAGTGGAGCTGGGTCTTAGCATTGAGACAGAGATCTCTGAGAGAGATTTCGCCGATTGATATTACGTGGAGCCAGGAGGTCTCTGGTGGACCCATGTCCTGAACTCAGCTCTCCCACCTTAGAGGCTCAGGCCTGACACCCGACTGGAGCACCAGGACCCCTGTCAGCCACATGGCTGGGTGTATGACTGTTGTCTCCTTTTCTTCACATCCCAGGGCTCTTTGCTCAAAAAAGGTGACCAGGTTCAGCTTAGAGACAGCAACACCTGGCACGTGGCCCAGAGGGCAGACAGGGTTTCGGCCACCAAGGTCTGTCCCAAACACAGTGGCAGTGAGGCTTTGGGCGGGGTTGGGGGTTGCACCACCCTCCTCTCAGACTTTGGGACAATCTGTGACTGTGGAGGCAAGAGAAGCCAAACAAGGGGTTCAGGCTCTGTGCAGACCCACTCACCAACAGGAATAGAATTTTATATTGTAATTTCCATCTTCATTAAAATAGAAACTTTTAAAATCTCTTTATGATTAACTTCATTTATTTAACCAGTATTGATTCGATGCTTCTAAAGCCGATGACAGGCTAGACCATGCAGTAGTTACTAAAATGAATAAAAAGACACCTACAAGTAAACTGTAGTCTAGGGAGAAAGAGACCAACATCCAAGCAACCAATGGAATGTAAGACAGAGTGAAGTAGGTACGTACACGAGAGATTTGGAAGATCAGAAAATTCCCAGTGGGAGATGTCTTCAAGAAGGGCTGGCATTTGAGCAGAACTTGTAATACTGAGCTGAAATAACGTAGGCAGAAGTAGGAAGAATATTCAGGTAGGTTGAAAAATAAGAATAAGAAAAAGAAAAGTGAAATCACAGAAGGAAGGTCATATGAAGTCTATAAACACTGAGGCTGGTGTGAACATGGTAGCAGGGTGGCCAGTGGTTAGACTGGCAAGTTGAAAGTGGTTCAGTATGGCCTATTTAAATAAAGTTCAAAAAGAGCCAAAACTTTACTAGGTCATTTAAGAACAGATGCATAGGGAGTAAAATTATAAAGGAAATAAGAAATGGTTATCACAAGAGGCAAGAAAGAATGGGAGTGGGGGGAGCTTCTCCTAATAGGGAAATGTTCCCTTTGTTTTTGGTCCCTAGTGGTGGTCACACGGGTGTGTGCTTTACAATTACGGATTAAAATATTCATTTTATCTAGGAATGCTATAGTTCACAATTAAAAGCATAATTTTAACACTTTTTTTAAAAATACAGATTTGATTCTCCTTTGTATTCTAAACTATTTGGTAAGATTTGTTTATAGGTGTTTACATGGAATTGTTTGTAACAAGTGAAAATCAGTCCTCCTACCTTTATGAGAATTTCAGTATTAAACTATGGAACATAATTCAGTTTTATGAGTCTCAACACTGAAGGAAGGAGAAGGGGGAAGAAAGTTAAGCTCAGAATTCACCCTGCACCAGATTATGAACAGACTCCATGTGGCCACACACTCGGCTGAGCTGACTCTGCTAACCAGCAGGAAGGTGTTTATAAGAGGTAGGCGGGGCTTTCCTGGTGGTGCAGTGGTTGAGAGTCTGCCTGCCGATGCAGGGGACACGGGTTCGTGCCCCTGTCCGGGAAGATCCCATGTGCCGCGGAGCGGCTGGGCCCGTGAGCCACGGCCGCTGAGCCTGTGCGTCCG
>NW_006769631.1:1524404-1528454 GCF_000442215.2 Lipotes vexillifer
AAAAAAAAAAAAAAAAAAAAAAAAAAAAAAAAAAGAGGTAGGCTGAGCCAGAGCTTACCGGTCTTGGGGTCCTCAGGCGTAGGTGGGTGGAGATGCCAAAAAGACAAGTTCTTTGAACAGATTCAAGGAGTGAGGTCAGGCCTGGGGAGAGAGCACAAAGCTTGAGTCCAGAAAGGTAGAGACTTTTAGTGCCTGCACAGGAAAGGGGCTGCAGCCTTACGAAGGTCTTTGGATGTGGGGTATGAGGTGAAATTAGCAGCTCTATAGTGATTCTAGCTTATAGACAAGGCTCAAGGCTCTTTGAGGGGGTTGATTCCAGAGCCCCTTTCCTCCTTAATTCTTACTCATTTCCATCAAGGCTCACAACGCCCACCTGCTTGCTTGGGACACTGTGGTATAAATAGCCTTTTTTTTTTTCTTAATGTACTTTGCTCTTTGTGAGGTATTTTGAGACTCCTCTTATTCCTCACAGTATAGTCAGTAACCAAGAGGATGTCTATCAAGAAGCCTAGAAAATGGTCAAAAACTTGTGACCAAAAACAAACCCAATTTTGAGCTAGGTATTGGCAATATAGTAGTAATGTGCTTAAGAACTTGCTATCTCTATGTCAAGTTGTCTTGAATGTAGAGCTAACACTGGTGTCAGGACTTGCCTTTCAAACATCTCTAGCATTCTATGCACTCAGGGGAATTACTTTACTGGTCTACCTTCTGCCCTAATCTGCCACTGATGGTGTGTTCTTGTTCTATGTATGCTGACTCGTCCTTTTGACTTAAGGGTCTCAAATTTCTCTCAAAGGGGCACCTGGCCAGTGATGGCTGTAGACGGGTAACTAAGGGGTCTCATTTACCCCCTTCTGTGCGTACTGCCTTTGTGTAACATTCTCAATTCGATAGTGGAGTGGTCGTTATCTAAAGTGATACAGAATGAGGTAAGGAGGGAGTTATGGGGATTTTAAGAGCCTCATCAAATTTTTGGAGGCAAGACTTGCCACACTTATAAAAATCATAGCATCCAATATTGAAAACTAGATTTCTTCCCAAAATTTTTCCTTCACAAAATCCTGTTCAGAAGGAACCAGAGGCCAGAACTCTTTATTTCCTTTTTCTGAGAGGGAAAAAGTGATTCTTAGGAGATGTCTATCCTGGTTTGGCAATTTCCATGAAGAAAGAAACAATGGGCTGTCTGAAATATCCAACTGTCTGAACTAATGCTGAATTGGAGGTTAACTAAGAAATCTAGCAGTTCGGGACCTGGGGTGGGTTGATGGGGAGGGGAGGCAGATTGACAGGTGGAGACAGTAAACTAAGACTCCTCCCTTGAGCCAGCTGTTCCCTGTGAACCCTAACTGAGCCGAGCAGTCTAGGCAGCAAAATCTGTCAAAAAGGGAGAGACACCTCTGAAGCTAAGATGAAAGGGAGATACAAAAAATTGAGCATCTCAACGTTATTCTAGGTTGAACTCCTCACTCCTTTGGAGGTCCTAAGAAAGAACTAGGTGACTAGGAGAAGGCAGAGCTCCAAGGAAAGAACAAAGAGCAGGGATAGGCTGGAGGGCTGGGATGTAGAAGCTGATGTTTACTTACAGGAGCACGTGCTTAAAGCCTGGTGTGTTCATGTCACAACTTCTCAGCTGCCTGTCTCTGCCTCTCCCAAAATTCCTGCCATTCTCTCATTGGGAGGATCAAGGGGGCAATAAAAGTAACTGGATAACCTCTTGGGAGCTGCAGGAGACAGGAAGGATGCCTTTTACGACAGCCCTTTGGAGTTGCTTTCCTGCTGGCTCTGCTTCCCACTTGAAAGGACCCAGAAGAAAAATTGGTCAGGAAGAAGGTACAGCTGGCGAGCTCATGGACAGTGCCTAATGTAGCTCATTGAATGGGGCTTGAAGAGCATTAAGGCCAGGTGCCCCTGTTTTCCTGTTGCACTGGCCCCTCTGGCAGTAATTGAGGGGGCCAAGTATCCCCCCAAACTTAGAAGGCTCCTTGCCCCACTTGAAACCAAAGGCTTGGACATGTTATGCTGGGGCAGGTGGAGGTTTGGGGGCAACTTGCAACAGATAGAGAGAATCACTGGGGGATATGACTGCAGGGGGCAAACCAGGTCACTCTGCTTAGAAGGGGTCTGCTACCTGTGTGGGTAAGCCACGTAAAGGCGAGCAACTGCTAAATGATTTAGGGTTGGTTTGTAACTTTCTGTAGTGGCTCCAGCTGACTTCAAGGTGAATCATAGGGCAGGTAAGCAGTGACTGGGGGCCAAACCAGTATCAGGGAAAAACCACAGACCCATAAAGTGTGAATGTGGCTTATCACAGTGACAGGGCAGTAGATTTTTAAAAGTCTGGATTCTACTCAGGGGAACAAATGCTTCTGGAGCATATTTAAGCCAAGCATCCTGCAGAATCTTACCTCATTTAGTCTCACAAGGCATGCAGGAAGTGACTTCTCACCCAGATCTTAGATGGCAGTTCCAAACGTGAATGTGCATGAGAATCCCCTGCAGGGCTTGTTAACATACACATTGCAGGCCCTCAGCCCAGTGTTTCTGACTCAGAAGGACTTGCACTCTAGCAAGTCCCCAGGTGAGGCTGATGTTTTTGGTCAAGGATGTTTGTCATTGGCAGAAATACTGTGCATAGGAAAGGGCAGTAGTTTCACTACCTAAGTAGTGACTTAGGTAGAACTGCAGGCGAATAGAGGTGTCTTCCTAAATTTCAGTGTATATGCAAAGATGGTTACATTGCCTGAAGCCACTGATTTCATGAAGAGCAAAGGATTTCAGTTTCAACAAAGACCTACTCTCTGAGGTAAACTGTGTGCTCCCTGTTGTGAATACACCAGATGAAAGTTGGGGTTGTATCTGCGTAAAGTCAGAAGTTTGCTATTAACTTCCAACTGGAAGTGCTGACCTTTTAGGTAAATGATTTTTGAGAAAGTCAAAGCAGGGACCAAAGGCTCTGGAAAATGTATACAAATGAGAACAGCTGAGCTGCTGTTTGCTTTGTCTGATGGGATAGTGATAGGAGTGAAGTACAAATGTCAGCACCAATACAACTTAGATAAATGGGGGGGGGCGGGTTGCATGATTAATTGATTTCATTTCCTGAACCTGATTATCTGTTTTCCTGTCACTTACACCTGCATTACCAAGTACATTGAGGCAGGGAAATTGCTACTCTGCTTTTCTACATGTAGAGCTTGCATTTGATGACCACATTGTACAACTTACAGTACACCAGTAATTTCCTGACAGCTTCCACTTAGGGAACATATTACTATATTTATCAAGACATCTGAGTTGCATTTTCATGATTCCAAGTATAGCTTGTTTGTTTCTTTTCTTTATCTGAAGTGACTTTGAGAATGTTGGAAGTTCTGGTGGAAGTTATGATGAAAAGTAACATAATCAGAACTGAAGTTTTAATTGACAATATGGAATTCCAACTTTAGGAGTCCCTCTGCGTGATGTGAGTTTGAATAATTTTCTGAAAATATATTTCTATATTGTTAGAATGCTTAACAAAAGGCATGTGGGTTTTATTTTTTCAAAAGAGATACAAACTTTGAAAACAAAACTTTGTGCACTTCCTCTAAGAATTGCCCTTCCTTTTGTAATCCTCCAAACTCCAGAAGTTTTCTGTATGTCTGTTATTTGTCTGCTTAAGAACCTGGGAGGGGCTTCCCTGGTGGCGCAGTGGTTGAGAGTCTGCCTGCTGATACAGGGGACATGGGTTCATGCCCCGGTCCAGGAGGATCCCACATGCCGCGGAACGGCTGGGCCCGTGAGCCATGGCCGCTGGGCCTGCACGTCCGGAGCCTGTGCTCTGCAACGGGAGAGGCCACAACAGTGAGAGGCCCACGTACCGCAAAAAAAAAAAAAGAAAAAAAGAACCTGGAAACAGCCATGACCGTTATCGTACTTTCACATTCTTTATGCTAACACACCATCTAGTGAGATTGTTAGAATGCAATTAGCATTCTAATTATGTCATTAGCATTCTAATTATGCAATTAGCATAACCCAAGATGTCAGTTAAAGGGAGGAAAGAGT
>NW_006769631.1:1528464-1533415 GCF_000442215.2 Lipotes vexillifer
ATGAAAATACTCTGTATAATATATGACCTTGGTCAAGTGTGCCTCCCTTTTCTTTGAAATCTACTCTTTTTAATATGTAAAGTTCTTCTACATAGGAAATGCTCAAGTGTCAGTTTTAGCCTAAACATTCCGGGGTAAGCTCCTGCTTATAGGGAATCAGGATTATAAGGGAGAGAATACAAGATGTAACATCTATTTGCTCTGGCAATATAGATAGAGCAAACCATTAAAAGCAGAGAGAATGGAGAAAGCACATGGAAAAGTTAGCTGTCTTCAGCATTCACTTCGGTGGTGGTAGCAGCATTGGTTCTGTAGCTCTGAGAGTACAGTGCGTGTGATGTAGGAGAGCAAATGTGTAATTATGAATATTCCAATCTATCATCTTCTGTATCCTTGAGAACCAGGATTCTCTATATGGAAGAAAGGAAACTACAGAGATAAGATGAAAGAAGTTAAGTAAAAATCCCACACTCATGAATTTGAAATAAAAGTATTAGCATGAACTCAGGGTATTTTCATTTAGCTTCCTAACTCTGCTGAAGAGGTCTAGAAATCATGACCAACCTGTTAGCAATGAGCACCCCTAGCACCCAGACTATGGCCTTGAAACACCATTTTCTGTTAAAAGAAAGCAGGGCTTCTTGGAGAAATGGATGATTCCAGGGTCAGGATAGAAAATGTACTAGATGAGTCTGGAACATCTTGCCATGTCAGAAAGTTAAGGAAGCTATCAAAGGTTAACAAGATTGTGTTTCTAAGGGCTTGACGAGGCACAGGCCATACATGAGAGAATTTACACGGTAATAAAAAGATATAATGGTAATAAACAGAAACATTCAAATATGTTAAGTCATCAGTAAATCCATTATGAAATGTTACTAAAAGGAAAGAAGTCACCTCTGGAGCATGATAGAGAGCAAACTCTTTTTAAAAAGTAGTAAATTGAACCAAATAATTTCCGTTTTTTCTATATAGATGGAACCACTAGGTAACCAACTAGTTGATGAGGGGAAGTTTCTCTGTATGGATAGTAGCTACCCAGCTAGTACATAAAAGAATAATAGATTTAGAAGATCACCACTCTGTACTCCCCAATGAACTAATGCATGCAGCATCAAAGGCTAATAATACCACAGAAGGAGAGGCGAGCAGACATTATGTGCCTCCCGATGCAAAAAGACATTGCCGCCTATGAAATTATCTTGAAAAAAAAAAGAACCTGAATTGGACCGTCTCAAAATTCAGAGAACAGAAGACAGTGACAAATTACACTATAGGGATGCCATCAGCAAAATCCAATCTATGGGAAACTTTAGAGCAGGGGTCCCCAACCCGCAGGCCACGGATCGGTAGCCTTCCGTGGCCTGTTAGGAACCGGGCCACACAGCAGGAGGTGAGTGCTGGGAGAGCAAAACTTCATCTGTCTTTACAAGCACTCCCCATCGGTTGCATTACCACCTGCGCTCCACCTCCGGTCAGCATTGTGGTGAGTTGTATAATTATTTCATTGTATCTTACAATGCAATCATAATAGAAATAAAGTGCACAATAAATGTAATGAGCTTGAATCATCCCAAAACCCTACCCCACCCCCGGTCCATGGAAAAATTGTCCTCCACGAAACCGGTCCCTGGTGCCAAAAAGGTTGGGGACCGCTGCGCTAGAGGACAAATGATTCAATTTCTTCAAATTGCAAAATGAAAAAGGGAGGTGGTGGAAACCTGTAGTATAAAAGATTTCAAAGACATTTATTTTTCAGGAGCAAGCTAAATTACTGCATATAAGGATGCACATTTTGGGGTTAAAACTATAAAGAAAAGCAACGAAGAGCTGTGATTGCACAAGGCACAAAAGTGCTGCCAAAATAGATGACAAAGGTCTATTTCTAGACCTGGGTAATGATTGCAAGGGTATTTGTTTTATAATTTATTAAGCTATATTTTATGTTCCTGTTTTACAACCAAAAAAGTAGTGGGAAAAAGAGATACACGTGATCAACGGGGTTCACATCGTTTGTCAGAGAAAAAATCTCCTAGAAAACAGTAAGAAATAGACAGTCAACATAAGAGAAAAATGAGCAGAAGACTTGAAGCACTTCACAGAAAGAGAATATCCAAATAGCCAATAAGCAAGACAAGTGCTGAAGTGAAATACAAATTAAAACCACAATTAGATACTGCTACATGCCCACCAGAATATATTTAAAGTGTTGGCAGAGATGTACAGGGACTCTGAAATTGCTGGTGGGAATGTAAATTGGTACAACAGCTTTGAAAATAATTTGGAATTATCTGATAAATTTAAGGACACACATCCAGTGAGAGCTGTGAAATGTTCAACAGCCAGCTCTCTGGAAGCAAAGCCCTAATTTATAGTGTTTGCTGATTTCCATGGTGTAAAAACTAGGAAGTGATGAGTCTTTTTTAGAAATATAATTAATTGCAAGTTTATATAATTTAGTTTTTAATAAGAGCTGTGTTAATTACAAAATTCCTGAAAATTTAATGTTTGGCTTCATGGGCCAGCATGAGCTACAGCATATATATTGCCATGGCCACAGCCCGTGACCCAGAAATTCCACAGCAACCTAGAAAACGTGTTCATATGTGCACATACAGAAACATAGTCTTGTCTGTAACTGTTCAAAACTGGAAATAACCTACTATCCAGTAATAAATGGATTCAATAACTTTGGTATGGTCATACAATGAAGTTTATTATATAGCAATGAAAAAAGCCTGGAGTTACATGGAACAGATAGATGAACTTTTAAAACAATGTTGAGTAAAAAGTAGACACGAAAGAATACATCATTACAACTCGGTTAATATAAAGTTGAAAAGCAGGCGACACTATAGTGTTTAGAGACATGCACATAGGTAACGAAACTGTAAAAGCAAATCAAGAAAATGCTGTAAAACACAGGATGGTGACTATCTTTGCTTGAACAGGCAGGGCTGTGTTCAAGGCACATGGGGTATCTAGGGTGCTGAAATGTTGCTTCTTGAACTGATGGTGGTTACCCAGACCTTCACTTAAGCTGAACATGTGTTCCAAATACTTTTCTGTATGCGTGCTGCATTTCTAAATACGTTTCTGTATGTGTGTTGCATTTCACAATTTTTTAAAAAGTTAAAGTGAATAGAAAATTGTCTCCAAGCATAACTTTCAAGGTGTAGCAAAAGTTAATATCTGAAAGGCACCCTAGAGAAATTCAGAAGGCCCAGCAGAGAGCAAGAATCCAAAACCTGGCCACAGAGAAAGTGGCCATGAGCAGTACTGATTCTCTCCAAATCATTTTCCTTTGCAAAATTGGGCCTGTCACCATGCACTGGCCCACTTCATGGCATGACCATAAAGATAAAATGCGTTGATGGCTTAAGCACTAGAGAAATACATTCAAGGGAGGCTTGTGATTCAGTGATGAACTTGACGGGCAATGCCCGCGTGAATCTCCGCCCTGCTCCAACCCACTGAGAGGACACCCCTCTGAGCCTCAGTGTCCTGATCAAGCACCCTGCAGTGGCAACAAGCCCTTCCTTGTAGGGTTGGTAGGGGGATATTAAACACCATGTCCCACATAGAGCACACTCAGATCGTGATTCTTTAACAAATGTATAACCTGTATTGAGCAAGCACTACATAGGTGTGGGACCACAACTATTCTTTCATTTTCCTCTGTCCCTTCAGACTTCCTACAGTGAGGAGTAATATTCTCCTGAGCCTGGGTGAAGACTTGGGCAGGATGAGAATGTTCTGGTCACTCACAGATAGTCCTCTGTTGCTCTTAGCCATAGATAATCTTGATCACAGAAATTAAAGTGTCTAGTCCCTCGCGATGGTCTTGGTCTCGATAACCGTGGTTGTCAGTTGGCTCTGCACTGTCTCCCCTCTCAGCTCATTCCTGCTCCCAGATGAAAGCCTCCAATGGGAAGAGGGATCCCCTTTCTCCTTGCCCCTCTTTTCCAGCTCACTGCTTTTCCTGTCCCCCTTTGCTTTGCCTCCCTTGCTAGTTGTCTCAGAGAGAAGCAGTGGTCAAAGTCATCTCACATGGGCTCTGCAGAGCCTCCTCTTGTCCCTGAACCTGAGCAGGTGCATCTCTTTTCCAGGTAGTCCTTGAAACTCTTTCCTTAGCTACCGGGCACCCAGCCTCCTCCTCCTAAGGACACCCCATCCTATGAGCTGACCCTACTAGACATGACCAAGACTCCCTCATGTCAGCTCTCCCCTGTATGGTCCCATCTGGTGCATGGTGGATGCTGTCCAGTCTCCCGCCCGGACTAGTTCTAGGAGTGCAGACCCACCCCCACCTGGCCAGCCTACTGGCTCCACTACCAAGGCAGAGAGTCAGCTCTTTCCCACTCTGGATTTTCTGGGGTAGCAGGGCGTCAGGCTCCATTTGTGGTTCACTTTAGTTTTCTGAGGCATGGGTCAGGCCTCAGTTCTGGGTCTCCCAACTGGATGGAGTCCAGATCAAACTCCCCAAGTGGTTTCCTGGAAGCCACCCTTGCTGGGCTTATGTCAAAAAATATGTCCTCACAAAGGGAAAGGATTCAGCAGAGTGGCAGCTCTCTCCCTTGAATATCCATTTGAGCCACCATAAACGTTAACTGACTGTTACTTCTAAGGCTCGACCAGTGGCCAGGCATCACGCTGGTGCCGGGAGAAGAGAGATCAATACGACACTCTCTTGTCTCTCGAAGAGGAATTGTTCTTCCTCGGGGTCTCTTGAACCTGCCACTTGCTTTACTAGTGTTTTGCTCTAACGCAACGGCTGTGGAGAGGGCCCTCTGCTTGGTTACCTCCTTCCTGCATGCTCAGCTCTTCCAGATCAGCCTTCCTGAGCCTCGACTCTGTCAGTCCCACCATTCCGCAAGTGCTCAAAAAGGAGATTTCAGGCCCCATGCAACCAACGAACGTGTACTCTGAGCCAGGCACTTTTTTCAGCAGG
>NW_006769631.1:1533439-1667620 GCF_000442215.2 Lipotes vexillifer
AGCAGGAGGGATGCAGCAGGGCGTGGAGGAAGACCCTGCTCCAGCTGCGGGCTGGAACAGACCGACAGTGAACAAGCACACCATATGGCACGTGTTGGAAGTGCCAGGAGGAGAATGAAACCAGGGAAGTGCCTGGGAGGAATATCTCATCTTCGAGTGGTGCCAGTGTTGGAGTTTACCTAAGCCCTGCGATCCTGCAGAGCAGGGAAGGTTAAGGAAACCCCACCCACTCCACCCTTTGTGTTCCAGAAAACTGCTAACAGCAAAGAACCACCTTTTCCGCCATAACTGAGATAAGACTCCCAGGTGCCTCTTAGTTATCCATGACAAGGCCAGACTCTCAAAATTCCCTTCCTTTGCCGCATAATTAACTGAACTGTTTGTCCCCACGGAGCAATTGTAACAAAACGCTTGTCTACCAAACTTTGGTTACGCTTCTCTGCTCCCTTTAGGTTCCTGGACTTTGGACCATCCTCACCCTGAGCCAGCATACGACCCCCCCCTGAGAACAGGCTGGCCTCAGGGTCAGACATTCTCCGATCTATCAGATCACGCCACCTTGTCGTCCCACTACCCCAAACCTGGTTGATTCTAGCTTTATTTACTCTTCTCTGTAAATAATCTCTTGGAATCAATCCAAAGACACCGACTAGATCAGCGATGTGTTTATGTGTAATATGTGAAACGATGTACTTTCCCAGTGTGTGAACTACACTATTACCTTATTCTTATTTTATTTATTTATTCTATTCTTATTTTAAAATTTAAATTATATTAATGAAGATGACATAAAACTAAAAGTTCAAAAGTAGACCCACAGACATAGGAAACAAATTTATGGTTACCAAAGGGGAAAGGTGGGGAGGGGTAAATTAGGAGTTTGGGATTAACAAATACACACTAATATATATAAAATAGATAATCAACAAGGACCTACTGTATAGCACAGGGAACTCTACTCAATATTTTGTTATAACCTATAAGAGAAAAGAGTCTGAAAAAGAATAGATATATATAGAGATATGTAGATATAGATATATGTATAACTGAATCACTTTGCTGGACACCTGAAACTAACACAACATTGTAAAACAACTATACCTCAGTAAAAAGTAAAATAAAATAAAATAAAATAATTAAAAGTTCATCTTCTCAGTTGTACCACCTACCTTTCAACTGCTCCAAGTGTTACATGTGGCCAGTAGAGACAAGAGCATTCTTTAGAAAATTGAAGTTTATTCGTTTAAATACTGAATTAAAGGTCATTTGGATTGAAATATTTAAGTACATTGCAAAGCACCTGCCCATATTAAGTTTTTTTGGTGATTTAGATCATTCATTTTTTTCTTTAATATTTACTTACTTACTTACTTACTTATTTATTTTGGCTGCCCTGGGGCTTAGTTGTGGCATGCGGGCTTCTTAGTTGCGGCATGCATGCAGGATCTGGTTCCCTGACCAGGGATCGAACCCAGGCCCCCTGCATTGGGAGCAGAGTCTTACCCACTGGACCACCAGGGAAGTCCCTAGATCATTCATCTTTGAACTGTGTATATAAATCATGGTACTGTGTGTATATACATTGTACATACAGTGATTTCCTATCCCTTTGATATTTACTGTGTTTCTGCTGTTTCCCAAGAATCCAAGCGCTCATCTGCTTTTAGTGTAATTTTCCCATCTGTGAAATGGAGATAACAATACTATTAACTATCTCATAAAGTTAAATGATATAGTGAATATAAACAACTTAGAACAGTACCTGACACATAGAAAATACTCAATGAACATTACGTATGTTTAAGTTACAGTAAATCAACTATACTTCAATTAAAAAATAAACTTAAAAACAAACTTTTTGCCCAACTCTGGAGGCACTTGTAGATCTTATGGTCACAGTGTTCTCTCCATTGTAATAGTCTCTTTCCCCCCTTGCAATAATCCTTTAGAACAGAAGTCTTTCCTTGCTAAGTCCAGATGTGTTTTTTATTTGGCTTGGTCAGGGAGAGTCTCTTTCCACAGGAACGTTTCAGCAGAGATGTGAGGAAGTCAGGGCGTGGAGCTGATCGATTCTCGTGGGTAGAGACATTCCAGGCAGGGGGAGAGCAAATACAAAAGCCTCAAGGAGAGAACACACTTAGCATGTTCAAGTGACAATGAGAAGACCAGTGGGTTAGAGCATCACAAGGGAGAAGGTGATCAAATATTAGGGCAAAGGGATGCCAGGGACATGATTATGCAGAGCCTGTGGAACATCAGAAGGACTTGGGATTTTATTTTAAATGGGACGGGTACCCAGTGGAGGATTTGGAGGCAGAGACAACTTGCATTTTACTGAATCAACTTGACTACCGTGTGTAGAATAGCGGGGCAAAATTAGAAGTAGGGGAATAAGTTAGGTTTTTTACGGTAGTTTGACAAGAAAGATGGTGGCCTAACTAGGGGACAGAAGTGGTGGAGATGATAGGAAATGGTGAGATTTGGGATGTTTTTAAGGAAAGCAGACCGAGTTTGCTGATGATTGGATGGGGGTGGAGAAGTGGGCCAGTGAGAGAGAGGATCCCAGAATGAGTCTAAGGTTTTTGACCCGAGTAACTAAAATTATAGAGTTGTCATTTACTAAGCTGATGAAGCTATGGGAGAAGTGGGGGAATCAAGGGTTATATTTGGGGCACGTGAATTTAAAATGTCAGTTAGATATTATCTTAGCTGGGACAGAGCCCAAGGCGAGGACCTATGTGTAAGTCGTTTATTTAGGAGATGCAGGGGCCAGTGGTAAGAATAGGGAGAGTGAGACCAGGACGGAAGAGAGGCCAATAAGAAGGTGTGCTATCCACTGCTATATATAAAATAGATAACTAATAAGGACCTACTGTATAGCACAGGGAACTCTACTCAATACTCTGTAATGACCTATATGGGAAAAGAATCTAAATTCAGTCTAAATCTATGGATATATGTATACGTATAACTGATTCACCTTGCTGTACAGCAGAAACTAACACAACATTGTAAATCAACTATACTTCAATAAATATTAATTTTTTTTTAAAAAAAGGTGTGCTGTCAAGGTAGCTGCCATGTGTGATGATGGCTCAAATCTTCAGAGATACCTGAGAAAATATACCAAATGCCCCCAGGATCATCTGCCTGAAGGGCAGGAGGCAGGAGCATTTTTTCCACTAGCTCCTCACCCCTGCTGGCTGAGAGTTTCTCCAGGCATGCTAACATCATTGCACTTTCTAGTTGCCCATGCCCTGAATGAAGCCAGCTGTCTGCTGTGGGGCACTGGAGGAATCCCTGGGGCAGGAGGGGAAAACTCTTGGTGACTGCTCTCTGCTAAATGAGTCGAACCCTGCAAGGAAGTGTTTATCCCAGCCACTTGATCAAAGGCATGGACAAGAGGCTTCGAACCAGGACATTGGGCTGGAGATATGAAGTCATCAGTGTATATGTAAACATATAATATTCTCTTGAGTGGCAAAAAGGCTAAAAAGGAGGAAAACTTCCCTGTCACACTTCAAATCAAACCATTTAGACAACCATCCACTCTATCCATTGGTGAGCTTGATTTTGACATAGTAGCTACCGGCAGAGCCCCCTCCTCTCTGAGGTTTTCCCATATTGGAAAGTGAAATGGGAATTCCCTCCTCCAAAAATGATATAATAGACTACAATGTTGGCTCTAATTCAACCGGAAAATTTGAGAGGCATAAATACAAGCTCCCTTACAGAGATGCTAGAACACGGGCACATGCACCACAAACATCCTTAGACAGGTGTGCAGCCCCATGCAGAAGCAGGAGAATAAATTTGTGCTCGCCTTGCTCTCTCTGTCAGACCAGAGGTGACTGTCTCCTGAAGAATGGCCACTTGGAAGTGTGGGCAACTCAGCGGCAAGCAGTGGAAACACTTAGGAAATGACTGATTCACAGCACTTTTAAATTACTTAGCTTCCCCTGCCTCACAGTAGTAAAATGAAGAGGTGAGACTAGATGATTTCTGAGGTCCTGTTCTGCTGACAAATTCCCATTGTGTTCCATTTTGGACTTATTACATTGAGTAATTGACTTCATCTGACTCAATGACACAATCAAAGGCTCTTAAAGAGCATGGAGTTCCTGGAGCCAGAGTAAAGAGCGGTGCGGCATCCTCGGCTGCTCTGGATCTGGGGCCCTCTAGTGGACAGAAAGTCAATTGAGTTTCCAAGTCCGGGCTTTAATATCTGAAGTAAAATATTTGGGACCCACTGGCCAGTTCTGAAATCTTTGATTCTTTTTCCCCCTAGAGGTAAAACAGGATTATAGATTTGTTTTTCTTACATTTAAAGCGTTCCAATATGTTATTCTCTGCTGAATATAAGATTCGGTGATATTCCTGGATGGAAGATTCACAATCTAAAGTCGAATAAGAAGCTACCCCTGGTGAAAATATTGGAAATACTTAGGAGGAGAAAGAAAAGCGACCATGTCTTGGGAAAAGACAACGGTTATTCTTGCATTATTTAGACATTTATTTCAAGATGGCAAAAGAACATTTCCTGCCATTATGGCAGAACAGAAGTCTTTCCTTTTATCCCCTTTGTTCCTTCATCCTCGCTTTTAGGTACAGAGGGGTTCTCTTACCAAGAAAAAAAAAATTACTTTAAGTATCGTAAACAGAGGAATATAATGCAGGGGTAGAAGAATTGAGAAAACAAACAGGGTCTGATGAGAGATCAGTAAAAACAGAAAAGCGCTGCTACTCTGAGGATGGAGGGTAAAGGGACCTCAAGGCACCTGGCTGAAGCTACACCCCAGTGAGCTTGCCCAGCAAGAGATGGAGGCCCAGAGGAGATGCAACTGCTGTCTCATAGACAGACTGAAGCAGAGGAAGGTCTGGGGAAACGTCTCCCTTCTCCATTCTCCTACCAGTGTCCTTCATTGACCAAATCTCACCCATGATCCAGAAGCATGGAAAACACAGGCTGAGGGGCTAGACCCTGTGATTCAGAGCAGGGCAGAGGCAGAGAGTGGAAATTCTCTGAGTTCAAACTGACCAAGAACTGGCACAATAAAGAGTAGAAGTTATGATGTCAACACTGATAAATATTAGTCATAGAGAGGTTTGTAGACCATGGATCTACAGGGCTAGCTTCATGGGCACACAACCTGTGTAGTTGCACAGGGTGCCACACTTAGTTTAATACTCTGCTGTCTCTGTCTTGAAATCCTTAATTTTTAACAAAGGGCCTCCAAAAAGTACATTTTCATTCTGTACTAAGCCTCACAAATTGTGTAGCCAGTCGTGTGCATTAATCATCTACAAATTATAGTTGTAGAATGCGGAGAATGTGGCTCTGCTGTCATCTTTCCAGCATAGAGCTAGGACCTGCCATGAGCAAGGGACATGGCTGAAGCAGTGATCCTGAAGCTGACTTCAAGGGCTAAGCAGTAGTGTCCACCAGGATCCAGGAACAAGGGGAAAGGGGTAGAAAATTAAAAGGGGGGGAGGGGAACTAGAAGAGAAAGGACTCCCAAAGGGCTGACTCTGAGTGGACTGAGATGCAGTCCAATAGATATGGGTAAATATTCTGCTCCATATTCTGGACTCCCAAGTGTATGAGATCTGCCACCAGGAAGATTGAGTCTTTTCTGATAAACAACTGTGCCTGCCCTTTCCAGACACTGCCAAGCACAATAGTAGGATTATGATAATCATTTCACAGAAGAAAACTTGTATAAACACACCTAATCTCCTCAAGTTTTCAGTGAAAGCAGTTTGGTATGAGGAATTTTAAAACTGTAATAAAGATTATAATTTTCTTATTCAGAACACTCAGGGAGCTTGATTTTGCAATTTCCTATGCGACTAAGCTCTTCCCATTTCTCTTCTATGCATTGCTCAACAGTTACAGGCTTAAGTCTTTAAATTCCTGGACCTATAGCCTACCTTAAGACCCTCTGTTTTTATTAAGACCAAAGAAACTGGACTCTTGAATTTTTATTTTTATGTTACCAAGCTCTTAGTAACAATGTTTATTTTGAAGGTAGTAAATGTCAGAATTATATAGGATTTTCTTTCAATATAGAGGTTTTTATTTAACAAATCTAGTTGTTGTTTACAATCTGCTAGGCATTGTTCTAAGTGCTTTATAAATATTAGCACATTTAATTCTCACGGAGAACTCCTTAGAACTCCACCTTCTATAGCATCTTCAACAGGGAACAATAAACTTGTATAGCAATTACAGGACAAAGGAAAGCAGTTTTAGGTGTCTAAGGGTGGCAAATTGCAAGAAGGTAAACATATGGGAGGAAACCAATAGAGTAAGTTTTATCTGCAGATTCCTCTAGTGCCATCTCCAAGCTGATAAGAGTCTAGAGTCATCTCCAGTAAAGGAGAATTTATATCTTGCCTCCACACAGAATTGAGGGAGGGTAGAGAGTTTTTCCTGCATTTCCTGCTGATTAATTGCCTTCGGCTCAAACAAATGTTTATGTCAAAGAGGCATAGCTTGGGATGACGTATTCTGGTTTCCTTCAGTAGGTGCTCTTATTTCATTTTACAGATGAGGAAACTGAGGCACAAAGTGAACTTGGAATGAGCATGTAGGCTGAAATCCATAAAATAACTTTCTCTAAATTCTGTTATTCTTAAGGTGTCTTCCCTTTCACTGGAGGTATTCACGAGCAGAAAGAAACAAAATTTCTAGATCTTTTACACCTCCTTTACCTAAGTTCTGTTTTCTAGAAGCTCCTAAGGATATTCCACTCATCCAAACTGCCACAGTACTCACACTCTCTGCACCATACCTACCATCCTTGAATGCATAACACACATTGTGTTCAAAATCACCAACTTCCTCTTTAAACACACAGAATGCACAGATTAAAAGAAGGTACCAGAACTTCCCTGGCGGCTCAGTGGTTAAGAATCCGCCTGCCAATGCAGGGGGCCAAGGAAGCTGGACTCCTGGTGGTGGGTTCAATCCCTGGTCCAGGAAGATCCCACATGCCGTGGAACAACTAAGCCCCTGTGCTGCAACTACTGAGCCTGTGCTCTAGAGTCCGCAAGCCACAACTACTGAAGCCTGCGCGCCTAGAGCCCATGCTCCGCAACAAGAGAAGCCACCGCAATGAGAAGGCCGCACACCGCAACGAAGAGTAGCCCCCATTCCCTCCAACTAGAGAAAGCCTGGGCGTAAAAACGAAGACCCAACACAGCCATAAAAAAAGAAAAAATAAAAATAAGGTACCTGCCCTGAGGGGGACATACAAGTAAACAGTTGAAAGTGATGAGTTTGCAGGCAGAAACACCTGACCCCTTCAAGTGTAAGGAGAAAGTTAGGCGGGAAGCTTCCTTGAGGGGTGATCCTTGCACTGAATCTTGGAGGGGAAAATGTACTTCACCAAGCAGACAAGCAAAGGAAGAATTTCCAGGACCAGCATGTTAGAGAGGCAGACTGTTGGGGAAGCTAGTAAAGTAGTCTTGTTCAGGCTTCAGAGGCGGCACCAGGCCTCTCACTGATGGGACGCTAAAGCTGGCTTCATGCCCAACTGCTGAGCTACACCCAGGCCAGCAGGGTGGCACCAGCACACATCATAAACCACTAGATAAGATAGAGTCTGTCATGGGACCCCTTGAGGGTCTGGCCAGCCCCCGGAATCAAGAACATTCCAAAACTTCCCAGAGCTGCAAATTTGCACGTAGGCTGATTGTTATCAGCCTGCGGCCTGGTGCTAAAAGCTGTGCTCCTTCGAGTGGCAAACTGAAGTCTTACCCGTGGGGTGGACGCACCACCAGGACCTTCCCAACTGGGACTCCAGATTGCTGTTCAAGGGGCTTCCCAGCATTGCTTGGATCTGGATGTAGGTGCTTCCCCAATTCAGAGATGTATAAACCTCTGTCTTTACTATTCTCTCTTAGTTAGTTATACTATTCTTTTCTTAATTAGTATAATGCAATTTGTTAATTCAATAAACTCTCTCTAAATTCTTGTTTAACTGAGTGTAGAGTGGTTATTTTGCCAGCTAATCCTATGAACCTTGAAACCGAAAGTAAGGCTTTCAGCAAAACACAGGCATTGAACAATTCATCTCAGGACTTAATGAAGCTCAGGTTCTTTATGTCTCAGCACAGAAGGAATTCAGTGAGGGACAAAGTGGTAAGAAGTGGATTTGTTAGTATAGGTTGCTTGTGGATTTACTAGTATAGGATGGATTAGTAAAGGATGCTTGTGAAGGATACAAGCGGGCAGGCAAGAGAGCTCTGCCCTGATAACTAAGTGGGCTACATTTTTATAATCCAAGGAAAAGTGGGGAGGGGGAGAAGACCACCTTCTTCCTCATTCTTTGAGTAGACAGCAGGCTTACATCATTAGCTCCTCCTTCATGTCATGGGGCTATTCAAATCAGCATAAGAGTGGTAATATACAGTAAAATATGTTAAATCATCTCAGGTTTCAGTATAATGAGGGTCTTCTACTTTGGAATGTCACCTTTCCCCTCTATTCCTGTCCTTGGTACTGTGCAGAGGTGCATGTCCTAAGGATCATTATCTTGTTGACCTCCACCGGCGGGATGCAGGTCTCATTTTTTCACTTAATGGCCTGGGGCATATCTCGTGCTTTTGTTAGGGGAAACACTGACTGAAACTGCCCACCCTGGCCAGGCAAAGACTGTAACAATTTGCATGAGTTATTTTAGGACAGGAGATCCTGGTAAGGAACCTGGAACTAACAAGCCACCACCAACCAGAAGAATATGGGAAAGGTCAAAAGGAGAGAGGAGACTCCAGTCCACATGTCCTACCAACCTCCCAGAATCCTCCTCGCTGGAATCCATCTTGGCTGAGCGATGTGCCCACCACCAGAAAGGACCCTGAGTCAGAATGATTGGCCAGAGACAACCCAGAAACTACTCCCATCACCATAAAACCTGAGACTGTGAGCCACATGGCAGAGCAGTTCTCCTGAGTTCCCTTACCTTCCTGCTCTCCACCTGGGCACCCCTTCCCAATAAAGTCTCTTGCTTTGTCGGCACGTGTGTCTCTTCAGGCAACTCATTTCCAAGTGTTAGACAAGAGCTCGGTCTTGGGCCCTGGCAGGGGTCCCCCTTCCTGCAACGCTTTTATTGCATGGTTTCATTGTTAAGCAGGCCTGTCTTGTTTCACAATGTTCTGATTACTTTCTTGAGTGGTCATTAACTTACAATGGTCTCCCAAAGTTCCTTCTTTATCTATAATCCCCTAGCGGGATTTCTAAAGCTACCCGTGTAACTATCCTACTCTATCCCCATCAGCATGATGGATCATATGGAATCTAGGGAACTTCAGTAGTATTCCAATATGGTTTAAGTGCAGGCAGGCAAGGGTATGTGTGGTGTTAAAAGACAGCACCCCCCCCCCAATTAAAATTGTTACTGAACTGGAGTCCGCTCACCCACAGCACAGCAAAGCCAATTTACTGACACCATGTTGTAGTGAAGGAAAGTAGAGCATTTATTTGCAGGGCACCAAGCAAGGAGTACAGGCAGCTCATGCTGCAAAAAGAGCCAAAATCTCTGATGGTCTTCAGGGAAGAGTCTTCAAAAGGAACATTTAGGGGTGAGGACTGCAGGATGCATGACTTTCTTCTGATTGGTTGGTGGTGAAATAACAGGGTGGTGTTTCAGGAATCTTAATCATCAGTCTTCTGGTTCAAACTAGGCTGGGGTCTGTGTGCTTGTGCTCAGTCTGAAGTTACCATCCTCCACCTGGGTGGGCTACTTAGTTCCTGTAGAACTCAAAGATATCAGATTGTTCTGTATCTCCCTTGAGGAGGAATTAAGACTCTGCTTTATCAATGCACTATTGTTTCTTGCACTACTGTTTTCCCTTTGTTTCTACATTCCCTCACTTCCCTAATTAGTAACTCTCTGAATCTGCCGTTTTGGAACTCAGGGGAAGCCTATAAACAAGAAATGGGGAAACAGAAAGCCTTTTGTAAGCAGGAGGGCCCCGCAGGGTCCTGCTCAGTTTCAAAATCATGACTGTCATATAGATGTAAAAATGAACATGTTAAAGATTTTGTTTCTCCCATCAGGCAGATTTTATAATAACCACTCAAAGCGTGAGTCCAAAGAACAGACACGTTTATAGCCCAGGAATATTGAAATGAATGTGCAAACGGAGGCAAAACTGGCTTCTTCCACAAGGAGTGAGAAGTCCACTGAACTTCTGTAGGAGAGAATTTGCATATCTATAGACCATTATTTTGCAATGCTACCACTCATTTACAACTTATATCGTTGTAAAGTATCTCCCATAGAATCAGAATCAGATAATGCAGAAGGGTGACTCCTGTGCATAGATTTCCACTGAAGCACACCTTCTCCCCTACAGTGGCAGTAAGAAACAAAATCAACTATTCAGGGGCCACATCAGAAAGAGCCACAAATACCACAATGAAGAGTTTGGACTTTCTGTTACTTTCAGTCTTTGAGCAAAGGAGGTTCATGAAAGGTCAAGCTGGGAAATGCCAAGATATCCTTTCATTGGAAGGGCATGGCCTGGCGGCAGGTGAAAGCTGACTGAAAAAGCACAATGATGGAGGCATGAATAAAATCTAGGAGGTTGATGCAGTGGGTCAGAGTCTGCA
Source organism: Lipotes vexillifer (assembly GCF_000442215.2). Lineage (NCBI taxonomy): Eukaryota > Metazoa > Chordata > Mammalia > Artiodactyla > Lipotidae > Lipotes > Lipotes vexillifer. Next base: position 1,544,058 of record NW_006769631.1, read on the forward strand.
AGCCAGAGCCAAGGCGAGTGGCTGACAAACACAGAAAGTCGAATCAAGCGGACCTAATGAACGTGGATGCGAGGGATGAAGTGGAAAGAAGGGTATCTGATGGTTTCTAGGTTTCTGACTTAGACAACTGGGTAGACGGTGACGCATCCACCAACACAAGAGGAGCAAGCCTGTGATGAAAGACAAGGTCAGTTTTGCACAACTGAAGTTTGAGGTGCGTATAGGATGTCAGGAAGGCATATGGAAAGGGACACCCCCCCCCCCCCCCCGCCCAAGAGACTTGGGGTGGAGTTAGCAGCCACTCGGTTTTCGCGAGCAACCAGGCGCCAGAGGTGGCCGTGGAAGAGTCCGGCCTACTGGAAGGCTCCGGCCTACTGGAAGGCTCCACCCCTACGACCCGAAATGAACCGCGGAGGGGCCAGCTGCAAAGGTTCGAGGTCCTTCCGCCCGTTGGGCGTTGCCGCGCCTGCCCCAGCCCGGCATTGCGCACACTACTTCCGCTTCCGGTCGCAGGGTCTTGGCGGCTGGGCGCGGCGGGGTGGGGTTGAGGGCCGCGGGTGCCTGGCAGCCGAAGCAGATTTTGCGTGGCCGGGGGGCTCCTGCGAGCGGGCGTGGCGGGCCTCGGTGGGCAGACGGGCGGCCCGGGGCGGATGCGGCGGCCGAGGACGTCGGGCCCCGCGACGGCCCCGGGGCGTGAAGGCGACGCGCAAGGCCCGAGGAAGAGAGGCAGGCGGCCGGGACCAGGCGAGGCGGGAGGCTGTGGCCCTGAGGCCGGGGGGCGCGAAGAGAGCAGGCAAAAGAGGGGGATGGTGGCCCGGGCGTCTGGGAGAGAAGAGGTAGAAAGTGACAAGTCGGGTGAGGCGTTCGGGGCAGGGAAGGCCTCAGCGAGGCGGCGAGTGGAGGGGCCGGGGGGCCAGGTGGGCTCTTCAGACCTGTCGGACCGGCCGGGCTTCGAAGCAGCGAAGGAGGCGGAGCTCCCCTTGCAATCGGGAAGACACAGTAAGGAAGCACGCAGGGGTCACTTCCTTTCTAGCCTTTGCACCCCTTCTCCTGCACCCGTGTTTTACCACTGGCGTTTCACTTGCATCTACATGGGGGGCTTTACTGATGCACACGGTTGACCCGGAGAGAAAAAAACAGGAATTCGCTTAAAAGGTGTTTTGTCTTGTTAGGATCCCTTGCTCAGAAGTTCTGTAAAAGGAATTCCTACTAGTGATTCACTTTGGCTTGTATGAAATCATGATGCTAGAGGTTATTCAGCTGTCTTAGAATTTATACAGGACCTTAATAGAAATTAGGTCTTTGATTTAAAAACAAATGTATGTTTCCATACAGCTCTTCAGGGAAATAAAAATGGATGGCTTCACAATTTTTTTATTATTTTAAGTGATATTGCTTTTTCCTCCTCAATGTAAAATCTTTTCTGGTATGTTTTGTTGTCTTGATCAGCCAAGGAAAAAAGAAAAGTTACTGAAGCCTCAAGTGATGATCCACAGCCAGGGATTGACCTGGTAAGAAAGGAATCATTAACCAGTTCGGAATCTTTCCAAACAGTGGAATGCAGTGAATTTCAAAGTATGGCTTTCTTGCAGTCTTTGGGTAAGGAAAGTTTGGTAAAAGGTATTAAAAGAAGAATTCGAATTAAAAAATTTAAAAGCTTAGAACGGCCACCTCTCAGAATAACTGAAAATAAGGCTACACAAAATAGTAAGGTTGAATTCCAAGATGAACTGTACAAGAATACTCCAAAATATTCTTGTAACAGCTTGTCACCTGGAGTAGAAAATAATTGCATTTTAAGATTACATGATTGCAGTTGTTTCCCCCATTCCAAGAGTTGTAATGATGAAAATAACCTTGCATATAAACCTGATGGTGGATGTATGCATGTACCAGAAAATTCCTCAGAGTTAAAGAAAGAAAACCCTAGGAGTCTTGCAGATAAGAGTGACACAAATAATATTCCTCAGCTTTTACAAACTGAAGAAAACTTAATGGGAGTAAATCAGTTATTACTTGAAGAAAATGACTCATACCAAAGTAAAAATAAGGGCTTGCTTTCCTGCCTTCAAAGTGAAAAAAGTAAACATTCATTAGAGAAGAGCAGTGTTGGGAGAAAACCCAGAAAAAGGATGAAGGTGTCCAAAAAAGGAGATGAAATGGTTATTAAGATGAAATTCTCTAATGTGTATAACAAATCTGAGCTGGTGTTACAAGAAAACAAAACAGGTGCTGAAGGTAAAGAAACAGAGACTTTAGAGGCTAAAAAAAGTCCTTTAGAAATTTTGAGAAAAGTAAACAATAACACGCTGTCACCAATGGATCATTTATTAAGTCTTCCAGAAACAGGGAAAAAAACAAGTCATGAACACCATGTAAATCCTATGTTTCAGAAAACTCTTGAGCCACTTTCAAAAGAAGAAAAAAAGAATGCTTCAGAGCCTTTAGGATGTAAAAGGATGGATCCAGAGGAGTATTTTAAGTGGATGAAAAACTCAGTAGTGAAGTCACCTAGCGATTGCCATCCTATTGAAAAGAGAGCTTCGAGGGAAGACTCGAAGAATGAAGCTGAAGAATCTAAATTTAGCTGTCAAAGAACAATACCAATGACTGGCAAAAGAACTTGGCCTTGTTATTCATGTGCTAGAATATCTGCCTGGTGTTGGAAAAAGGCTTCCTTGCTACAGTCAAGTAACTTTCTTCCTGGGTCTCAGGAAAGTTTTAGGCAAGATGATTTTCTTAAACACCAAACAAATCAGACTCATTTAACTGACTCCAAATTGATGCTGCCAAGTACTCTAACAGAAACAAGCAGTGAATCTTCAAGTAGAGAGAAATTGGATTCTAATTTAAATTGTTTATCTTCCGTCTCTACAGTGGAACCTACTTTAATGGTTATAAAGGAACCTATCATCAATGATAATAAAAAAATGAAGTCAGAGAAACTAAGCAGAAGTGCGTCAGAGGTAGTTTCTAATACTATTGAAGACACTCCATTATCTAATGTGACTCAAAACTTAACAGGAAGTAAAAAAAAAGATAGAGGGAATTTAACAAAACTGAATTTGACAGTGGCTTCCCAGGATGGCCAGGAAGCAAATAGCTCTACAGGCAAAACTATTCATCGAAAAGCATGCATTGCTAAGCAAACGCTGGTTGTTCCAGACTTGATTAAGATATTGAACACAGGACGGCTGACTAATTTTAAAATTCCCTTACTTAAGAACAAAACAGAAAAAAGAAAAATAAATGGCAAGTCATCAGAGAGAGAAGTATATAGTCCCCTAGAACTTCTTGACAGTTTATCTGGAGCAGAGGTAAGGCAGAATAGGACTAAAGAAAATGTCACCACAGTAACTTCAGGACCTCAATCTTTGAGCATACAAAGTAGTGTAATTCCAGTGCAAGCTGGTTCTGACTCATACTGCTGTAAGAATTCCTGTATTATTTCTCCAAGCTTTTTAAAGCAAGGTAATGATAATAAACCATCTAACCACATCTCTAAACCAGGCAATATTGTTTCTAATAAGGAAGCTGTTTCTCTCACAGTTGAAAATAATACTATTTCTTGTGATCCTGGGTGTATAAAGAAAAGTCCTGCCTTCTCCTCTAGTGAACAAGAAGCATTCAAAGCAATTTTCTCTGAAGTTAGTGGTAGAAAAATGACTAAGAACGTTTCAGAAATTGAAGTGGGGTTTCCAGATATTCTTAAAGCATATGAAGATGATGTCCTCTTAATTGATGTAATTCAAGATGACCCAGACCTCTTTGGAGTCTCCAATGAAGGGGAACTCTCATTTACTTCCGAGGTTCCCATGATAAGCCAGGAGCCCAATGTTGCTGAAGAGCACCAGTCAACAGACTCCAAGCACATGGAACTTCCAGAAAAAAAAGAACCAAGTGATGACTTGAGGTATGCATATTCAAGTATGCCTTTTGGTACAGATTATTGTTGCAGGTTTCAAAAGCACTTTCTACTCTTAGGTGTCACTAATTTATTCAGTGATCATTGATGCTCCATTATTTTTTTAACCCAGTTATTTATTAAATGTAATATAGTGTATAATTGCTAAGACCTGGAAATGTCATTAATGCTGAAACTTAGAATCAAAATAAAACAATTACATATATTTGAAATTATAATGGAGCAGATTAGCTGTTCAGAATTTTAAATGGTGGTTTATAAAGTGGCTTTTTAAATTAGTGAGATTGCTTCTTTCAAAAGTCAAATTTATTTTCATATGTTTTTTAATAATTGTAAATATACAGATATACTTTTATTTCAGCCAAGTTACATATTAAGAACAGTGCTATGTATTTTAACCCATTTTCTTTTATATACTTTTATTTCAGCCAAGTTACGTATTAAGAACAGTGCTATGTATTTTAACCCATTTTCTGTGGCTTCCTTGTTAGATAAAAAGTCCATTTTTCAGTGGCCAGAGAAGCCTTGGAAAAGTTTATTTGAATTAGAACTTGAAAGTCGAATCAAAAGTTAAACTAGGGACTTCCCTGGTGCTCCAGTGGTTGAGAATCCGCCTGCCAATGCAGGGGACACGGGTTCAATCCCTGATTGGGGAACTGAGATCCCACATGCCACAGGGCAACTAAGCCTGTGCGCTCTGGAGCCCACACGCCACAACTAGAGAGAAGCCCGCATGTCACAACGAAGATCCCACGTGCCACAACCAGGACCCGAGGCAGCCAATAAATAAAAATTAAAAAAAAAAAAAGTTAAACTAATATTCAGAGGGGAAAAGCACGAAATTTTTTTCATGGTTTTACTTTTAAGGTGATGGTTTTATTTTTTTTAATTTATTATTTTTTTTTTTTGAGTAAATGTTGCTTTAATATCAGCAAGGATAGAATAGGCATCTTGGTTAAAAGCAAGTAAAGGTGATTCTTTTTTTTTTGCCATAAATAGTAGAATTTTTATTCATTTTGTTTTTAATTTTAGAATTTTATTTATTTATACAGCAGGTTCTTATTAGTTATCCATTTTATACATATTACTGTATACATGTCAATCCCAATCGCCCAGTTCATCACACCACCACCCCCCAACACCACCACTTTCCCCCCTTGGTGTCCATACATTTGTTCTCTACATCTGTGTCTCTGTTGCTGCCCTGAAAACCGGTTCATCTGTACCATTTTTCTGGGTTCCACATATATGCGTTAATATACGATATTTGTTTTTCTCTTTCTGACTTACTTTACTCTGTATGACAGTCTCTAGATCCATCTAAGTTGATGGTTTTAAATGATGACTTAGCCCCCAAAGAGAGTGAGTTTGCCTGAATCAACTTTAAATGGAGCCAAGTAATAACCTTCTTGTTCGGGAAATTGACCTATCTGATTGGCCTAAATTTTATTTACTATTATGTCATATTGTACTAAATTTTTATAATTCTTTAAGCTCTAATTTATATTTGTATGTTACAGTACTTGAATATTGGAATGTTCTGTGAACAGACTCGAAACATAAACACTTTCCACTAAGATTCAATAGTACCTGACTTAAATTTGTCTGGTATTCATAAATTTTAGTTACTTTTGTGATATTACATTCTTCTTGATGTTCTTAGTGTGATAGTAACTTGTAACTTATCACCAAATAGAGTACTTTCTATATCCCAAAGGAAGGGCCAAGAGCTTTATCTGTTATTTTTTAAAACCGTCCATAATGAGGATGGTAATCTGCCCATTTTGAGGTGAAAAAAATGAAGATGACAAGTTGTCAGTTGTCCAAATTCACACTGCTAGTAACAGAATCTGGATTTGAACTATCTTAGTTTAAAATTAGTGGTCAAGAACTTAACCTTTATAGTCTGACCTAGGTTTTTGAATCTTTTCCTTTCCCTAATAGCTCTGTCACCTTGTAGGCAAATTATTGATATTTTACCTTATCTGTAAAAAGGGAAGGTACTTGCCTCTCAAGGTCATGAGGATTAATCAGTGAAGGGATGGGAAAGGTTTTGGTGTAATACTGGGTGAATAGTAAGAGCTCAATAAAAGGTAGTCAATTAAAGGTGCTTTTAACTCTTTCAAAGGCAAACATCTCTGTTAGCTAACAAGATGTTGGCAGTGAACTGCAGTTGAAGGTAGAAAGAGAGAAATGTTGTAAACTGGGCATAAAGTTTGTTTTTTATACTTTTTTTTCTTTCTTAGGATAATGGCTGATTTTCTAAAAATGATACGTGTTCATTATATTAAAAGTGTAAGAGGGAGGGAATCTCACCACCCAAAATAACATTAATTACTCAAATTTTGTATGCCTGTCTAGGCATATATGTGGATATAATTTCAGAAAAATTGGATCATGCCACTTTTTAGTAAACATTTAATTTTACTTACACTTAACTTGGGGAAGGAGGGACTGAAGTGAAACTAAAGGAACTGCTGAATCAATATACTTCTTTACAACAAGAAATTAGTTCCTGGGCTTCTCTGGTGGCGCAGTGGTTGAGAGTCCGCCTGCCGATGCAGGGGATATGGGTTCGTGCCCTGGTCCGGGAAGATCCCACATGCGGCCGAGAGGCTGGGCCCGTGAGCCATGGCCGCTGAGCCTGCGCGTCCGGAGCCTGTGCTCCGCACCGGGAGAGGCCACAACAGTGAGGCCTGCGTACCGCAAAAAAAAAAAAAGTCAAACCAAGAATCAAATTTACTTCAGATAATTTTTCTATTATTGTAACTTCATTTCCTTTTATGGCAGGAGTACCAGTTATACTTGTTTTTAGCTCTTCTTTTTCTTTCACCCCTGCTTCTGAAGTTTTGGTTTTTAAATAAACTTTAAAATTTTCTCAGTAGTTATTTTAATATTTTCATTTTTCTGCACTGGAAATACCAGTTTTACAGTCATCCACAGTGCTAGGATAAACCTTAACAGGGAAAAATGGACGTATGATCACCAGAGGGTCTGCTAATAGTTATACAGAAAATTGTTAATGGTTCTGGAACTAGATGAAGCTTAAAATATGATTTCTAATGTCAGCTCTCTCCCTTTTACCAATCAGTTGCTAATTAGTACATTACTGTTTCCTCACTCTACGACACTGAGAGGTTGAAACCTGTTAGAATGAGTTTCTGTTTTACAGAAATAGAAATTGAAGATGGGAGGGCTATGCCCAGAAATTGTCAGAAGCTCTGGACTACCTCTTATTGGTAAAACAGGTAGACAAACATGAGTTTATTTGTAAGGTATTTAAGTTATGTTAGCATACTTATTCGTTGTCAGTCTCCGCTGTGGGGGAAGTCCATATTAAAATCCAAAGCATTAGAAGCATATTAGAACTAATTCCCTAAGACTTGATCTGATGAACTTAGACATATATAATGGGTGAAGTAGGTAAAACTTTTGAATTAGCCTGTAAGTATAGTTAGAGATCTAAGAATGTCTGTGATAGTCAGTGCTGGACAGTTAATCTGTACTAGAATATAGGATTATGTTCAATCACACATGCTAAAATATCAGTCAAGTGATATTATACAGTGGATCATTGAGAGTTTAAGAATTTGCCAAATATTCGCAGGAATTACTATATAGCTGGGGAAGTGGGGACTAATGTGTTTGAAACAAAAATATGTAAACTGAGGTACAAGAACACTAGTAGTTTAGAAAAGAGGGTTGAAAGGGCCTCTTGGAAAAGCCAAAATTTGTACTGATCCTTAACGGTTGGATTGATTTAGATTAACAAGGGGGAAGAAGGAAGAAAGTTTGGAGAGGTAGAAAATTAATAAAGAAAATGTGGGCAGAAGGCAAAGGTAGCTATGAATATGGTTGTGCAGGGCAGATTATGACTTCTTCAGACAGAAGTAGGAGCCATTCTCTTTTCCCACGGCACCTTTTGCTACCTCACTTATGGCACTGGTTTCATGATGATATAATTTACATCTCTCACCTGCTAATACTATTGGACCTTTTTTTTTTTTACTTTTCTTTTTTCTCTTTATTTCCAAATTTATTGAGACATATTTGAGACATATTTAATATATCATTTATGTAAGTTTAGGGTGTACAATTTGATGAGTTGATATATGTATATGTTGCAAAATGATTACCATAATAAGGTTAGCTGACACATTCATCTCTGTTCCTATGAGTTCTTTCTTTTAGATTCCACATATAAGTGAGATCGTACACTATTTGTCTAGACAAAATGAAAAGGCAGCCTATGGAATGGGAGAAAGTATTTGCAAATCATGTATCTGATGAAAGATTAATATCCAAAATACATAAGGAATTCATACAACTTAATAGCAAAAAACCAAATAACATGATTACTTTTTTTTTAATCTTCACATAGTTAGGAGCTCAACAGATTGAGTCAGCCAACTAAGAGCATTGTACAGGCCTGATTACACAACAGGAATCAGAAAATTTAACTTTAGCCAACAAAACATACACTAATCTAGTAGACCTTAATAATTTTGATAAAATATGTTTCATTTGCCCATTTCATTATAAACACAGTTATTAGTCTTGTTTTATTTTCTTTGTAGATGCAACATTTAATGAGTTCAGTGAAGTCTTGAGAGGAGAACATACTTTTTGTTACTGAATACAGTCTAATTTTCATCTTGCTACCCACCAATGTAAATACAGTTGCACAAGAATATATACTCTTGTGTATATTCTCTATTTTTCTTTCTTTCTTTCCTTTTTGTTTCTGGTATTATCCTCTATAATAAGTTCTTGGTTTAGAGTAGATATCTCAGACACTTTTCCATGGGAACATCATTTTCTCTTTGTGTGTGTGTGAGACAGATATTTAACTTTTGTGTACCATATCTTGTATTCCATGGCTCACATAAGCTGTTGGACTTCTTGAGGGTGGGAAATGTCCATGTTTCATTTGCCTTTGTAAACCCAGTCACTCATACATTGAGGGAGGGGAGAGAATTAAGGTTTCAATTCCTACTATGTTGTAGGCTGTTTCTCAAGCATTAGAATATATGTAAATGGAGACAGTGAATCCTTATTTTCTAAAGCAGATAGATGTTTAAGAATAGTAAAAATAGGCTTGATAAGTAGGGTGATACCAGACTAAGAAGGTTGGAAAATTAGGCATCAAAATTTGAACTTGGTATAGAATTGGTGCTGGTGATCAATTTGGATCATTTATACCACCTTTGCAACTTGGACTTAAATCCATGAAAAGCCATTGTACATTCTAGAGCTGGTAAATAATAAACTTCTAGGGGGAAAAATACCTAGCACCACTGTACAGAAAATAAATGCCTATTACTTTTGCTCAGGCATTTGAGTCCCATTAGACCATGCCTAGCATGGATCTATCCTGGGTAAATTATACTGTCTCAAGAAATCCACCCCACTTACTTTCTCAGATTTTGGGGAATCAGTTTGTTCCCCAAGAGACTGGCCTCTGTTACCAGGTTTACAATACCAAATGACCAAAAAAAACCCAAAAACAAAAACAAAAAATGGTTTCCAGCAAAAGTAAAGGTCATTCTCTTTCTTTCCCTCATATATTCAGACTCCTTGGCCTGTCTTTCAAGAAGCTCATCTTACTCCATTCTCCCTGTCCACTGAATATCTGAGGCACTCTATAATGCACAATTTTACACTTAATTGTAAGAACTGACATTTAGTGTCTGCCCTGTGCTAGGTACATTACTTATGCCATTTCATTAAGTAGAACAATTCTGAGATTGAAACTGACCATATCTTTAAAATTGAGTCAAAGTCATTAACTTTCCAAAGGACACACAACTAGTAAGTATCACAGCTGAGATCTGGGCACAGGGCAAAGTGCTCCAAAGTCGATCTCCCCTCCCCAAAACAGCATGCTGGAAGAGTGGCACTTTGGTTTTTTACATGGCTTCAAATCCATTATTCTATAGACTGCCACAGAACGTTATTTACTTTTTGACCCCTTTCCTCTCTCATCTCATCCTCCTCTTTATTTTTTTAAATTAATTCATTTATTTATTTATGGCTGCGTTGGGTCTCTGTTGCTGAACGGGGGCTTTCTCTAGTTGTGGGGAGCGGGGGCTACTCTTCGTTGCAGTGTGCGGGCTTCTCATTGCGGTGGCTTCTCTTGTTGCGGAGCATGGGCTCTAGGCACACGGGCTTCAGTAGTTGTGATGCACGGGCTTAGTTGCTCCGCGGGATGTGGGATCTTCCCGGACCAGGGCTTGAACCTGTGTCCCATGCAATAGCAGGCGGATTCGCAACCACTGCGCCACCAGGGAAGCCCTCATCCTTCTCTTTAAAGTAGCAGGTGGTGCAGTATGAAGAAGCATCATTCTGGTTTTTACTTTTTTCTCTTTTGGACCACATAAACCATTGTTTGTTTTTGCTGAAATAAATGGTACTGTACTTGATGGAGTTATCGTTTGTAGTATCAGGAGACCGAGCACCTCACATCCTGGCATCAGGCTTGGGAACCTCTGGCCCAGTGAATTGGATACTGTGATATTTCTGTTTTTGGCCACTGTTATCTGCAGAATTAATTGCCCCAGTAAGTTTATGGTAGTCCTTTTCGCAAACAATATGTGAGTGTGTAAATAAGTGAACATTGACTGCATTCAGCTAGTTAGCATCTCAAAAGGAAGCAATAACATTCTGAATTTTTCTTGGGCATTCTGAATTTTTCTTGGGAAATTTTTCTGAATTTTTCTTGAGCAATAACATCCTGAACTTTTCTTGGGCAATAACATTCTCTTAGTTTTCAAGCTTTTTCTGCTAATAATTATTCTAGAGCTGTCGTCTTCAAACCTGTTTGTCAGTTATCCATACTAAAGATATATTTTACATTACAGTCTGGTACCTACCTATGAATATGTAAGACAATAGATTTATAAAAATAGTATTTCCCTTACTACATGTGGTCTAGTATCATATTTTGTATTTTATTCTGTTTTATTTAAAAATCCTGGTTGGAACCCATTAAATTACATCACCCCCTTGAAAAATGCTCTATTAGAGGATAAACCTGATGTAATCTATGTAGTTCTTCAGAAGCCTCTCTTATTCTCCTCTCCTTTTTGCTCAGATCTTCTCTTTTGCTTCCTGTATTCTGTAGCCTCACCCAAGTCTGTTTCTCTCCTTTCCTCCTTCTACCCTTCATTTTTCCCCCTTTCTACTCCACTAATGCAAAGCTGTAATATATTTACGGGGGTTACAATTTTATTTTTCCTAATCTAGTTGAATTTAAGTTTTTCATATCTCTTTGTGCCTTGCAAATTCAAAACAAAACTAAATTACTTATAACAAGAGTGGCATGTGCAGTTTTACCTTCCTTGTAAGTTACTTATTCATAGTAAAAAGTTTCTCACTCTAATGAACTATACCAGCAGTATTAAAAATACTATTGTAATACTTTGAAATTAAAGCAGTACACTTGCTATACTTATTTACTTTTTTGGGTTTTGGGGTTTTTTTTTTTTTAAGGAATAACCTGTGTGTCTGGGCTGTACCTATTTGTGAATGTAACTTTCAGTATAATTAGAAACAGCCCTCAATTCTCTGTTTATTGAGTCAATTAATCCTATTCATGCTATTACCTTGAATATCTCTCATGGTTTTTCCTTTCTCTCAATTCTCACTGCTACTATCTTACTCATATTTCTTCTAAATTATTGCAATTAGCTCCTGGTTAATCTTCCTGAAATCTCTTAGTATATCCTCCTCCACAGTAATATTTTGAAGTAGAAATTGATCTGCCTGTGACTGCTTACAGTGCTCCGGGGGCTTTCAGCCACCTGAGGAGAGAGTCTAAATTGATTGGCATGGCTTATTATGGCTCTTTGGTGGATCTGCATCCATTCTGTCTTTGGCAGCTATGGGGTTGGTGGGGAGGAAAGTGTGGGGGGAGGCTAATAAAAGATAAGCAGAGCAGGCAGCTCACTGTTTCCACAATATGTCATTATCTGAATCCTTTTGCATGTGTTTCTTTATCCAAAAGTTCCTTTCTTTTCATTCATTTGTCCTCTAAATCACATCTGAGATATTATTCTAGGGATTTGTTCCAGTAGTTCTCTTGGCACAGATCTCAGTATATTATGTCTGCTTGTATGTGCACCTCCTCCTATGCTGGGAGTTTGTAGACAGGAGAGAGGCATCTTCATTTGAGTCTCCCTAGTGTCTGGCCAGGAGGATGTTAGGTGCTGAGTATATGGTTAGCAACTAGATGCACATGGACCTTGTTATCACAGAGCTTTTAGTCTATCAAGGGCTGCAAATGATTAAGCAAATACAATAAAATATGATAGGAAAAGTGCAAGGTGTTGAAGGCTTCCTCGCCCTAGTAACATTTAAGTTGAACACTAAAGAATGAATAGGAACTAGGCAATAGGTGAAGAAAAGTGAGTAGAAAATTGAGAGGGAAGAAGTAGTCTATAGGTAGGCCTGCAGGGAAGAGCATGTTACAACTGAGAGACAGAAATAACATCCCATGGCTTAGTGTTCAGGTGGCAAGAAATGAACCTACAGAATATGCAGAAAGCTCAGTCGTTCAGGGCTTTGTAAATAGGATGACCATAGAATTGATCTTCTGAATTGCAAAAATTTTGAGAGGGAAATGTGGGGGGAGGTATTAATAATTAATATGCCAAGATAAGAGGCATACACAGATCATTCTAGACAAACTAGAATTCATGGTGAGTTTGAACTTTATCCTAAGAGTATATAGGGATTCACTGAAGGACTTTACTTCCAGTAGAGAATTTGATCAGATTTACATTTTAAAAATCATGATAGCTCTGGTGTGGAGAACAAATTGGCAAGGAGCTATTGTCGTAATTAGACCAAAGGACATGGTGACTTCAACCAGAAGTGGGAGTGGATTTGAGAGAGGGTTAGGAAGTGAAGACTGATTAATCAAATGGGGGCGAGGTTAGAGGTAGGAGTTAAGGATGATACCTGGTTTCTCTTGTTTCAAAGAAGGGCATTACAGTTCTCTGATGAAAACAGGCAGGATTGGGGAGGGATGCTGGTCATGAGGTCAAATTTAGACATGTTGAGTTGGAGAGACCTTTGAAATACTGAAATGGAGATATTCTAGTAGACAGATATGAGTCAAGAGGTATGAATTGGGGGAGATTTGTATATATTTGTGTCTTGTTTGTACTTTTATTTTCCCATTCTTTTTTAAAATTTATTTATTTTATATTTATTTTTGGCTGCGTTGGGTCTTCATTGCTGCACGAGGGCTTTTCTCTAGTTTCGGCGAGCGGGGGCTACTCTTTGTTGTAGTGTGCGGGCTTCTCATTGTGGTGGCTTCTCTTGTTGCGGAGCATGGGCTCTAGGCACGCGGGCTTCAGTAGTTGTGGCACGTGGGCTCAGTAGTTGTGGCTCACGGGCTCTACAGCGCAGGCTCAATAGTTGTGGCGCAAGGGCTCAGTTGTTCCACGGCATGTGGGATCGTCCTGGACCAGGGCTCGAACCCGTGTCCCCTGCATTGGCAGGCGGATTCCTTTTTTTTTGTTATATACACAAGTGTTTTTAAATGATAAGATAGTACAAAGCAGAAAATCAAAGACGATACTATTTTCAGAGAAAATTTTTTTAAAAAGCAGAATTAAGGTTCTGAATAATTGAGGTAACATTGAAACTTGGAAGGAAAATCCCTCTCACAAAGTATATCATTTAATTTAAAAAGCCATTGGTTTTCATACATGTGTCTATAAACTTAAAGTTATATAAATGCACTTACTTTTTTTTAACATCTTTATTGGAGTATAATTGCTTTACAATGTTGTGTTAGTTTCTGCTGTGTAACAAAGTGAATCAGCTATATGTATACATATATCCCCTCTCCCTTGCGCCTCCCCTCCCACCCTCCCTACCCCATCCCTCTAGGTGGTCACAAAGCACCGAGCTGACATCCCTGTGCTATGCAGCTGCTTCCCACTAGCTATCTATTTTACATTTGGTAGTGTATATATGTCCATGCCATTCTCTCACTTCGTCCCAGCTTACCCTTCCCCCTCCCTGTGTCCTCAAGTCCATTCTCTACGTCTGCATCTTTATTCTTGTCCAGGCAGGCGGATTCTTAACCACTGCGCCACCAGGGAAGTCCTATTATATTTTATTCTGTGTACTTTTATATACTTTTGTCCAAGTTTTTAAAAATGGAATAGTGTTTGGCCACTTGTTTTTTTCTCTTTTTTGCTGTACATGGGCCTCTCACTGTTGTGGCCTCTCCCGTTGCGGAGCACAGGCTCTGGACACGCAGGCTCTGGACATGCAGGCTCAGCGGCCATGGCTCACGGGCCCAGCCACTCCGCAGCATCTGGGATCTTCCCGGACCGGGGCACAAACCCGTGTCCCCTGCATCGGCAGGCGGACTCCCAACCACTGCGCCACCAGGGAAGCCCTGGCCACTTGTTTTTGAGTGGCTCCTATAGCTGTAGTTTTCATTTGTTGAGCCTATGCCATTGGCTTTAAGGACATTTTATCTTATTTAATCCTCACAATAACCTCGTGGGTAGGTGGTATTCTCATTTTACAGATATGGTTAGACTCAAAGAATTTAAATAATTTTGCCACGGTTGACATAGTAAGTGGCAGAACAATATTTGAACCCAGGTTGGTTTAACTCTGATCTCCATAGCTGTTACCTTTAGACCTTAGGTTGTCTTCAGAGACTACAAAAAAGAGATTCAAACTGCTCTCACACTCTTCCTTTTTCATTGGCGGTAAGACATACATACACATGCTTAAGGGTAGGAGGTAAACATTATCTTGCATTGGTGTAATACTTTAAAAATGTTTTAACTGCTTGGTATATGTCATCAGTTCTCTCTGAGCAGCAAAGTTTGAGTGGCAGCACTCCCTAACAATTGTGGCGAATGTGATTAAAGAACCAAATGCAGAATCTGATTGGGTGTGCTATCCCAGAATAGTACTCTGGCCTTGGAGGACTTGAGCTGATGTTCACCAGGCTGCTAAAGCTAGTATTGTGTAATGTTTAGAGGAGTGGATAGTTCTGCTAGAATATGTTATAATGTGTAAGCTCTGTTTGCTTTATAATAGAGAACTCCCTGTACTGGATCCTGAATTGATGAAGTCAGAGATCTGTGCTTCCTTGTCAGCAGGTAAAATTTGACATTTTCAGAATGTGTAATATTGAAGTATTTTTATATCTCTATTTAGGCATAGTCAGAATGAATTCATTAAAATAGGGAGCTTTTCATTTTAGAGTCTGTCAACCATGTTTTACAGTTTGTCAGTTTTCCTCAGTTTTGCCTGGTTGGCAGATCAGATTTTGAGAAAGTTTCCAGTTGACTATTTAATAAATAACTTTGTTAGGCTTTATCTACAAAAGATAATTGACCTTAGCAATTTTTGTAGTCTCATTTTTGAAATTGAAATATATATTTAAGCTTTACCACATTTTAAATCTGAGTCCTTTTTAATATTTTTTTAATAATAGCTAATCCTAAGTTTAAATAACTGAATCTTTACAGGAAATAATTTGAAAGTTAATTTCAAAAACTTTCAAATTTAAAAAATATATTGAAAAATAGCTGGACATGATCAAGAAAGATTGTTAAATTTATCTTTATGTCTCAATTTTGTCTTACTGCCAATTCTTTTTATACCATGTAATGGAGTTATTTTGATAGAGAGGGAGGAATAAATGTATAATTTGCTGAAAATGCTGCTTCATATTTGTCACATTGGACTTTAAAAGAGTCTCTGAATTCTAACTCATTTTTAGAACAATCTTTAAATGACTTGGTTATTTTGTCATTTAAAGTTTCTACAGTTGAATATTATTTCTTTTCAGCAAGTGAGATAAAACATGATTCCAAAGGTGCAAACATTTCCTTAGGTGAAGTTACTAATGAGACTTCTTCAAATGAAAAACTGGGAGACGTCAGTGAACACACAAAAAGTTCAGACTTGGATGAAAAGGTACTAGGGAATCTTTTGCATTTTCTTATTTCTTGGTCCATTTTCTTATTTCTTGGTCCAGATAGTGGTAAATACAGAAGTCCATCTTAGCAGTGCTGTCAGGTGACAAGGGAATGGCCTTTTTGTTGAGTAAAAGAGTCACGTCATTCTGGCCATGGGACATACTGCTTGATGCTTGCCATAAGCACAGTATTAATAGAGTTTCACTTGTCTGGGAAAATGGGGTGTGCTGTTTAATTATATATTTAGCTTTTTAGAATCCTAAAGTTCTTAAACCTGTGTAAATCTTTCTAAATTGCTACATATCTTCCTGCCTCACTAAGTACAAAGTACTGAATATCATTTAATCTTCTTTGAAATTTTACAATATCGTAGTGCCTGAGTGCTATGAATGCAAGCATCAGTTATTCGACCACAGATGTAGAAGGCATAGGAATTGGAGCTAAACCTAACTTGATGTTGGAACATACCACTGGTGTATGATATGGAGAAAATTTGGGGTATCAGTTATCTGCCGGATAATGTGTATGATTGTCTTAACCTTTTGAATAATTTAATTGACTCCTAGACAACTATTTCATGTTTCTTTCTCCTTATTCCTCCTCATTTGTCCTCATAGCTAACAACCTTGTTTCCTGCTTTAACAAGAAAATTGAAGTAATTGGAAAAGAAGTTCCTACCAATACATTAGGCCACCTACCTGCACCTGTTCCCAAAACTCCAGCTTCACTTCTATTACACTGGATGAACAGGCCAAGGCTATTCCCTTCACCTGTGTGCTAGAATCCATCTCTTCCCTCTTAAAACACTACTCCAGTAAATCTCCTTTCATTACTGGATCATTCTCTTCAACATAAGCATGCTTTTCTCCCATCTTCAAACAAAACCAAAAATACATTTTCATGGTCCCATTTTCCTTTTCACCTGTCATCCTGTTTCTCCAAAGACTTGTCTAGACCCTCTATCCCCAGTTTCTCTCCTCCAGTTCCAAAGATACTCACCTTCACCTCTACCAAAACTACCTGTCTTAAACTCTCCAGTGACCTGCTCGTTGCTGAGTCTAATAGACATAGTTCAGTCTTAATCTTACTTAACCTATCACCAGTATTTAACAGTTGATCATGCTTTCCTTGAAATATTTTTTTCACATGGCTTTCAGGTTAAACATGCATGCCTAGTGTCCTGTCTGTCTGCAACTTCCCAGTTGGTTTCGCTGGTCTCTCCTGATCTCCCTGACCTCTACATGTTGGAGCGACCCAGTGCCTAGACCAGGAGTCTGTTCTTTTTTCCTGTCTAGGTTTGCTCCTTAGATGGTCTCATCCAACCTCATTGCATTGAATGCCATCTGTGTGCTAAGACTCTCAAATTGATATCTCCAGCTTGAACATCATCTCTGAGCTGCAGACCCTTCTGTCTAGTTGCCTGTTTGATTTTTCCACTTGGATGTCCAATTATACTTCTCAAACTTAACGTGTTCAAAACTGACCTCCTGTTAGATGTCCCCTACCCTACCACAAACCAGCCGTTCCTGTAATTTTCCCCTTTTCTATTAAAGGCAACTCTATATAAGTTATTTAGGCTCAAAAACCTTGGATTTTACTTTCTTTTTCTCTCACTCCATATCCAGGCTGTAAGGAAATCCTGCTGGCCTTAGCTTCAGATGATGTCTAGAAATTATTCACTTTTCATCACTCCCACACATACCATACAGGCCCAGGCCCAGGCCCCCGCCTAATATCATCTCCTGCATGAATTACTGCAGTGGGTCTCCTAACATTTCTCCAGCTTCTGATATTGTCCTCTTGTAGTTTATTCTCAACATAGCATAAATTAGATCATGTTATTCTTCTGCTTCAAACTCTCCAGTGGCTTTTTTTTTTTTTTTTTTTTTTTTTTTGCGGTACGCGGGCCTCTCACTGCTGTGGCCTCTCCCGTTGCGGAGCACAGGCTCCGGACGCGCAGGCTCAGTGGCCATGGCTCACGGGCCCAGCCGCTCCACGGCATGTGGGATCTTCCCGGACCGGGGCACGAACCCGTGTCCCCTGCATCGGCAGGCGGACTCTCAACCACTGCACCACCAGGGAAGCCCTCCAGTGGCTTTTAATATTCAGATTCCTTACTGTGACCTACATGGCCCTTTATCTGTTCCCCCTACCCCTCCCCTACGTTGTTACCTCTCTGGTCTCTGACTACTCTCCTTATCCATTTTACTCTGACCACATTAGCCTCCTTGCTGTTCTTGGAACAAACCAGGCTTTCTCCCACTTCACAGCCTTTGCCCTTGCCATTTTATCTCCTAAAAAAAAAAAAAGATGTAGTTTACTTTCTTATTTCCTTCACATCTTTACTCAAATTTCATGTTCTCAGAGAGACCTCCCATAGCCATCCAACCTAAAATTCCAGTATTCTCCGTTCTGTCAACATTTCATATCCCCCTTTCTTGTACTTATCATGATATAATATACTTTACATTTACTTATTTATGTTTACCTCCGTCTCTTCCTGCTAGAATGAAACTCCATGAAGGCAAAGATTTTTGTCCATTTTGCTCACAAATGAATCTTTAGCACCTAGAACAGTGGCTGATACAGAGTAATAACACAAATGATTGGGTTTTTTTGGCCGCTCCGCACGGCATGCAGGATATTAGTTCCCCGACCAGGGATCAAACCTGTGTGCCCTGCAATGGAAGTGCAGAATCTTAACCACTGGACAGCCAGGGAAGTCCCAAATGGTTGTTGAATGAATATTGAATGTAAACCTCATTTGAAAGTAGTCTTTAGGGACTTCCCTGGAGGTCCAGTGGTTAGGACTTTGCCTTCCAGTGCAGGGGGTGCAGGTTCGATCCCTGGTTGGGGAGCTAAGATCCCACATGCCTCGGGGCCAAAACATAAAACAGAAGCAATATTGTAACAGATTCAATAAAGACTTTAAAAAATGGTCCACATCCAAAAAAAAAAGTCTTTAAGTGTTAGAAGTGTCCTGTAGCATGAATAAAAATATCACAAAGTACTTGCTTAATGGTTTGATGATAACAGCCACTATGTATTGAACCTTTATTAAATGCCAGCCAGCCAGTGCTAGAGACTTAGCACTGGTTATATCTTATCCCTATGATATAAGGAGGTGCTGTTCAGGAGTTCCCAAAGCCACCCTCAGGTTCAGTGATGTGCTAGGAGAACTCACAGAGGTCAGCAAAGCTGTTATTGTAACTCAAGGTTACAGTTTATTTCAGTGGAAGAATACAGATTAAAGTCAACAAAAGAAAGAGTCACATAGGGCAGAGCACAGGAGAAACTGAGTACAAGCTTCCAGTTTTTCTCTCCCAATAGAGTCACGTGGGCACTGCTTGCTTCTCCCAGGAGTGATGTATGACAAAAACAGAATATTGCCAGCCAGGGACTTGCCTGAAGCTTGGTCAGGGTTTTTATTGGGGTCAGTCACATAGGCATGGTTGACCATCTGCATAGCTGACCTTAGTCACTCAGTCTCCATCCAGTCCCTCCAGAGGTCAAGCTGATACCACATGGCTCAAGGACCCCGTCATAAATCACAAAGACTTTCTGGAGTGGCCCAAGGCCTCTTCCATAAATTACACTGTTAGCTTACATTATCTGTTGTGATCCCAGACACCCAGGTAAACAAAGACACACAATCAAGCAGCATATTCCAAGGGCTTATAAGTTACCTTCTAGGAGCAGGTCACAGGCCAGGCCTTTAACATACGGCATATGGACAACCCAGATTTACTGAGTTAATCCTTTACTGCGCATGAAGTGCATACTGCTATTTCCCTTTGCAGATGAAAAAACTGAGATTTAGTATCTTGTCCAGGGTCACACAGTAGAATCCCTTGACTCTATAGCAGGGGTTAGCAAACCTTTTCTTTAAGACTAGATAGTAAATACTTGTCTGGCTTTGTGGGCCATATGGTTGCTGTCCTAGCTACTCAGCTCTGTTATTGTAAGGAGAGAGAAGCCATAGACAATATGTAAACAAATGTCAATTGCTGTGTTCAAATAAAACTTTATTTACAAAAACAGGCAACCTGCAGGCTATAGCTTGCCATAGCTTGCCAACCTTTGCTCTAAAGCATTAAAAAATAAACAGTTTGTATTCTATTCTACTTAAAGCAGAAGAGAAGACTTTTTGCTTTCAATTCTGCAAGGATAGATTTTAAGAGATGTTTGCCAGAATTCACTGAGCTCTTAACACTAAATATTTAAAGATGTAGACTATTTTCAATATTAGCTCTTTTAAAAATAATCCCCAAAATCATTTATCTACTTCCTAGTGTGGTACTAACTTTTTGGATTTGTTTAAGGGAAGGGGAATGATACTTTTATCTTTCTGATACCGTGGTAAGCTTCAAAGTAGCAAGTCTTTAGAAAATATTGATACATGACCCTGTCAATAATATTTGTCATTAAAATATCTGGCCCCCAAATTTGGGAATTAACAAACTTTATCCATCTCTCACCTTATATTTTAGGAACTTTAGAGGGTAAATAGGTTGATTTATAGGACATATGTCTAGCCTGCCACTTTTCTGCTTTTATGTATGGTTTTCTGTGAATTTTTAGAAATGCTTCCTTACTGATCTTTTACATATATATATATTTCTGTCTTTTCTACAGACCTTGTTTTTTCTTTCTCTTGTATATCAGTTATACCCAGAATCCATATATAACAATTTTTAGATTTACCATGGTAGTAGTTGCTTAATGATTCTAGTTTTGAGCCCCAGATAGTTGAAATGATAGTGTACTTTTTAATTTTTATTTTGAAACGATTGTAAATTCACAGAAAGTTGCAAAAGTAGTTTTCTTCCATGATTACATCTTAAAGCACAATATCAGAAGCAGAAATTTAGTATTAGTATAATGAGTGTATGTAGTTCTGTGTATATTATCAAGTGTGCAGATTTTTGTAGCCACCACTGCAATCATGATAATTATACCATCGCTACAAAGATATTCCTTATGCTACCCCTTTGTCACACATCCCTCCCTACCCCTAACTTCCGTAACCTTAGTAACCATTAATATGTTTTCCATCTCTGTAACTTTGGTATTTTGAAATAAATGCCCAAGTTTGCAGTTGCTGGGCTGTCTGGTAATTGCATGCTTAGGTTTTAACTTGGGTGGACTTGGCCTCCAGGTTACTCCCCTGCGGTAGTAGGCAGTTGAAATGTTTATTCAGTTCGTTTAGTGTCATCTGGGTTGTTTGGAGTCTACCTTACAAAGGTGTAGTTCAAGGGTCAGCTAGAGATTTGGACCAAGTTTAAAGCAGATTTGGGGCTTTCTCTCTTAGGCTCTCCCATTTCCAGGATTCCCAGCCTCACTTCCCAGTTTCTGACTTTGCCCTGTACTCTGTCTTCTGGTTCTTTGTGTCAGTATGGCAAATTTTTAGCCTTCCCCAGTGGTTCCAACCAATTAAGGCCTCTCTTTAAGAATAAATCCATAAAAACATGACTGTTACCCAGTGTCATTCCCTCTTTTCCTCCAGATTCTGCCTACTTTTCATATCTCTCCAGTGTTTTCAGGCAGAGTTTTTTTTATAGTTCATCTGAGAGTTATAGTTGTTACCTGAAGAAGGATTAGCCCAATAAGAGATGCTTATTTGCCATTTCTCAAACTGGACCTATTGTGTATATTCTTTTTAATTTTATACAAATGACAGCTTATCATTCTTTGTCTTTTTTTAACTTAATGTATAATGGAGATTGTTTCCTTTCCATGTATGTAATGATACTTTGTTTCTACAATTATATAATTATCCACTATATGGGTATACTCTATTCAACAAGTTACACTGTTGATGGACACTTGGTTTGTTCCCATTTTTTGCTATTTTAACATTGTTGCATTATGCATCCTTGAGCATAAGGCATTTTGCATATGTGCAAGCATTTTTGGATTAATTCTTAGAAGTAGAATTTTCAGATTGCCCTACATAGAGATTGCTTTGATTTATGCTTCCATCAACATTGTATGGGAATGACAGTTTTCTCCCCCACACACTCACCAACTCAGTATTAAAATTTTTTTATTTTTGTCCATCTGTACATTTTTACAAATGACTTTTCATTTGCTTTTCTCTTATGAGTCTAGTTAAGCATCTTTTAGTATGTGTAAAAGCCATTTACATTTTCTTCTGTGAACTTCTCTTTTACATCCTTTGCCCATTTTTCTTTTGGGATTTTGGTCTTTTTTTATTTGCAGGAACTTTTCATATATTCAGCATATTTGTTCTTTGTCATATGTTGCCATAACTTTTTCCTGTTTTCTCATTTGTGTTTGACTTGGTTTTCATTTGTGTTTGACTTGGTTTCAAATGCCATCTTTAATAGTTTGGTTTTACCTTGAAGGAGCTTTTTATTTTTATTTAGTCAAATGTATGTGGTTTTTTGTTGTTGTTGTTGTTTTAATTAATTAATTTAATTTATTTATTTTTTGTCTGTGTTGGGTCTTCGTTTCTGTATGAGGGCTTCCTCTAGTTGCAGCGAGCGGGGGCCACTCTTCATCGCGGTGCTCGGGCCTCTCACTATCACGGCCTCTCCTGTTGCGGAGCACAGGCTCCAGACGCGCAGGCTCAGTAGTTGTGGCTCACGGACCTAGTTGCTCCACAGCATGTGGGATCTTCCCAGACCAGGGCTCGAACCCGTGTCCCCTGCATTGTCAGGCAGATTCTCAACCACTGTGCCACCAGGGAAGCCCCTCAAATGTATGTTTTATTTTATGATATTTGAGTTATGAGTTGTATTTAGAGAAACCCTTCCCCGTTTCTGGATCAAAAATGTTCACCTGTATCTTTTTCTAGTGCTTTTTTGGTGTTATTTATTATGTTTAAATTTTTTATCAGTATAAATTTAAATTTTATCTTGGAAGAAAAAAAGTAGAAACAATGTAACCTTTCTGTTCTTATTTTGACAGGTGACTTCTGTCATCTTAGCATATGAAAATATTTTAAATGTTTGTATTCAAGCCTACCGATACTGTAATTCATGGTTTCTGCCTTTGGTGTCAGCTTAGGCTTTCTCCAGCCTCCAAATTATATAACTACTCACCTTTATTTTATTTTTGATACTTTCAGTATTTTTTATATTTAAATCTTTAATGAACTTAAAGTATTTTGGCATATGGTGAATTGGTACCAAGCTTTTTTCCATCCAGTCAGCTAGCCTGTTGTTCTGTTACTATTTATTTTTTTATTTTTTTGTGGTGTGCGGGCCTATCACTGCTGTGGCCTCTCCCGTTGCGGAGTACAGGCTCCGGACGCGCAGGCTCAGCGGCCATGGCTCACGGGCCCAGCCGCTCCGCGGCATGTGGGATCTTCCCGGACCAGGGCACGAACCCATGTCCCCTGCATTGGCAGGTGGACTCTCAACCACTGTGCCACCAGGGAAGCCCTGTTACTATTTATTGAATCATTTCCTCACAAATTTCAAATGCCCTCTAATAGTTTCAATTTTTATGTATAGAATGATTCTTTTACTTGTCTTTTATTTCATTAATTGCTCAGGTCCTTTACCAATTCCATACTGTCAATTACTTGAAAAATAAAAACAGTCAGGAAGGCTTGCTTTAAAAGATACTAACATGTATTATAAATCTAAAATATTTCTGGCTATTCTTATATTCTTCTAAGAGCTTTAAACACACATTGTAATTTTTTAAATGTATAAATTAATTTGCAGGCAATTAACATGTTTTACCTTTAGCATTGTCATCTAGGAACATGGTATAGCTTTCTATTTGCTAGTGTTTCACGTTACTCAGTTGATTTTTATAGTTACAATAGTATATATAGTGTGTGCCATTATTGTAAAATATGATTGTGTACTTCAAAAAGACTAGAAAGATATAAAGTAAGATATTAAGTGGTTATCTCTGGCTGCCCAAATGATGGGTGATTTGGGGTGTTTATTTTCTTGGTGCCTGTTTTTTCAAAGGTCTAGTATGTATAATTTTCTTATAATTAGAGAATCACAATTCCCAAAACACTAATTACTAATTGTAAAGTGCTTTAAGTGTAGCAATGTTTTAAATACATATAAATATTTCTAATGAAAAATACATTTATGTTGATAAATACCACCTAAAAATAAAAATCACTCAAAGCTGTTTTTTTCTGAATAAAAAGAAATATAACTTTAATTGTCCAAAATAATTAGAAATGGTGGCTTGCATAATTAAAGGTGACATCAAAAACTGGGAAAAATGTATTGATTTATATTAGTTTTTCTTAACAGCAGAGATTTTAAAATCAGTGTTCATATTTTAAATAATGTAGAGTAGAATTATTTTCCTGCTTGACCATAAGCTAGTCGTTTAATTAACATCTAGTACATTCTGATCTGATAAGCCTCATAGCCTAATATGGAATGCAGAGATAGTCACTTATACTATTTAACCATAATCTCTTCACAGTGTAGTTTTTTGGACAAGGTGACTATTCAAAAAGAAAAAGAAGATATTTATGAAGTTTGCAAAAGGTCTGCGTGTCCCCTGCATTGTCAGGCAGATTCTCAACCACTGTGCCACCAGGGAAGCCCCTCAAATGTATGTTTTATTTTATGATATTTGAGTTATGAGTTGTATTTAGAGAAACCCTTCCCCGTTTCTGGATCAAAAATGTTCACCTGTATCTTTTTCTAGTGCTTTTTTGGTGTTATTTATTATGTTTAAATTTTTTATCAGTATAAATTTAAATTTTATCTTGGAAGAAAAAAAGTAGAAACAATGTAACCTTTCTGTTCTTATTTTGACAGGTGACTTCTGTCATCTTAGCATATGAAAATATTTTAAATGTTTGTATTCAAGCCTACCGATACTGTAATTCATGGTTTCTGCCTTTGGTGTCAGCTTAGGCTTTCTCCAGCCTCCAAATTATATAACTACTCACCTTTATTTTATTTTTGATACTTTCAGTATTTTTTATATTTAAATCTTTAATGAACTTAAAGTATTTTGGCATATGGTGAATTGGTACCAAGCTTTTTTCCATCCAGTCAGCTAGCCTGTTGTTCTGTTACTATTTATTTTTTTATTTTTTTGTGGTGTGCGGGCCTATCACTGCTGTGGCCTCTCCCGTTGCGGAGTACAGGCTCCGGACGCGCAGGCTCAGCGGCCATGGCTCACGGGCCCAGCCGCTCCGCGGCATGTGGGATCTTCCCGGACCAGGGCACGAACCCATGTCCCCTGCATTGGCAGGTGGACTCTCAACCACTGTGCCACCAGGGAAGCCCTGTTACTATTTATTGAATCATTTCCTCACAAATTTCAAATGCCCTCTAATAGTTTCAATTTTTATGTATAGAATGATTCTTTTACTTGTCTTTTATTTCATTAATTGCTCAGGTCCTTTACCAATTCCATACTGTCAATTACTTGAAAAATAAAAACAGTCAGGAAGGCTTGCTTTAAAAGATACTAACATGTATTATAAATCTAAAATATTTCTGGCTATTCTTATATTCTTCTAAGAGCTTTAAACACACATTGTAATTTTTTAAATGTATAAATTAATTTGCAGGCAATTAACATGTTTTACCTTTAGCATTGTCATCTAGGAACATGGTATAGCTTTCTATTTGCTAGTGTTTCACGTTACTCAGTTGATTTTTATAGTTACAATAGTATATATAGTGTGTGCCATTATTGTAAAATATGATTGTGTACTTCAAAAAGACTAGAAAGATATAAAGTAAGATATTAAGTGGTTATCTCTGGCTGCCCAAATGATGGGTGATTTGGGGTGTTTATTTTCTTGGTGCCTGTTTTTTCAAAGGTCTAGTATGTATAATTTTCTTATAATTAGAGAATCACAATTCCCAAAACACTAATTACTAATTGTAAAGTGCTTTAAGTGTAGCAATGTTTTAAATACATATAAATATTTCTAATGAAAAATACATTTATGTTGATAAATACCACCTAAAAATAAAAATCACTCAAAGCTGTTTTTTTCTGAATAAAAAGAAATATAACTTTAATTGTCCAAAATAATTAGAAATGGTGGCTTGCATAATTAAAGGTGACATCAAAAACTGGGAAAAATGTATTGATTTATATTAGTTTTTCTTAACAGCAGAGATTTTAAAATCAGTGTTCATATTTTAAATAATGTAGAGTAGAATTATTTTCCTGCTTGACCATAAGCTAGTCGTTTAATTAACATCTAGTACATTCTGATCTGATAAGCCTCATAGCCTAATATGGAATGCAGAGATAGTCACTTATACTATTTAACCATAATCTCTTCACAGTGTAGTTTTTTGGACAAGGTGACTATTCAAAAAGAAAAAGAAGATATTTATGAAGTTTGCAAAAGGTCTGTAACATAACTTTTAATTACATAATGTTAAAATAGTCATTCATGTAATTTGTATCTTGAGCATATTTTTCATTCTCTCCTGTATATACTTGGGCTACTATGCCGTAAACAATACATGGGTATTATTTAATTAATGTGTCAGGTGTATACAGATGTCAGGGATATTGTAAGTTACCTTAAAGCTATCACTAAGTGTTTGGAGCCATTAAAATATTTTTTGAGGGAGGAATGAGGAATAGTGATAAAATAAAAGAAAAAAAGATGTGTATGTGACTTCTATGAAGGTAAGACTAGCTGAAATCAGAGGAACATTGCAATTTGCAGGTATCTTCTATGTCTGCAGCGATTAGTACTGAGAGCTACAGTACACTCACTGGAACATATACAGATACCAAATTTAAATTTAGAGGACACCTTGGAGGTCATTTGATCCACCCCACACACCTATTTTGCTATTGAGGCAAGGCACAGTCAGGTCAGGTGACAAATATGTTAAAATTCTTTTATGTTAAGACAGTGTTTTTCAACATGTGGTCCTTGGAGCAGCTGCATCATGTGGGAACTTGTCATAAATGTAAATTATTTGTTCCCACCCCTGACCTACTGAATCAGAAACTCTGGAAATGGGGCCCATCAATCTGTGTTTCAACAAAGTCACCAACTAATCCTGCTACATGTTCAAGTTTGAGAACCATTATGTTAAAGAAAAGCCTAGGTAAGAATTAGATTGGCATAGAAGCCCATATGGTTCATGCCCACTTGAAGATCTTAAAAAGAAAATGTGACAAGGTTAACTTTTTTTTTCTGTTAAAAACATTTTGCTTACAAGCTAAATAGTTGCAACGTGCAGTTTTGTCATCACCTTGGCTCTACCATAATGACCAGGAGTGTGACATTGAGTAAGTCACCACATTACCCTGGGTTTCATTACCCAATCAAAATAAAAGAATTTTTCTAGATAATCTTTTCCATCTATAAAATTCCATAATTCATATTTGTTTGTTTTATGTTACTGCTTTTATTTTGTTTTATTTCAGGGTGTATGATAATTGCACATATGATATCCCAAGTTGGGGAGAGAAGTAAATATTTTTATTTCGTGTGAAATTATTGAACTCCCATCAGTGCTACTAGGTTTCAGCTGTTATAAGCATTGGCCCCTTTTCTTACTATTTTTACTCTCTGCTGGCCAAGGGAACCCCAGCTGAAAAAGCTTTATTAGAATTGTGTTTAAGGTAAAATACTGTAGTATCTGAATGAGGGTATAAGTCTTTCTCTGAAAAAGTAAATTCATTTATATCTGATAGCTCTGAGGTACTTTCCACCCTCCTCCTTGCTTAAGTTATTTATTTTTCTAGGTTAAGTGACCTCCAAATTAAGGGGTTTTTTTTAATTGGCTATATAGGATCTCACATATTAGAACACAGTCAAAGCTGTTTAAATCAGTAGCCTAGAACAATACATTTCTTATACATTCTTCCCAAAGGAAGGTCTCAAGTACATGTATAAATTTATTATATATACATGTCCTGAAGAATAACTTACAATTCATTTATTTTATTGCACTATTAATAGAATCATTGCATGATCTTTTCTGGATTTGGATGCTAGTCCAGTTCCTCCTCAAACCTTTTGTCTGACATGATCAGAAATACTTTGCTCTAGTTTTAACCCCACCACCCCACTTCTACCCATACCCTAGCCATTTAACAAATATCAGTTTTCTAGTTAAGAAGGCAGGAACAACCTATTGAAAATACTGAAGAATCATAGTATATGATGGTAGTACACAGCATAGTATGTAGACTACGTCAATACTATCATTAGGATGTGTTTCTACTTATTTGATTCTCATTACTTTATGTTTTTAGAATAAATTTAAATTCTGATTTTGGTTTTTCTGCTCACACAGCAACGATTCTAAAAATACAGGTAATGTGGTTGGTGAATGTCAGTTGGCAGCGCTGGGCCCCAAACCTCTGTGCTTATCAGTGCCACCGCCACCTTTGAATCTAAGTGCTCATCAGGAAGACACATTACTGAAGCCCTGGATGAATGGTACAATTTTCTTAGTAAAATTCTGTTGGCTTTTGATAATATAGAAATGATACAGGAGATTTTTCCACCCAAAACAAAAAAGTTAAGAAAAAAATTGAGGGAATTCCCAGGCGGCAGTCCAGTGGTTAGGACTCTGCACATCCACTGCAGGGGGCACGAGTTCAATCCCTGGTCAGTGAGCTAAGATCCTGCAAGCTGTGTGGCAGGGCCCCCCAAAAAAAAGAAGAGAAAAAAATTGAAACAAGTATAGGATATGCTAAGATTAGAAGGTTTGTGTACCTTTAGTTAGTACTTTTGATGGAACAACTCTGAGATATCTATATTTATGCAATAGTGGTAGTATAGGTAAATTATAGTCTATACCTAAAATATTCATATTTTAAGTGAGTGTTTTAGAAATTTAGAATGTAGTTTAGAATTTGTGTCTTTTTTGATGATTCATAATGCTGTGAAAAAATAAACTAGATTGAAGAATTAATTTAGAAACAATAAAATCCTCTTGTGTATGTAGCTCACACCTAACTCTTCTGGACTTCCCATTACTGACTTCATGCTGCCTGGTGTTGTGTACTATAGCAGCAAGCCCGTGATGATCACATGTTTTATCTTAAAAAGCTTTACCGGTTTCATAATGAAAAGTACTGCAAAGCTATGCAGCAAAAACGTCAGCTTGTCCCAAATTATATCTGGATGCTGCCAAAATGAAAAATGAAATTGCTTAAGATAAAAACATTTTTGTGTTATCTTTAGAAAAAATAATTTTTAAATGTCCTGATTCTCATTTTAAAAGACTAACATTAAGGGAAAATGATCCCTGGTATAATAGTCAGCTCGGGCTGCCATAACAAAATGCCACAGACTGGGTGGCTTAAACAACAAATATTCATTTCACACAGTTCTGGAAGCTAGAAGTCCAAGATCAAGTTTCTGGTAGAGTTCAGTTTCTGGCTGTCTTCCTGGCTTACAGACGGCAGCCTTTTCACTAAGTCCTCACATGGCCTTTCCTTGGTGCATGTGCATGCGGAGGGGGGGGGGGGCGGGGGGGCGCGGGGAGAGAGAGAGAGAGAGAAAGCTCTCTGGTGTCTCTTATAAAGACATTGATTCTGTCAGATCAGGGCCTCATTTTTACAACCCCATTTAGCCTTAATTACTTCTGCAAAAGGCCCTAACTCCAAATACAGTCACTTTGGGGGTTAAGGCTTCAATATATGAATTGGGGGGAGACACAGTCGGTCCATAGCATCTGAGTTTGCCAGTAGTTTTCTTCCCTAAGAAAGGCTTATTGTGTGTAATATTTGTCTGTTTAACTTACAATCATTTGAATATAGTACTCAATTCTGTGTAAGGCTTTTAAGAAAGCATCTTTAGCTTATAATGAATTTAAAATGTTAAGTTCAGATCTAGACATCCTTAAGGAACACCTAAGATGTAAATTACTGTATATTTCACAGGAACATACCACAGCAGCAGACCTTGAACTGAGCACAAGAAGTCCAAAGTGAAATGTGAAAGCAGAGAGTAGTAGTCATCTGTTTGATTGTTATGAAAGGAATAAGTTGTAACATATTGGAATGTAATGTCATTCTTAATCATTTCTAGATTTCAGATTTCCAGGAAAACATTCACTTCTAAAACCGCAGGATCCTGAAATTTGTGAAATATTTAAGAGGGAAAAAACTATAGGGGTAAGCGCCCCATTAAAAAAAATAATAATAATCTTATAAGCTTGTGCTTTGGGGCTTTCTGATTAATTTCCCTATCATCATTTAAGCAGTTCTGGACATTTTATGGATTTTAAATGGGGTTGGTGGTAAGGGACAGAAAATGGGTAGCGATTCAGAGGATATTCACAAACAGTATAACAGGTTTAAGGCAAAGGGTGGGGGATGGGATATCCCAAACAGAAAATACAGGATGAATAGTTCCCTGTGATGAAGGAGAAAGCTAGTGATATAAAGCAATTGATAGGAAAAGCCTGTTGTAAAAAGCTTTCACTCATTGCCTTTTTCCGTTAATCAGAAAAGCTAAGGAGATTTTTGGTTCTAATAAATGCATGTGAAATATGCATATTATTACAGAATTAACTTTTTATACAAGTTAAAAGGGCAGGCACATGAGGAGGAGGGAAAGTATAAACTTTTAAAACCACGTAAAGTAAAATGGTAGTAACTTTGATGAAATATAAAAGTTTTACACTAAAGGAAATTGCAAAAATTCAGACAAATAACTTTAGATTGATTTTTTTCATAATTTTTAAAAATATAAATTGTTTGGAGTTACTTTTTATCAAGTCAGCAAACAATTTATCATGATACTTTTTTGGATGTATAATATTTCTGGCTGTTTCAAATACTTTCTCACTTGATTGCAGTAAGTGTTTTACAACTAACACAGAAAGGGAATTTGTCTAATTTTCTAGGTGTTCCAGAAGTCCCTAGGGTTGATGATACCCCATAGATACTGCAAATTTCATTTTAATACATTACGTGGCTGTGAGCGATCACAGTGCAAGTTTGCTCACGTGCCTGAGCAAGGGGATGAAAAGGTAAAATATGTTCAGTCTTTGAAGTAGAGATTGTTTTAATAACCATCTCAGTCATATGTTTTAATTCAGATTTTCATCAACTCCTAATATATGAGCTTTGCCTGATTTTGTGCTTTACATAAATGGAATCATACAATTTGTACTCTTTTGTTTCTGGCTGCTTTTGCTCAACATTTTTGAGATTCAGCTGTACTTTTTTACTTAATTGTAGATGTTTCTTTCTCATTGCTGTATAATATTAAATATTCCATTGTATGAGTATATCAAAATGTTTTTTGTTGATAAATACTGCTTTTGATGGGTGGTTTCTAAATTTGGTAAATACAGTAGTGTTCTGCATGTCTTTTGGTGAACATATGAACACATTCTGATGGGTTATACTTAAAACGAATTATTGGGTCAAAGGGTCTACATATATTCAACTTTAGTAGATACTGCCAGACAGATTTCCAAAGTGGTTTACCAAATTACACTCTAACCAGCAATGTTTGAGAGTTCTGGTTGCTTTACATCCTCACCAGCTCTTGGTGTTATCAGCCTTTTAATTTAAGCCATTCTAGTGGGTGGGGAGTGATACTCTCCCTAGTGATCGATGAAGTTGAGCATCTTTCAAAATGTTTGTTAGGTGTTTGAATATCCCCTTTCTGTAAATATCTAAATATTTTGCCTATATTCTAGAGGATTATCTTTTTCTTGTCCATCTTAAGAATTCTGTATACATTCTAGATACAAATGCTTTGTTGGATATACATATTGCAAATAACTTTTACTACTTTACAAGTTGCCTTTTCACCCTTTTATTTTTTTAATTTTTTTGGAGTATAGTTGATTTATAATGTGTTAGTTTCATGTGTACAGCAAAGTAAATCAGTTATATATATATATATATATATATATATACACACACACACACACACACATATATCCACTCTTTTTTAGTTACTTTTCACATATAGGTCATTACAGAGTATTGAGTAGAGTTCCCTGTGCTGTACAGTAGGTGCTTATTAGTTATCTATTTTATATATAGTAGTGTGTATATGACAATCCCAATCTCCCAATTTATCCCTTCCCCTCCCCTTTTCCCCCTGGTAAACCATAAGTTTGTTTTCTACATCTGTGACTCTATTTCTATTTTGTAAATAAGTTCATTTGTACCATTTTTTTTAGATTCCACATATAAGCATATTTGTCTTTCTGTTTCTGACTTACTTCACTTAGTATGATCATCTCTAGTTGCATCCATCTTGCTGCAAATAGCATTATTTCATTCTTTTTTATGGCTGAGTAATATTCCATTGTATATATGTACCACATCTCTATCCACTCCTCTGTCATTGGACATTTAGATTGCTTCCATGTCTTGGCTATTGTAAATCATGCTGCAGTGAATGTTGGGGTGCATGTGTCTTTTCAATTTATGATTTTCTCCAGATATATGCCCAAGAGGGGGATTGCTGGATCATATGGTAGTTCTATATTTAGTTTTTTAAGGAACCTCCATACTGTGCTCCATAATGGTACCAATTTACATTCCACCAACAGGCCTTTTCACCCTTTTATTTATTTATTTATTTTTGCTTAGTTAAATCTCTAATTTTATTTTATTTTAACATCTTTATTGGAGTATAATTGCTTTACATTGTTGTGTTACTTGCTGCTGTATAACACAGTGAATCAGCTATATGCACACATATATCCCCATATACCCTCCCTCTTGCGTCTCCCTCCCACTCTCCCTATCCCACCCCTCTAGGAGGTCACAAAGCGCGAGCTGATCTCCTTGTGCTATGCAGCTGCTTCCCACTAGCTATCTGTTTTACATTTGGTGGTGTATATATGTCATTGCCACTCTCTCACTTCGTCTCAGCTTACCCTTTCCCCTCCCTGTGTCCTCAAGTCCATTCTCTGTGTCTGTGTCTTTATTCCTGTCCTGCCCCTAGGTTCTTCAGAACCGTTTTTTCTTTCTTTTTTTTAGATTCCATATATATGTATTAGCATACGGTATTTGTTTTTCTCTTTCTGACTTACTTCAGTCTGTATGACAGACTGTAGGTCCATCCACCTCACTACAAATAACTCAATTTCATTTCTTTTTATGCCTGAGTAATATTCCATTATATGTATGCCACATCTTCTTTATCCATTCATCTGTCAATGGACACTTAGGTTGCTTCCATGTCCTGGCTATTGTAAATAGAGCTGCAGTGAACATTGTGGTACATGACTCCTTTTGAATTATGGTTTTCTCAGGGTATATGCCCAGTAGTGGGATTGCTGGGTCATATGGTAGTTCTATTTTTAGTTTTTTAAGGAACCTCCTTACTGTTCTCCATAGTGGCTGTATCAATTTACATTCCTACCAACAGTGCAAGAGGGTTCCCTTTTCTCCACACCCTTTACAGCATTGATTGATTGTAGATTTTTTGATGATGCCATTCTGACCGGCATGAGGTGATACCTCATTGTAGTTTTGATTTGCTTTTCTCTAATGATTAGTGATGTCGAGCATCCTTTCATGTGTTTTTTGGCAATCTGTGTATCTTCTTTGGAGAAATGTCCATTTAGGTCTTCTGCTCATTTTTGGATTGGGTTGTTTGTTTTTTTGATATTGAGCTACATGAGCTGCTTGTATATTTTGGAGATTAATCCTTTGTCAGTTGCTTCATTTGCAAATATTTTCTCCCATTCTGAGGGTTGTCTTTTCGTCTTGTTTGTAGTTTCCTTTGCTGTGCAAAAGCTTTTAAGTTTCATTAGGTCCCGTTGGTTTATTTTTGTTTTTATTTCCATTTCTCTAGGAGGTGGGTCAAACTTTTCACCCTTTTAAAAGTGTCTTTGGTAAACAAAATTATTAATCTTTATATAGTCCAATCTTATCTATTTTTTCCCTTTTATGGCGTTGACTTTTTACATGCTGTTCAAGAAAGCTTTGCCGAGATCATGAAGATGCTCTTTTATGTTTTTCCTTTAAAAGTTTTCTTGTCTTGTCTGATACTTACATTTAGAACTCTAAGCCATCTAGAATTAATTTTTGTTTAGGATGTGAGAAGGTCTAGATACATATTTTTTCCCATGTGTATCTCCAGGTGACCCCAAACCATCCTTTCCCCCACTGCACTGCAGTATCACCATGTCATAAATCAGCTGATTGTGTATGAGTGGGTCTATTTATAGGATCTCTGTTCTAATCCATTGGTCCATGTGTTTCTCCTTACACCAGTAAAAGATGTCCTCCCTTCCCCAGTTGATTGCTAATCTTGACTCTGTTTCCTAGACTATTTCTTTGACAGAGATTCTCTGAATAAGATTTTTGTAATAAATTCAATGTACATTTCAAATCTTAGTTAACCTAACATCAGCTTCTTTATTCCATTGCTTTCAGTTGACTTAAAAAAATTGGAATAAGCAAATATAGAACTGAAATTTGTGTAGATTTTACGAAATATAAAAAGGTAATTTTATATTTTTCGTGACTTTTATAGGTTTGTATGGATGTGTTTAAGAAATATATAAGTATCAACGAGCTTTGTTTGCTACAACGTGCAGGTATGAGACAATGGAATGATTACTTTGAATTTATTAATATAAAAGTTTCAAACAATGTGCTATTGTCTTAATAGTTTGAAAGTAAATTCAGTACTTTTGAGTATGAAAACTAATGCCTTAGAGTAGCTCTCTTGGTGTTAGAAAGGATTAATAATAAGTGTGGCATTTTGGTTAATAATAAAAGTATAATCCACCTAACACTGTAATTCCCTCACATACTAATATTTTCGTGACATAGAAATTTTATTTATAGTTGTAAGACAGGAAAAAGGATATTATTAATTAGCTTAAAATCTTTCTAAAGGGATCTTTGAGAAACTGTATCTTCCTTACTTATTAGCCCTTTTCTTTTTACACTGTCCCTTGTAGCCAGTGCACCATCCATCGTTCTGTGCAGTTCCCTAAATAGGGCATGCTGTTTTATAATAGAGAGGGCACTGCTGTCTCTACCCAGGATCCCTTTCTTGTATCCTACTTCCCCACAGCAAAGACCTATTCATCTTTCAAAGCTTACTCAGGAAATAGGATAATCTCCTCTATTAGGCCCTAATCTGACTCCACAGCCTCATCCCATTCCCTGCTCCCATCTCCCCCTACTACGTTTTGAGCCCCAAGAGGAAGGGACCAAGCTTTACATTTGTCACCCTGACACAGCCACCAAAACCACATAGTATGATGGTAACAGAGCACCGTATTCATCTGCTTAAAATCTCATCTAGCTAAAAACAAAATCTCTGACAAGTTTGTTTTGCTGGTGATATCATCTCCTCTAAGGATTAGAGGAAGCATATGAGGGAACTGGTAGTCTGGACTTAATCCAGCTGTAGCAAGGAGGAAGTAGTTAAGGTAGAAGTAATAGGAGCCTATATAGGGAATATACCTGTCACCTGACACGTTGTGATAACCAAGGAGGAGAAGCTACATATGGTTAGATATGGATGAACATTTATATTCCAGAAATAATTCCATAACATATATGGAATAAAAGAGGATGACATGGGAAAAATGCAAAACTCCCCAAAACATAATTCTGGTTGTGTGAATATCGAGTATGGGAAAAGGAAAAATATATGTTTATTCAGTTATAAAACAATAAATACAGAAAACAAAAATAAAAACCTATAGTGAAGAATAAGTGCAGGAAGTTGGCAAAAACCTACATAAAATACGTTTGATGTGAAAATAGAAAGATCAGCAGAACAGATAGATAGCTCAGAATAACCTTGATATTATGTATAAAGAAGTTTAGTGTTTAGAAAGACCATAGGGTTTGGGAAGGAAGACTCATTTTATGAATGATGTTAGGAAAACTGGATAGCAACTCAGAAAGAGAAACTCTGAATATCACTGGTATAAAGTATAGATCTAACTGCTCAGGCCCTACAGAGAGGCCTCAGGGACCACCTAGCTCACAAGGGGAGGTACTGAGAGGGTGGGACTCCCCATTACCCTATTTAACCATAAGTTCATTTTTATCTGTTTTATATTTAAATTTCCACATAAAATTCTTTTTCCAGAAGTTGTTTGACTAAAAACATTGTGAAAAACTACTACTGCTTAGCATATACCAAAATGAATAATTGTAGTATGTTGGTAATTCAGTAAAAAGAATTAACATTTTCAATCAGATTTTTTTGAAAGTTGATCATTTCTGTGGTTTAGAGTAATCAAAGGAAGCACAAAAGATAAAAATTTGTTTATATAAATGTAAACTGAAAAAAGCTATTAGCTTCAAATATTTTAAAATATATGTATTCTGAGCTCCAGAGTTACCACATTATTGGATTCAAATGCCCACTTTTCAATCAAAAAGTCATATGACATACAAAGAAATGAGCAAAATATGGCCTATTCAAAGGAAAAAATAAATCAACAGAAACTATCCTTGTAAAAGACCTGATGGCAGATAAATTAGACAGCGATTTTAAAACATTTGTCTTAAATGTGCTTGAAGAACTAAGGAAGATGTGGGGAAAGTCAAGAAAATAATGTGTGAACAAAATGGAAATATCAGAGAGATAGGAAGCCTAAAAAGAAACCAGAAAAATTCTGGAGTTGAAAAATACAATAACTGAAATGAAAAATTCACCAGAGGGATTCAAAGGCAGATTTGAGCAGGCAAAAGAATCAGATAACTTGAAGATAGGAGAGTGGAAATTATCAGGTCTGAGGAACAGAAAGAAACAAGTTTGAAGAAAAGTGAATACAGCCTGAGGAACACCATGAAACAGAACACTGTGGAAGTCTCAGAAGGAGAAGAGAAAGAGAAAAGGGTAGAGAATATTTGAGCAAATAATGGCTGAAAACTT
The DNA here is from genome assembly GCF_000442215.2 of Lipotes vexillifer. NCBI lineage: Eukaryota > Metazoa > Chordata > Mammalia > Artiodactyla > Lipotidae > Lipotes > Lipotes vexillifer. The sequence goes on from NW_006769631.1 coordinate 1,580,740, forward strand.
CCCAAATTTGATGAAAGTTGTAAATATAAATATCCAAGAAGCTCAGCAAAAACTCTAAGATGAACTCAAAGAGACACACACCAAGACACGTTTTAATCAAACTTTCAAAAGCCAGAGGCAAAGAGAAGATCTTGAAAGCAGCAAGAGAGAAGCAAATTATCACATACAAGGGATCCTCAGTAAGATTATAAGCATATTTCTCATCAGAAACTTTGGAGGCCAGAAGGCAGTAGGCCAATATATTCAAAGTGCTAAAAGAAAATATCTGTCAACCGAGAATCCTATATCTAGCAAAACTGTCCTTCAGAATTGAGGGATAAATTATTGGTATGACATTCCCGGATAAACAAAAGCTGAGAGAGTTTGTTTTCTTTAGACCTGCCCTTCAAGAAATGCTCAAGGGAGGCCTGCATAGTGAAATGAAAGGGCATGAGACAGTAACTTGAGGTCATATGGAGAAATAAGGATCTCAATAAAAGTAAATACGTGGGTAGTTACAAAAGCCAGTATTATTGTAACAATGGTTTGTACTGTACTTTCTGGTTTTTACATGATTTAAGAAACTAATACCTTTAAAGAAAAGTATATTAATAGTGTAAAAACTAGTATTATTGTAAATTTGACGGGTAACTCCAAATCCTCTTTTCCATATTATTTAAGAGACTGATGCATTTGAAAGAACTGTTAGTTACTGTTTTCGGGCACACAGTATATAAAAATGTAATTTGTTACCTTAGCAACTGAAAGGGGTGGGGATGGAGCTGTAAAGAAGCAGAGTTTTTGTATATTATTAAAGTTAAGCTGGTATAAATTCCACGGTAACCTCAATAGCTATAGAATATGCACAAAAGGAAATGAAAAAGGAGTTAAAACTTTCACTCAAAAAATCAGCTAAACACAAAAGAAGAGAGTAATGCAGGAAACGAGGGACAAAAAAGCTATGAGACATACAGAAAACAAATAGCAAAATCAGAATTAAGTCCTTCATTATCAGTAATTACTTTTAAAGTAAATGGATTAAATTCTCCTTTCAAAAGACACAGATTGGAATAAAAGCACATTATCCAATTACATGCTGTCTACAAAATTTTCACTTTAGAGCCAAAGACAAATAGATTGAAAGTGAAAGGATGGAAAAAATATTCTATACAAATAGTAACCAGAAGAGAGCAGGAGTGGCTATACTAATATTAGACAGAATAGGCTTTAAATCAAAAAAGGTTACAAGAGACAAAGAAGGACATTATATATAGTAATGAAAGGTTCAGTACAGCAGCAGTATAAACATTTATACCTAATGACAGATGATCAAAATACATAAAGCACAAACTGGGCTTCCCTGGTGGTGCAGTGGTTGAGAGTCCGCCTGCCGATGCAGGGGACACAGGTTCGTGCCTCGGTCCAGGAAGATCCCACATGCCGCGGAGCGGCTGGGCCTGTGAGCCATGGCCGCTGAGCCTGCATGTCTGGAGCCTGTGCTCTGCAATGGAAGAGGCCACAACAGTGAGAGGCCCGTGTACTGCAAAAACAAAAAAAGAAAAACATAAAGCAAAAACTTACAGAATTAATGAGAGAAATAGACAGTTCTACAATAATAGTTGGAGACTTCAATACCCCACTCACAATAATGGATAAAACAACCAGACAGAAGTAAAGAAATAGAGGACTCAACACAATATACCCACTAGCTCTAACAGACACATACAGAACACTTTACCCAACAACAATAGTTTACATATTCTTCTCAAGAACACATGGGGCATCTTCCCGATAGACCATGTGTTTGGCCACAAATTAAGTCTCAACAGATTTTAAAAGATAGATATTATACAAAGTATCTCCTCTGATCACAGCAGGATAGAATTAGAAACCAGTAACAGAAGAAAACTGGAAAATTAACAAAATTGTGGAAATCGAACATACTTTTAAGCAACCAAGGGATCACAGAAGATATCACAAGGGAAATCAGAAAATACTTAGAGACAAATGAAAATGAAACACAACATTCCAAAACTTATGAGACGGAGTGAAAATGGTACTTGAGGGAAATTTATAGCTATTGTATAAATATTTATGTTAAAAAACAAGAAATGTCAAATCAACAACCTAACTTTACAACTTAAGAACCTAGAGAAAGAAAAACAAACTAAACCTAAAGCTAGTAGAAGGAAGGAAATGATAAATGAGCAGAGATAAATGAAATAAGAGCAGAGATAAATGAAATAGAGAACAATGAGAATAGAAAAACAATGAGAAGAAAATCAATAAAACTGAAAGCTGGTAGTTCAAGAAGACCAACAAAATAAACAAATCTTTGGCTAGATGGACTAAGAAAAAGAGAGAAGATTGAAATTGCTAAAATAAAAAAAGTGGGGACAATAGTACAATTCTACAGAAATAAAAATGATTATAAGAGAATACTGTGAATAATTGTGTGCCAAACAAATTAGATAACTTAGATGAAATGGAAAAATTCCTAGAAAAACAAAATCTTCCAAGACTAAATGATGAAGAAATAGAAAATCTGAATAGATCTACAGCTAGTAAGGAGATTGAATCAGTAATCAAAAATGTTCTGACAAAGAAAAGCCCTGCACCAAATGGTTTCACTGGTGAGTTCTACCAGACATTTAAAGAACTAATACCAGTCCTCAAACTTTTCCCAAAAATTGAAGAGGGAACACTTGCTAACTCATTCTGTGAGGCTGAGGCTACCATTGCCCTGATACCAAAGCCAGGTAAAGAAACTGCCAAAAAGGTAACTACAGATCAATACCCCTTATGAACATTGATACAGAAATCCTCAACAAAAACTAACAAACCAAATTCAGCAGCATATTGGAAAGATCATAGACCATGACCAAGTGGAATTTATTCTTAGAATGCAAGGATAGTTCAACATACAAAAATCAATCAAAGTAATACACCACATTCACAGAATGAAGGGGAAAAACCACATGATCATCTCAATTGATTCAGAAAAAGCATTTGACAAAATTCAACACCTTTTCATGATAAAAACACTCAAAAGACTAGGAATAAAAGGAAACTACCTCAACATTTAAAAAGCCATATCTGGGCATTTCTATACACTGACATTGAACAATCTGAAAAGGAAATTACAAAAGGAAATTACAAAAACAATTCCATTTACAATAGCATAAAAAAGAATAAAATACTTATTAACTTAACCAAGGAAGTGATAGACTTGTACAATGAAATCTACAAAACATTGCTGAAAGAAATTAAAGATAAATTAATGGAAACACATCCCATGTTCACAGATTAGAAAACTTAGCATTGTTAAAATGTCAGGGGCTTCCCTGGTGGCGCAGTGATTGAGAGTCCACCTGCTGATGCAGGGGACACAGGTTCGTGCCCCGGTCCGGGAAGATCCCACATGCCGCAGAGCGGCTGGGCCCGTGAGTCATGGCCGCTGAGCCTGCGTGTCTGGAGCCTGTGCTCTGCGACAGGAGAGGCCCCACAGTGAGAGGCCCGCGTACTGCAAAAAAAAAAAAAAAAAGTCATTACTTCCCAAGTGATCCTCAAGGAATCCCAAAATAATTTTGAAAAAGAAAAAAACCTGGAGGACTCATACTTCCTATCTTGAAAACTTACTACAGAGCTATAGTAATCAAAACAGTGTGGTACTGGCATAAAGACAGACATATAAACCAATGGACTAGAATAGACAGCCCGGATATAAAGCCTCACATATATGGTCAAATGATTTTTGAGAAGGATGCCAAGATCATTCACTAGTGAAAGGATAGTTTTTTAGTGCTGGGAAAACTAAATATCCACAAGCAAAAGAATAAAATTGGGCCCTTATCTAACACTATATACAAAAATTAGTTCAAAATTGATTAAAGACCTTAATGTAAGACCTACAACAATAAAACTCTGAGAAGAAAGCATAAGGACAAAAGCATCACACATTGGATTTGGCAGTGATTTCTTGGATATGACACCAAAGACAATGGCAACAAAGAAAAAATAGACAAATTGAACTTCATGAAAAATTTAAAATTTCGTTCATTAAGAGACAATATCAGCAAGATAAAACAGCAGCCCACAGAATGGGAGAAAGTATTTGTAAATCATATATCTGATAAAGGATTGGTATCTAGAATATATAGAGAACCCCTAAAACTCAACAACAAAACCTGATTCAAAAATAGGCAAAGTGGGCTTCCCTGGTGGCGCAGTGGTTGGGAGTCCGCCTGCCGATGCAGGGGACGCAGGTTCGTGTCCCGGTCTGGGAAGATCCCACATGCCTCGCGGCGGCTGGGCCCGTGAGCCATGGCCGCTGAGCCTGCGCGTCCGGAGCCTGTGCTCCGCAATGGGAGAGGCCACAGCAGTGAGAGGCCCGCGTACCGCAAAAAAAAAAAAATAGGCAAAGTACTTGAAAAGACATTTCTCCAAAGATACACAAATGGCCAATAAGCATGTAAAAAGATGCTCAGTATCACCAATCCTAAGGGAAATGCAAATCAAAACTACATTGAGGTACCACCTTACACCCATTAGGATGACTGCTATCGAAAAAAACAGAAAACCAAGTGTTAGTGAGGGTGTGGAGAAAGTGGAACCCTTGTACCCTATCGGCAGGAATGTAAAATAGTACAGACACTGTGGAAAAACAGTATGACAGTTCCTCAAAAAATTAAAAATAGAGTTACTGTATGGCCCAGCAATTCTTCTCTTGACATATACACAAAAGAATTGACAGCAGGGTCTCAAAAGATATTTGTACACCCATGTTTATAGCAGCATTATTCACGGTAAAATGTGAAGCAACCCAAGTGTCCTTTAAGAAACTACTTTCTCAAAGGAAATTAATAAGTTACAATTTTTGGTAGAATGTTCATATCACAAATTGGAATAAAAATATCCCCAGGGTCAACATGTTAGTGGGGGTTAAAACAGCAAGAAGGGGTATATGTCAAAATTGTCTGCATCCACTGCTAAACAGGCCACTGCCTAAAGTCTCCATGGGAGTGTGGCTCCTTAGGGGTTCGTATTTAGACCATTATGTATGAGGCAGTTTGGCCCTGTTTTCTGTGGATAGTATATGAGTTAGCTCCCAGTCTAGTGCCTAACATCCTGGTTAACATGTTATTGCCATTAACTTTTGCTTTAATTTATTTTCATCAAGTATTTCTGATACTGGAAGTGTACTTTTTAAGAAAATGAATTTATACTACTTGACCTTTAAATATGGAAAAATTGTCTAATTTAGGAAAGATGAATATCTTAAAAGCAGCAAATAACTTTAATATATACTTCTTCCTTTTTAGTAAACACGTTTATGGCGTACTACAGAAAGTTCCCTCCGGGTATACACTTTGATCTACAAGTGCTAAATAACCTTCTCAATTCTTTACTCAAACATTGTTTACTGAGAGAAGTATTTCAGGTCATGAGCCTCAGCATAATGGTTAAAATGCTGGTAAGTAACCTGAAAATATATTTTTCTAATATTTTAAGTTAATTTATCTGTTATATTTCTTGTTTGTATAATTGAGCAGTTACATTTCTGTTTGTTGAATACTTCGTAGAGAACACTTGTGTTTTTCAGCATAAATGAATTTGAGACACTTAAGGTGTGCTGAAAGAAGACATGAAAATGGGTGTAATTTTTTTGTTTTATCCAGCCTGCTCTGAAAATATTACTAAAAACATTTGAGTGTGTGGTAACTATGAAATTAAGGAATGCTGTACCTGCTTTAATTGATATCTTTTGCAAGGTATGATTTCATTTCATTCCTTTTATTCTCTAATACTGAATAACCAAGAAAATAATGATTTCTGCTTACACTCTTAAATTGCCTTTTACTCACATTCTTAATGCCAAAGAATTCTGTTTTCAGAAATGTTCTTTTTCTCCCAAAACAGGGTTTATAAACAGACTCCAGTGACTGACAGGGCTTCCCCTTAATTAAATAGTTGTAAGCACTCGAGGTGACTTCTTTCAGCTTCGTGAACTGTTCTCATCTCTACTTCTTAAGGATGATTAAAGAAAGTTTCCTTTTTCAAAAAGATTTGAGGTCATATATAACAAAAGTAAATACACAAATCAATGTATAAATAGGACATTGTTGTCAAACAAAGCAGATAGATAAGAATATGGTGGCAAGGAGTTAATTTTTTATTTGGCATTAAGCAAAAAGAAAAGCAAAAATTTTTACAGCTTTTTAAAGGTATATTAAAATTTTTACTGTTGTTGAATATTTCCTAGTATTTGGTACTACCCAGCCATTCATTTCAGAATAGGCTTAATAGCAGGAAAACACCCAATTCTCACCAATTCTCTTTAGGAAGCAGCATTGGAACCACTCTAGCAGATGAACAATTCAGTGAATACCTCAAGTACCACATTACAAAACTTGACAAAGTTACTTGCCTGGAAATTTTTTGAATCAAGAATTACTCAAACTTCCAGTTACATAACAAATGAGTCACAGGGATGAAATGTACGGCATGGGGAATATAATCAGTAATAATGTAGTATCTTTGTATGGTGACAGATAGTAACTAGACTTATGGTTATCATTTTGTAATGTACAGAAATATCAAATCACCATGTTGTGCACCAGTAACTAACATAGTGTTGTAGGTTAATTATACTTCAGAAAACAAACTCATAGAAAAAGAGATCAGATTTGTGGTTACCAGAGGCACAGGGGGTGGGGGGATTGGGAATTGGATGAAGGTGGTCAAAACGTACAAACTTCCATTTATCAGATAAATGAGAACTAGGGATGTATTATACAACATGAAGAATAGAATGAACACGGCTGTGTGTTCTATATGAAAGTTCTAAGAGAATAAATCCCGAGAGCTCTCATCACAAGGAAAAAAAATTTTTTCTTTTATTTTGTATGTATATGAGATGATGGATGTTCACTTAAATTACTGTAATCTTTTCGTGATGTATGTAAGTCAAATCATTATGCTGTACACCTTAAACTTATACAGTGCCACGTGTCAGTTATATCTCAACAAAACTGGTAAATAGATAGATAAATTTAAAATTAAAAAAATAAAAAGAAATTACTGCTCACCTGTAGTCATTGTAGAAAACCTCAGTTTAATACCTCTCAGGAATTTTATCATCAGGGATACAGTACAACCACCAGTGCTATACTTAGTAAAAGACAGAATGAGTACCAAATGATGTACAGCTGATAAAGTGGTTGAGATAACTTGGAGAACAGGAAGAATATTCAAGTTTGCATTCAAAAGTATTATTTTCATTTTTGCTTTAAATTCTTGATGTAAGCAGTCTTATTGTGGTTCTCAAATATTTGAAGAAAAATATGCTTCAAAGTTTTAAAATGAATTTTAATTCTGTTTGTCTCCATGTTTCACTTCTTCCATCAGTCTCATTTTTTTCCACACACATTGATTTTGACTCTTATATTTTTATGAGAATGACTACTGTTTTCCCTCTTCTACAGCTTGTTGAAGCTGGGATGGTACTTGACCCAGAACACTTTAACTATATTATTAAGCTTTTATACCAAGTACAGGCTTCCAAGCAAGAAATAACTGAAGTTCTTGAAATGAAATCCAGGTAAGAAGAATCATTATAATTAGGACTAAAATATATGTATTTTGGTGGGGACTTAAAAAGGATGAAGGCAAAGCACTTATTATTGTTCATATGCTCACCATAAGCCCTTCTCCTTCTTTTGGCTATGGCCTAGTCACATTGTCATCAGCTGCTTCTAGCCAACCCTCCTGGCCAGCCTCACCAGATCTTTTTCAGTACCTGATTTCATGTTAGTACCTGGCAGATCAAATGTAAAGTCTCCCTTGCTCTGTTTCACAGCTTACTTGATTCTACTTACTGCACTCTCTTATGTGTATACAGATTACTTTAATTCTTTTTTCTCTCTCACTTCTTGCCACATTAAATAAAATATTTTAATGTCTCTCCTTCATTCTTTTTATTGATTGATTGATTGATTGATTGATCGATGGCTGTGTTGGGTCTTTGTTGCTGCGCGCGGGCTTTCTCTAGTTGCGGTGAGCGGGGGCTACTCTTTGTTGTGGTGCGCAGGCTTCTCATTGCGGTAGCTTCTCTTGTTGCAGAGCATGGGCTCTAGGTGCCTGGGCTTCAGGAGTTGTGGCTTGCGGGCTATGGAGCGCAGGCTTAGTAGTTGTGGCGCACGGGCTTAGTTGCTCCGCAGCATGTGGGATCTTCCCAGACCACAGCTCGAACCCCTGTCCCCTGCATTGGCAGGTGTATTCTTAACCACTGAGCCACCAGGGAAGCCCTCTCCATTCTTTCTCTCACTTGTTCACTTTCTCTATTCAGTTTATGGGCCTCCAAAGGCCTTAAATTTAAAAAAAAAAACCCTGTACTAATTGTAAGAGTAGTACCATAATATACCTGTATTGAGAAAAAGGAAAGGCATGACTTCTATAAAAATTTTTATTATGCTGTCACATACATAGAGAAAAGTATACAAATTTTAACTGTAACTTTTTAACAAAATCAGATTTGATAAAGTGCAAATAATATCAACCACCAAAGTCCTTGAGAGTGCCCAGAAGGCTCCTTCAGAGGAGCTTCCACAGTTGTTTTTATCTCATTTCTTATTATCCTCTAGTACAGAGGTTTCCAAACTTTCTTGGTTCACAGTGTCCAGAGGCCAAAATAAATACATTAACAGTACCATTGATTAAGTAGTTAAATCCAAACAAGTTAATAGCAGTTTGACAGTGTCTGACAGATGTCGCTTGAAAATTTAAAATAACCTGAGGAGCCCCTGTGAATTTGCTCTAGTGCTCTGGATGCCATAGTGCAGTTAGGGAATTTCAGCTCTAATTATACTACTTCCCTTCAAACACCAGCATTTAAGGTACATTTGCGTTCTTCAGGTTCTATGATTTTTTTAAATTCCTTTAACTAGTGATAGTTAATACTATTTATGTTGCATGTGAAAATTATGACAATTTATTTGGTAACCCCTAATTTTGAAAATTGTATCCTTATGCACTCTCCCCCTTGCTGTGTGCTTGCTTCAAAACAGTTATCTTGTATTTTTTAGGAGGTATTAACATTGGTGACCTATTTATTAGTGAAGGAGAAAATTTAAAAATAACTCTGGGTAGCTAAGAGGTGTAGATTATGGTTGGGGATATGGACCCAGCCCCAAGGCAGAAGGAACAAAAAAATTTAGTGTTTATTATTTTATATTTGAATTTATATTTTCTGATATTCTTTGAAATAATTACCCATTTCTAGACAGGGAAATGAATTTTAATGGGCATTCTTATTTTGATTTTGATTGTAATTTTTAGTTAGCTATAGTTCATTTGAAAGCCTTTCACTTTCAGTGGATAAGGCTACTACAAAGAATTCTGACATTTATATTCAGGACATTAGTGAACATTTAGGTGTGTATATAATCTAGGAAATTTGTTAACATACATTTACTGACTTTAAAAATTGTATTTTGAAATAATCTTAGATTTACAGAAATGTTGCAAAAATTAGTGTGGCGAATTCCCATGTTCCCGTCATCTAGCTTCCTTTCATGTTAATATCCTACATAGTAATAGTGCCATTATCAAAACTAGGAAATTAATTTTGGTATAAATCCATTAGCTCACTACAGATCTTATTGCACTGTAGTAGGATGCACATGGTTCAGTATATCTTATTACTGGTTAAGTTAACCTTTATCACTTAGTTAAAAAGATTATCTGCCAAGTTTCTACACTGTAAAGTTACTCTTTGTCCTATTGTAATGAATAAATATCTTGGGGAAGAGACTTTAGCATTATGTATTATGCTGTTTCTCCTCAAAACTTGATACATTAATTTTAGTATTCTTCAATGGCTCTTTACTACAGGTTACTACTGTGGTATTTACCCAATGGTGATTTTGTATTTTCCCCGTTTTTTCTACATTAAAAAATATTTATTTATTTGGCTGCACTGGGCCTTAGTTGTGGCATGCAGGATCTTTAGTTGCAGCATGCAGGATCTAGTTCCCTGACCAGGGATCGAACCCGGGCCCCCTGCATTGGGAGTGCTGAGTCTTAGCCACTGGACCACCAAGAAAGTCCCTTTTCTACATTTATTTATTTATTTTTAAATAGCATGCTTCCTTTTTTTTTAAAAATAGCTATTATTGCTGGGTTTTTTAAAAAAAATTTATTTATTTATTTGGTCACACCAGGTCTTAGTTGTGGCAGGTGGGCTCCTTAGTTGCAGCTCAGCAGCTCCTTAGTTGTGGCATGCGAACTCTTAGTTGTGGCATGCGTGTGGAATCTAGTTCCCTGACCAGAGGTCCAACCCCAGGCCCCCTGCATTGGGAGTGTGGAGTCTTAACCACTGCACCACCAGGGAAGTCCCTCCCTTTTCTACAGTTATTAATTGGAATTTTTCAGTAAAGAAGAGCTGTCGCTTCTCCATTTTACTTATTCAAAATTTATGTCAATGTGAACTCATGGCTATTTATTTTATTCTATGGGTTATTTATAATCTAATAGTATAGTTATTTATTTTGTTGCTCAAATTATTCCAAATTGACCTTTGGGAATTCCTTCAGGTTTGTTCCTACATCCTTTCATCATTTTTTTTTCGTTTTTCTACCACTTTTGTGTTATTTGAAGCCACAAGGTTAAGTCTCATCTTCTCTTTTCCCTGCTCCAACATTGGCAGCGACCATTTCTCCAAGGAGCTCTGCTTCCTTTTATTAGAGAATGGTATTTCAAAACCAAGACCTGAATGTGTTCATTGCTGCGAGAGTATCATTGCAGCCAGGTCTTCCCAGTGGACAGGGCTAGGAAATATATATATGTATACACAACATACATACACACACAAGATATATATATTTATTTCTCTATGTATATTACAAAAATCATGAGTACGTACTGATAGCTTGATTCGAATCCAGCACTACAGGTTCATCTTAGCCGTCCCTTTTTCATATTTATAAATTCTTTCTCCAACAGTGAGAAAGCTGACTCTCATTATCTACAATATATTTGCTCATTTATTCAGTCTTAAAATCCACAAAAAGTAGTTTCAGAACTGCTAATCCATATCTCTGTGGGAAAAAAATTTAGTACATTTTTAGTATAAGGTTATTATAGTATTCAGCCAAAATATTGCTTCCTAAGTTATTTTGTTTAGTTCTTTTTCTTCCCTATGCCCATTCAGTGTGGTTATTCATTTGTAGACCATTTAGGTTTATTAATTCTGTTTGTATTATATTTTCAGTTATCCCACGTCCTAGTTGGTTTGAATTATTTAGGGAAGTATGTGAAAAATTGCTGTCTGTTCTAACAGTCTATGCTGTACTAAAAAGATGCAATGAGAAATGTTACTCCAGTTTACTCCTGCTCCACCGTTTCCATTTCATCCTTTTCTCTACCCCTTTTCCACCTGCATACTGGAGGTAACCAGTCTTTCAGTTTTATCCTCTTATAATGAGCAGATGTGTATGTATTTTCTTATATCTACTTCTTTATTACATATAGTGTAGAAGATAATGAATACTCTTTTTTTTTAATTTGCTTTTTTTCGCTCAGACAGTATTTCCTGGAAATCAATCTAAATCAGTCCATAGAGAAATTCGTCATCTTTTAAACAATGCAGAGTACTCCATTTTATGGATATACTTTAGGTTATTCAATCAGTGATGGGTATTTAATTTGTCCCCAATATTTTGTAGTTTAAAACAATGCTGCTGCTCTTGGATTGGAAGAATTAATATTGTTAAAATGACCGTCCTACCCAAAGCAATCTACAGATTTAATGGTATCCCTATCAAATTACCCATGACATTTTTCACAGAACTAAAACAAATAATCCTAAAATTTATATGGAATCACAAAAGACCCAGAATTCCCAAAGCAATCCAGAGGAAAAAGAACAAAGCTGGAGGCAGAACCCCCCCAGACTTCAGACAATGCTACAAAGCCACAGTAATCAAAACTGTATGGTACTCGCACAAAAACAGACATGCTGACCAATGGAACAGAATAGAGAGCCCAGAAATAAACCCACACACAGTTAATCAGTTAATCTCCAACAAAGGAGGCAAGGATATTCAATGGAGAAGAGACAGTCATTTCAACAAGTGGTGTTGGGAAAGCTGGACAACTTCATATATTTAAATCAGTAAAGTTAGAACATTCCCTCACACCATACACAAAAATAAATTCAAAATGGCTTAAAGACCTAGATATAATGACACCATAAAAATCCTAGAAGAGAACGTAGGCAAAGCATTTTCTGACATAAAACGTAGCAATATTTTCTTAGGTCAGTCTCCCCAGGCAGAAGAAATAAAAGCAAAAATAAACAAATGGGACCTAATGAAACTTAAAAGCTTTTGTACAGCGAAGGAAACCATAAACAAAAGACAACCTACAGACTGGGAGAAAATATTTGTAAACGATGCAACCGACAAGGGCTTAACTTCCAAAATATGTAAACAGCTCATACAACTCAATATCAAAAAACCAAACAACCCAATCAAAAACTGGGCAGAAGACCTAAATAGACATTTCTCCAAAGGAGACATACAGATGGCCAACCTGAAAAGATGCTCAACATCGCTAATTATTGGAGAAATGCAAATCAAAATTACAATGAGGTATCACCTCACACCGGTCAGAATGGCCATCATCAAAAAGTCTACAAATAATAAATGCTGGAGAGGGTGTGGAGAAAAGGGAACCTTCCTACACTGTTGGTAGGAATGTAAATTGGTACAGCCACTATGGTGAACAGTATGGAGGTTCCTTAAAAAGCTGAAAATAGAGTTGCCGTATGATCCAGCAATCCCATCCCTGGGCATCTATCCAGAAAAGACGAAAACTGTAATTCAAAAAGAAACATGCACCCCAATGTTCATAGCAGCACCATTTACAATAGCCAAGACGTGGAAGCTACCTAAATGACCATTGACAGATGAATGGATAAAAATTAGGAACTTGTCCTTCCTTTTTAATGCTCTGGAATAATTTATAAACTAAATTAATTACCACATTTGACCCCACAGTTGGCTGTCACACAGTATTCTTAGTTTAATGGAAGCCTCCTCTTTTCTCCTTTTCTTCTCCTCTTCCCAGTTGCCAGTGTGCTTCTCCTTTCATTTTTGTCTTTTTTTCTTTCCCAGAAGCTATCTATACATTTCACAGATTGCTTTCTTTAAATCATACAAAACTTTTAAGTTCCTTCTGTGTGGTTTGTGTTCTAATATACCCAGACAGTTTTTTTCTTAGCATTTTCAAATTTAGTGTGGACTTTGTCTTTGTAATGGTAGTTCTTAATCAATGTTAGGTCCCTCTGGTAGTTTCCCTTTTTGGTTCTCCCCTACAAGTATTCTTGTTTGCTTCGTTTTGTTTTGTTTTGGTCAGTGTTTGCTTGCCACAAATCCTTATGGACCAGTGAGAATGAAGTGGGAGCAGTAGAGATCAAGTGCTGAGATTTAATTTTTTTTCTCTTTATTCACAATTATCTTAAAGTTTTGACATTCTCTGTCTTCAAGTTAGGATGAAGGCTTGATTTCATGTGCAATTTGCTTTTTCCTCCTCGTTGCCTGTGGTTTAGGAGGAAGTAGTATAAGTTAGGTATCTGCGCAGTTGCCATTTTCTTCAGCGCTGAATAATTTTTATAGTATATTACTCTCTCTTTCTCCAGTCTCTTAGGTATAAATTATAGAAGAAATGAATTAGGAGCAATATTGACTTTTTGGGTGATGAACATAATTAACCCTTTTTTATTGTTAAAGGTTACAGATGAGGCAGTTTATAAAGAACTGGAAGTGTGATTTAGAGTCAGCCTTGAATGAAATAGAGGTATGTTGCTTATCTTTTAAATAAATTTCTGGATCTCCGAAAACCAATAACAACAAAGAAACTGGATAGTAACCCAGTTTTAGAAAAGTTTTACAATGCGGCTGTTACACAGAGAGAAGAAGGAAAAGAAGTTTAACTTTTTGCAGGTTAATACTTTGAAATGCAAACATAATTTCTAGAGTTGTGAACTGTTCTAAAAATAATTCTAGAAATAGTTCAGTTTAAAATTGACTTATGTTAAGCTATAATAATCTATAGCTTAGCCTTTAATTCTTGTCACTAGGCAGACTCCCTCAGTGCACAAATGACTTGGCTTTCTTGTCGAGATCCATAGGTGGCTGCAGTATGTGACATGACAGGGTAAAGCCAAGGTCATTGTGCACTCTCCAAGCATTTAAAGTCTGAATAAGAAATAGAGGACTTTCAGGATGACTGTACTTTTTAATTTAAGATCATTTTTATACTCATTCTAGTAATTGTTGATCTAGTCTAAATTAGAATTTATATCCTTGAAACAGTTTTTTGTTGGCATGGGAAACTTTCTTAGTTTAGAATTGAAAATAATAGGAAGATAGTAAGTTTACTGAAATTTACCTTGTAGCGCCTTTTGTAGAAGAAATGTAATGCCCAAAATTATGTGTGGGCTGCAAATCATAAATGGCCAACTAACTATAAAATGCAATCTCTAAAAGTAGTAAAATAGTGTATTGCTGTGGAAGTAGCTCAAATCATGCTGCTAATCACCTGTTTTCCTTAAATCTATCTCCACTGTGTAGTTCAGGTTTGAGGGTGACATCATTAAGTACATTAGGAGCTAGATAATTAAAACAAGTGTATGTTAACATCTGGAACTTATAGAGTCATTGCTATGGACAGAAAAGCAAATTGTACAGTAACATGTTACTGCTGTTGTAACACTTGTCAGTAAGTTTATAAGGTTTGCAGAGATTGTCTTATTAATTTCTGTATATCTAATGCCTGCATGTGCCTACCCCATAATATGTTTGCATAAATGACAACTTGCATTTTTTATTTTGTTTTTAATAATTCTTATAGCATTATAAAGAAAAAGATGACTGGACCAAATTGGGAAATTTATACATTAACATAAAACTGGGCTGTGAAAAATTTGCAGATTTCCAGAGATTTTGTGCTTGTATTGCTGAAACACTGACAAAAGACTGTAAAGAAGAGAGACCAGGAGTTCCATTTTGTGAATTCGCTGAAACAAGTAAATGTCACTGTTTTTGTCTGAGTATTGTGTGTTAGGGTGATACAGTGTTATTTATTATTGATTGATGGATTGACTGGTACAATGTTCATAACATATAAAGCTCTTAATAGTCTCCATGTTGGAGATAAGTTAACACTGCAGTTTTTAGATACTTTTCCTTCTTTTTATAAATTTTTCCATCTATTTATTGTTAAATTAGATTATAATGATAAAAGGTCAGTAGAATATCAGATGTTTCATGTTCTTATTTTTCTTTTCATTCAGATTGGTAAAACTATTGCTAAGAAATTGTAGTGGAGCATCTGAATTTTTGAATCATTAAGTTGTTACTATCTTCACTATTGCCACGTCAACAAAATTCGTATATTTTTGAGACCTTTCTTTTTACATCAGCTCTTCACTGCTATATTCTCTGTCAGGGTCGGCAAACTCTGTAAAGGACCAGATTTTAGGCCTTGCACGCACAGTATATAATCTGTGTCACACGGTTTTCTTTTCAAACAACCTTTAAAAATAAAAACCATTCTTAGAAGCTCACAGGCTGTACAAAAACAGGCCACAGGCCAGATTTGGCCCATGGGCTATAGTTTGCCGATACCTGGTCTTTGTGGTAATATCACTAATTCCATATTAAATTTCCCTTATCCATCATTCTAAGTGACTGTTTCACTTTCTTCCATATACCTACTTTGTGTTTCAGTTAGCAAAGACCCACAAAACAGTGAAGTAGATAAAACTTTGCTGGGAAGAATCGGAATCAGTGCTATGTACTTCTACCACAAGCTGTTGCAGTGGTCCAAGGTACTTCACTAAATTTTATTTTGGCTTGGTATATAGAGTGTTAGTTTAAAATTTTTGAGCAGAATATAGGTTAACCCTGAAAATGTGCTAATAATTTGCTAATTTGCTAAAAATTTGCTAATAATCATTACGGGTGGCAAATTGAAACTTACACAATAAGTGAATTATTAGGTGGTATATTAGGCAAATACGGAAAGGAGATGGCATGAGAAGAATATCTATGACTACTATGAAGAATCTCAGTATAAGGAACACTTAGGAAGCTGTGCTAAATATCGTATTTATTTGAAGCACCTTTCAGTTCAGAATTTATTTTGCCAGCTCCTCAGTATTGGTAGTATTATAATTTTGGAAGCTCTCTCTTAAGATGAACCCGAGATACTAACACTTAACAGAACTCTTTTAAAATCACTTCTTAGGATGCTCTGGAATACTGTATACCATATATCTTCATGTCTACCTTTGAGGCTTAGCTCACCACAGAAGTGGTGTACTGATTCTAGACCATATTGTACTATCATTATTTAGATTTCCCTGAGGTGGTGGTGGAGTTATAGATTCAATAAAGTTAAGTAACGTAAAGGACAGAAAAATCCAAAATAGGGAGCAAAGTGCTGAGGGATGGAGAGTAAGATGGTTGAGAGTGGGGTTACTATTGAATCAACTATTAAAATGTATCTTTTATTCCTTCCTTCTTTTTATAAAGAGATTATTTCACAATTGAAATAATATTTAAGGACATGGTCACTCAGGTACACATACAAAATTCATGAAATTTTTTTTTTAAAGAAAATAATTTTTAAATAATCATTGTACAGAAGGTCTCCAGTCTCCAACGTCTTCTAAGTGGTTTAGCACTTACTGTGTGGTAGGCCTGGGACGGGCAAAATGTACCTTGGCTCCGCTCTCACGTTCTAGCTTAAAGTCTATCATAGCATTAATTTCTTGGGTATTTAATGCTTGAGAATTTGAGGACTACCTAGTTAGAAGACCCTTTCTTAAAACTCAGACTGATTTTGTTGAAATTTTAGAGTATGTTTTAATTTTATTTGGTTTCTTTTTAAAGATTTATTTTTGATATAGAACATTTTTAAAGTCTTTATTGAATTTGTTACAATATTGCTTCTGTTTTATTTTGTTTTCTTGGCCATGAGGCATGTGGGGTCTTATCTCCCCAGCCAGGAATCAAACCCGCACCCCCTGCATTGAAAGGCGAAGTCTTAACTACTGGACCGCCAGGGAAGTCCCCTTTATTTGGTTATTTTTATTTAGGATATAAGCGGTTGGTGAATTTGTGCCCTTTCCTTTTCTTTTTTTTTTTCTCCTGGCTGTGCTGCGCGGCATGTGGGATCTTAGTTCCCAGATCATGGATTGAACCCATGCTCCCTGCAGTGGAAGCACGGAGTCTTAACCACTGTACTGCCAGGGAAGTCCCAATGCCTGTATTTTAATTTTAAATGTTAACTATCTTATTTAGAATGAGTATTTTATTATCTTACTTAGCATGAATTTTTTAATGAAACATTCCATTTTGAACATAAAAGTAAAACCATTGAAATTAAACTTAAGGTAACCCTTGAAAAATGCACTCATTTATACAGTCAGATTGAAAGTACTTTGACATCATAATATGCATCTGACTCAAAATAGCATGTAATATAATATAAAACAAGAGTCTGAAAACCAAAAGCCAGATCTGGCCCACAGCCTGTTTTTATACAGCTCATGAGCTAAGAATGGTTTTTACATTTTTTAAGATTTAGAAATTTAAAAACAACCAAAAAGAATATGCAACTGACCAAATGTGACCTGCAAAGCCTAAAGCATTTACTGTCTGGCTTTTAATGAAAAAATTTTGCTGACCTTGGTATAAAATAATAACACATGTCCAATTTCTGATGTCCACCCTAGAGACAGCCTTTATGTAGACAATGTGAAATAATTAGCCTATTGACTCAAAAAAACAATTTTCAGACAACAATTTTATCCCCCTTTTTCTTTTCACTATCATTCTTTATCTAAATTTCATATGAAATAATCTCCTTTTCATTGACTTTCCCTCCTGGATCTCAGGGTGATCAACAGAAGAAGAGCAAAAACATATGATGTGTAGCTTTCCACATTAAGGCATGAAATCCTTTTGCCAAATGAAATCTTTAGAAGAGGCTCAGTGAATAAAACAGATGAAAGGAGAACCAATGAAAGGGGGCCCAGTGGTGGGCGTGGTTAATGAGACAAAGCCCTGCTTGCTCCCCTTCCCTTTCCATCTTTGTGGCTGAGCAGGAAAGGGCTTAAGGAGAGTCTTAGAGCAGTTTGACAACCATCAGTCTAGAATTATTCAAATTGCATAATTGGCTTCTATATAATTATCAGTGACTTTGTACCTCTATAATACTCTTAATGATTGATACTCAGTGGGTTTTTTTGTCTTTTTTTTTTTTAACTCTAGGGAAGGAAGGTCTTAGATAAACTATATGAATTAAAAATACATTTTACAAGTTTAAAAGGACTTACAGGGCCTGAGAAGTTAGCACCGAGATGTCAAATTGTGAATATTGCAGCAGAAATTTTTCTAAAAAGTGGAAGCCTAGATGGTGCCATTTGGGTATTAAGGGGTAAGTTCTGATATATGCCAGCATGAAATAATTTGTTAAGCTTGTTATAAATTCTTGGTTTTGTACTTACCTCAAGTTGATACTGAATTGTGGGTGATAATTTGGTCTAAACTCCTAGTGATCATGCGGGTAGGAAAGGTTGTTATATAAAATGAAAGAAGAATGTTAACCTAGCTTTAAAGAAGAAACTGTGTGAACCTTTGCTGAAAAGTTAGTTCTTACTTTGGCCTAAGCATTGTATAGATGCTTTACCTGATTATCTCAATTAATCTTCATAGAAACCCTATGAGTTTGGAATTATTACAATCCCCATATTATTGATAAGAAAATGTTGTCAGAGACAGTAAGCAGCTTGCCCAAAACGACATAACAAGTAAGGCGTGGAGGCTGGATTTAATCCCAGATAGTCCAGCTTCAGAGCCCAAGCTTCAGCTGCTGAGACAGGGAAATCCTGATTGCAGTCTGCATAACTCTATCTTTGCATATGCCAACAACCATGGCTCCAAACCAAGGCAATAAAGATTATTTCCCCTAGTAAGTCAAGTCATCTAATAGAAATTATGATGAAATTAAACCAGCAGAAGCAACTAAGGTTAGTTTGGCATGAGGTAAATAAAATTTAGAGAGCACAGTAGTAGCACAGCATCTAATTTAGCTTTGGCTACTTGGACCATCAAGCAGATTTTATTTGATAAAATGAGATAGATGAGAATGAAGAAACTTCGAGAATCTCAGTTTAGGTGGAAGATGGAATAAACTCACAAGTAAATAAAATAGAAAACTTTAAACTAACACACAAAACTAGCATGCATACATATTCATATATACATAAAATACCGTATTTGTTCAGTGCTGAGGGTTTATGGAATATAGAGGTTGTGATTAGACTTCATGATCAAAAGCTTGTTGGAAAAGGTTTTCTTCAACTTAACAAATGTAACCAGAGAGTTTTCCTAGGATGGGAAGATTAATCAAAATAGAAAGATATGACACGAAATACAAATATACAAATACAAAATAGAATGTTCATAAAAATAGGAAGTAGCAAAATGCAAGCCAGAGCTCACAAGCTCTGTGAGAAAGAAAAAATGTGGCAAGAAATGGAAAGGGTAAAATAGTTGGTAAAAATGGTACCGGATTATCTTCTGCCTAAAAGTTTCTGGCAAAACTAGTCTTTCTCAAACTAGAGACTGGGGGAGGGTTTGTGGGAGGGGTGTGGAGTAGTCTATGGAGATTTAAAATTTTTACAATTTTGTTGTTTCAATTTTGAGATTATCTTTTAAAATTCTATCAGTTATAAACACAGGATTTTCTTTTGCAGTGACCATTCCAATTGAAAGTCATTTTTCATAAGTAAAATTTTATTTCTTTGAAAAAACAGGGCCCACAGAAGTATGTTAAGTTGTCCCCAGAATTTTTTGGTTCTTCAAAGGTTCTGCAGTGAACAGGCCACTCCTCAAGAAAGGAAATACAAATGGCTTGATCTCACTTGTAATAAGTGAGAGTAATACTCACTTGTGTTAAGAGAAGTAAACATTAAAATCCTAAACACCTGTCAGACTAGCAAAGATTAAAGTTTTGTGATATGCTTTTCGTGAGGGTATAGAGAAATGAGCCTTCACATATATTGCCTTTAGGGGCTTTTTGACAAAACATCTGTCAAAATTTAGTAATACATATTTCCTTTAATCTGTTAACTCCATTTCTAGGAATCTGTCCTACAAACACATTTATATCTGTATACAGGGGTATGCACTGTAAGTTATATGGAATCTCTTTTTTAAACCATCAACAATGATAACAAAGAATTCCAGATAACTTAAGTGTCTGTTAAGGGTGTACCAGTTAGTGAAACTGTGTGACAGCCATATGATGGAATAGAACTACGTAGAGCTGCAAATACTCATTAGAATGATCTCCAGGATTTACTACCAAGTGAAAAAAGGAAAGTGCTGAACGGTGTACACAGTATGCTGCCACTTCTGTAAAAAAATAAAATGGATACATACATACTTGCTTTATACCCTTAAAATACTTGCAGAAGGATGCACAAGAAACTAGTAATAGTGGGTGCTTCTGGGAAGAAGAATTGACTGCTTGGAGGACAGGGATGAGAGGCATATTAACTTGTTACATATTTTTTCTATATTTTTTCCTTTTAAAAATATGTGCATTTATTACCTACTAAACGTTTTAAAGAAGGGGTTTACATACACTTACGCATATTTGAGTAATGTAGAATTTTTTATACATTTTTATTTAATGGGTGGCAGCCTTTATGCAGCAGTCCCCAACCTTTTTGGCACCAGGGACCGGTTTCGTGGTAGACAATTTTTCCACGGTCTGGGGGCGGGGTGGGGGTGGGGGAATGGTAATGCCAGCGATGGGGAGCGGCAGATGAAGCTTTGCTCACTTGCCTGCGCTCACCTCCTGCTGTGCGGCCCAGTACCGGTCCGCAGCCCATGGGTTGGGGATCCCTGCTCTATTGTTTGGGCCTTACACATTTTCACTTTCACATTTTAAACTCTTTTTCAGCATTGGTACCTTGTATCCTGGCAAATGAACAACAAATTCCTACCTTGCCTTATACCCTTACCAGCATTAAAAAAAAAAAAAACCTTGAAACTATAATTTTATAATTAAGGTTTGGAGGCTGAAAAATAAATGTCTTAACATTCTCGAATACAAACTTTGTAAAAAAAAAATTTATATATTAAGGTTTAGGCTGAAAAATAAATGTCTTAACATTCTCGAATACAAACTTTGTAAAAAAAAAATTTATATATGCTATTTATTGAGAAACTGCTCTTGAATTTTAAAATAACTTTTATTGCCTTTATATAAGTAATACATGGTTATTACGATTTAATAATATGTTTTGCTTATCCACCCCTTCTTATTTCTCTATAATGAAATATAGAGAAATTTCTATAGAGAAATAAGAAGGGGTGGATAAGCAAAACTGATGACAAAAAATCCTTATTCAGCCACCCACCCCGTGTTATAAATAACACTATAGTGTTACTATACAGACTCTTTAGTACCTTTCATTTTCATCAGGCAACAGTCTTTCTGTGGACATCTTTCTGTGAAAGGGAATATTCCTCTACAACATCACTTAATGGGCTGCATAGTTTTCCATCTTATAAACAAATATAGGTAAACATAGATACATAGATATGTCCATGAGTCCACTTTTCTTGAACTAGCTGGTTTTTAAATTTCTATGATAAACAAAATCCCTACTAAACATCCCTGCTAAATCTTAATTATGCCCTTAGGATAAATTCTGATGGAATTGCTGGGTAAAGGTAAGGGCAGTTTAAAGCTTTTTGATAAATGTTGGCAAATTTGCCCTTGTTGCCATTCAGATTTGCAGCAAGTTATTTTGAGTTTATTAGAAAGTTTATTTGAGTTTATTTGTCATCACAAAGGTGAGAAAATCCTTAGAGAACAATTGCATAGGTATTGTCTATACAGTCATTGTCCTGTTAGGGATCACAGGTGCACATAAACAGTCCAGATGTTAGTGCCCAATTTTATGTTTTTTAGTTACCAGACAGACTGGCGCACTTCAGTTTATGCAAACCCTAATCTGGATATTCTGAACATTCCATTCCAGGTGTTACCTCTGTGAATAGAATACAGAAGTACTCTACACCTTTAGAAGTGTTGAACTAATTATAGTCATCTTGCCAGCATTTCAAGATGCATATTATGAAGCAAACACCCTTGCCAAATTCATTATTATTTTTCCTATCTCTTTGTTAGTTTGACAGGATAGAAGTGATACTCACTGGTTTGTTTTGCATTTAATTGCTTATTAGAAAATTGAACTATTTTCTTTTTATTTCTATTTGTACTTATTGTGAATTACCAGTTCACATTCTTGGTCTGTTTTTTAATATTAGTATTTAATATTAGTTTTTTAAAATTAGTATTTCTCTTCATTATTGATTTAATCAATTTAGGAGTAAATTAATGAAGGTATCTGTCTAAATGAGTTAATAATTGTAAAGCACTAATATTTGTAAAACACTGCATCGTAGGTAGTATAAATCAAGTCAACCAGTCAAGTGAGCTCTAGTAATTTAAAAACAAGCTCCTGCTTTAAAGTTTTCTACTCGATACTTAAGACTTTATTTTGGCATTGTATGCTTGAATTATCAAATCTTTCTTTAATACTTTCTGTATTTACTGTGCTGGGAAGGCCACAAAAGAAAAGGATTGACTCCTGCTCTTACTCCAGTTGAAAAAGAACACAGGAATGTGATTTGAATGTTACATGACAGCGTTTCATTATGTGTCTCATTATGTGTAAATGATTGAGGGAATTAGGTAAATGGTAAAATGCTGACATTTCTAACATGTTAACACCTCCGTGTTCTATACTACAGTCTCCCATTGTTTTTCTCAATGTGAAAATCAGGGCAGAAATTAAGGAACTTCAGCATTATAGGTAATATTCTCTTTTCTTTAAGCTGTGTGATGGGTACGTAAGGATTCTTTTTATTATTTTATTATTATACTTTTGTAACTTCCATATGTTAGATATTCCCCTGTACATAGCAGGTGTTTTATTTAAAAAACTTTAAATAGGCAGATATTGTGGGGGAAAGCTGCTCCCCAAGAATACCAAAACTAATTAAATTATGTATTCTTTACTGTAAAATTGTTTAATTTGTCTACACAAACAATATTTTACCTTATAATGTATACTCATTATAATCTGAATATTTTGTCATATAAAAATAATCGTTAACTTCAGAATCAACAACTGATTGGTACATTTAGAAAAATGAAGAATTAGTAAAAAGGTTAAAATAACAAAATGGTCATTAGTTGCATCTTAGGATGATGATCATCACTATATAAGTTGTTTCTAATAAATTTGAGCTATGGTCATCTTTCTGAGTACACATATTTAAGTTTTTCCACTTTCTCCAAAAGATACTTAAAAACATTTGTTGTGATTATACTGTTAAATGTAATTTTCATGGTGTGAAGTACTTGTACTTTTTCTTTTTGTAAGAGTCAGAGTGGGTCATCAGTACACCACTGTGGCCTTGTGATAGACTGGATGTGCTCAATCGGCATAATCTGCTCTGTACAATTGCACAAGAAATTTTAGCGAAGAGTCTTTACAGACAGACATTTGAAGTTTTGCAAAATCTACCAGGTTTTCAAAATTCTCAAGGTATGTTTTTTAAAAAGTCTAGCTTAATTATCTCTGGCCCATCTGGTATTTAATAAGAAACAGTTCTCCACCTGTTTTGGTTGGATTTTATATTCCAGCATATATTTTTAATGATGTTTTTTGTAAAATGTGTTCTCTGCAAATTGAATATGCTTTCCTGATGGTTTCAAAACAAAACAGAGATGCTTATCTTTTATCAGCAGTTCCTACGAGGAGCATTTCATCATTCCTTTTCTAACCTCTGTCAAGTCATCAGCAATCAATGTTAAGTGCCCCCAGCAAGCTTTATACTGTACCTTAAAATAATTTTTTGCATTGGAATAATAAAGAATACCTTTTCTTTTATCACTTAACAAACATAGAACATAGTTTCCATTACCTTGGAACATAGGAAAAACATGGAATAAATGGAGGAAATTAAGCAGATGATGGGTTCAAAGAAAGAGAATGCCAGTGTGGGCAATGGCAGGCAGTGCTCTTGAATGCTTGCAAGTCATATGTCGGTAGCAAGAGAGAGTCCGTTTGAAGGGAAACAGCAAAAGCTTTGGGTCAGGAATGAGCTGGGCAATGGGTTCAGAGTGGTGGGTTAATGTTTAATGAAAACATTAACTTGAAGGCCTCCCCTCAGTGCTTTGTCACTCTCCATTTTCCCATGTATTCCACTGAGATACTGTATTGTCATTAACATTCTTATCTGATTCTCCCTCTAGATAGTAAGCTCCTTAAAGCCAGTTGTTTTCTTTATCGTGGTATCCCTGGTACAAAGGCTGCTGTAGAACTGGCTTTTGATATACAATTATCGTGATAATGAAACAAAGTATAATAGTGAGATGAAACAGATAGTTGTGCCAGATTTTGGAAGACCCTGAATGGCAGGCTAAAGGAATTTTCTTCTCTATATGTAGTAAGGGGTCACTAGAGTTTTGGCACCGGGGCGTGACATAATGGAGTTGTTGCTTTCAGAAAGTTCCTCTGGTGGTAATGTTTAGAAAGAGACTAAAGGTAAGGAGATAAATTTCCTGATAAGGCCTAGACCACTAAAAAGTCCTAAAGTGGTAAAGACCTAGAGTCTAGGTCATAGACCCACCTGACTGAATATAGGGGATAAGAGTTGGAAGTATCCAAGGTGACTTCACTTTCTTCTAAGTGAAAAGCAGAAAGGAGTAGACATACCCAAGAAAGGAGGTTTTGTTTTTTTTTTAAATTTGAGAGTGAATATTTATGAGTGGATGATTTATTTTTAGTCGTGGGAAAAACAAGTCTGAGGTCTGCACTGTAGATAGAATGCAAACAGAACCATGCAGATGCAGTCACACTTGAGGACCATGGACAGAGGTGTTAATGTAGCCTCTGACATCATGTTCCTTCCACATTCTCCGTTACAATGTAAATGAACCGTTTTGCTTTTGTTGAATTTTTTGTTTCTTTGTTAACTTAGTATGTAAGATGATTGCATTTTGGTGACTCTGACTCTTATAGCAGGTAGGAAGGGGCCAAGGAGAGCAGAGGGGAAAGGAGTAAGAGAGAAGTTTGAGAGAAGATAGATCAGTTTCACTATATCAATGATTTTTTTCTTTTCAGAAACCGTGGAGGTCTCACAGTGTAGCCTTCTTTTTAATAAACTTCTAGATGCCTGTATAGAAAGCAACAGTCTTGGTATATCATCCTCCGTAGCAGAATTCATGATTTCAAAGAGCATCCCTATTGATTTTTCCTTTCTTAGAAGATTAATTACTTCTTTAGGAAGAAGTTGTTTATGGCTCAAAGCCAGAGCCCACTACAAAAGTAAGTTGCATTTAAAAATTTTTAATATTGGTTTTGAATTTGATTTTCTAACCTGAAATCTGTGTATAATATTCATGGCGGGGCATTAAATATGTAAAAAGAGCAGTTGATACACATTTAAAAATAGTGGTCTACATAGATCTGTGCTCTTTTGAAACATGTTATTTCTCATTTCTAATTGCTGTATTTTTATTTCTTTCTATATTGGCATGTCCACGGGAGGATACAAAAAGGAAATAAATGACAGAATTTGAACCAGTTTGGCATATTTTATAAATATATAGGAGTAAACCAATTGGTAGAATGAAGCTTAAGGAATACATATTTATCCCTGATCTTTTTGGTTAGAATATGTTATAACAGGCACATAGGAAGTACAGAGGGCGTCATTACAACGCAACATGATATTTAACAGTTTTTCACATGGCTCCTAGTAATGTTTACAACTGTTCCTCTCTAACAAGTAAGCCTAGAAAACGAAGACTTTCTCTAGTCCCAATCTCCTTGCAAGTATTTTAATTAGAAAACAATTCTGTGTAGAATCTAGATCTAGAAAGGAATTCTTTTCTGCCTTCATGCAGTAATTTGTCTTAAATTTCCATTTCTACCACTATCAACTATATGACAAACATTTGAGTACCTACTCTGTGTCACCACTGTGCCAAATGTGTCAAACATCCCAGCCATCTTACACCAACAAAAACCTCTCTGAACTTGGAAGTGTTTTTCATGTTCCCAGCAGTGATCAGTTCAGCAAGTGGTAACTTTTTTTCCCCAGTGAAATGGGAAAGAAATTATTAGTGTGCATTACAGGTAGTAAAATAACATATTATTTGATCAAATTTTCATTTCAGTTACATGTATTCTTATATGTGTGCTAGGGCATTATGTAAAATGTATTTCTTATTGTAGGTTACAACAAAACGTTTTGAAAGCAGAATTTTTATAAAAGGATGATCAGAAATTTAGAGGCAAGGTGGAATTATTTGTTCATAACTCCTCATTTCAATTTTGTGGTTATGTTTCAACTCCTTATACTATTTCCCTGCAGACTGCTAGAAATCACACCACAAAGTATATATGTACTATTTGCTATAACTTCTTGATTTTAGTTTTTAGAATTGATGTTAATGAGGTATTTTTTCCAAATAATTGTGCAATTTGGGAAAAATGCCATCAGAAGGCATTTATATGCCGCAGGAATAACGTGTTAACTTGGAAACATATAAATGAGATTTCAATGAATCTTTCTGTTTTTTAGTTGAAAATAAAATTTTGTATTAAAACAGCTAAACTTAATCATTTAAAAATTTTCAGTTGACAGCTTTATTGAGATATAATTCAAATGCCACACAGTTCACCCATTTAAACATGTACAATTGAATGGTTTTAGTGTATTTACAGAGTTGTGCAACCATCACCACAATCAATTTTAGAACATTTTCATCAGGCCGAAAAGAAACCCCATATGCATTGAGTCACTCCCCATTCCCCCAAATTCTTTCAACCCTGGTAATAATTTAGTTTTAAAGGCTTTTTTAAGCGATGTGTTAAAGCATTTAATGCCTGAGTACAATTCAGTACCTTTCTTATTAGCTTAACACATCTATGCTTAATTTCATATGTAGTGAAACTTCTGGGACTTATGCAAGTGAGGTTATAGGGTAAAGAGTATTTTTGTTTTGTTTTTAATGTACCTGAGTTATAAAATGAAGTGAGTAATTTATAGTCACTGATCAGTCTTCAGAACATCTCATTTCCTGACACTGTTGACATTTAAAATATCAGTGGAACTCTCTTTGGATCTATCTTCACACACAGGTTAACACATGCTAGGAAAGCCTTTCAGTGCCTTATAATCACATCTAGTAGTACATATTTGATTCTGAGCTTAGTTAATTTTTCATCAAGGCACTGTTAAGGCTGTAGCACCAGTGCCTTTGTTTTGCTTTTTTCTTTAATATTTTTTACAGCTTTATTGAGATAATTTCACATACCATAAAATTTACACATGTGAAGTGTACAGTGCATTTTTATTTGTTTGTTTAATTTTGGTTGTGCTGTGTCTTCATTGCTGCATGCAGGCTTTCTCTAGTTGCAGCGACTGGGGGCCACTCTTGGTTGAGGTGCGTGGGCTTCTCATTGTGGTAGCTTCTCTTGTTGTGGAGCACAGGCTCTAGACACGCAGGCTTCAGTAGTTGTGGTACACAGACTCAGTAGTTGCGGCTCATGGGCTCCAGAGCGCAGGCTCAGTAGTTGTGGCACACGGGCTTAGTTGCTCCACGGCATGTGGGATCTTCCCGGACCAGGGCTCAAACCTGTGTCCCCTGATTGACAGGTGGATTCTTAACCACTGGACCACCAAGGAAGTCCCTACAGTGCATTTATTTTTATTTTATTCACAGAGTTGTGCGCCACAATCTAATTTTAGAACATCTTCAACACCTCTAGAAAAAGAAACCCTGAACACATTTATATTCACTCCCCATGCCATGTATGTTTCCCACCCGACCCAGTCCTAGGCAACAAGTAATCTGTCTCTATGGATTTGCCTGTTCTGGGCATTTCACATAAATGGAATCATTCAATTTGTAGTTTTTTGTGACTGGCTTCTTTTACTTAACATAATGTTCTCAAGGTTTCAGTGTTTTCAAGATCCATATCGTTAGCCTATATCATTATTTCTTTCCTTTCTAATTACTGAATAATATTCCATTGTACAGAATTTGTCCATCCATCAATTAATGGACATTTGCTTTGTTTGCACTTTCTATTATAAGTAACACTGCTCTGAACATTCACATGCAAGTTTTTGTGTGGGTGTATGGTTTTCATTTCTCTTTGGAGCAGAATTGGTGGCTCGTATGGTATATCTATGTCTAGCATTTTGAGGAACTGCCAAACTGTTTTCCAAAGAAGCTATCTGTTTTACATTTATATTCCCACCAGCCATGTATGGAATTTCTGGTTTCTTCACATCCTCACTAAGTTTTTTATTTTAGCCTTCCTGGTGGATATAAAGTGATACTTCACTGAGGTTTTGATTTGCATCTTCCTAATGACTAATGATGTTGAGCATCTTTTCACGTGCTTATTAGCCATTTGTATATCTTTGTAGAGAAATGTCTATTCAATCCTTTGCCCATTTTTTTCTTTGTACTTTTTTAAATTGAGGCTTTTTTCTTGTTGAGTGTGTTAAGTATGTGTGTGGGTACATATAAATACATGCTATTCATATATGTATACATGCACTCTACATACAAGTCCCATGTCAGATATATGAATTCAATTTTTTTTCTATTCCAGGAGTTATCTTTTACTTTCTTGATGGCTTTGCTTGTGTCCCCTAACTAATCAGAAGGAAATTGTCCAGGGACAGCAGAATTGCCTTCCTGATGCTCCTGATGTGCTACCTAGTCCTAAAAATACGGCTTTTCTGTCAGAACTGAAAAGTCGGGAAGGGAAGATGTTATTAGTGTATCTTTTCCTTACATTCCCCTGCTAAAACCAAATAGGAGTATTTTTCTTTTCATGTTTGATTTTAGGGTAAAAGATAATATTAGTAAATTTCTACTTAGTTTGTTGGCTTTTGTTTTCCTCTTCTGCTCAGAAATAAAACAGGTATGCATGTAAATTATACCTACCAGTATTTAGGAATGTTAACGAGTCAATAGTTTGTTGGTCTTGGCAGTGATCTAGGAAGGTGGGACTTCCTAGTGGTTAAGATTCCAAAATCTGGAGTCAGAAGGCCAGGGTGCTTACCCAAAGCCCCCCATCTATAATATGGGAGTTGTTGTACCTAATTGCAAAGGTAGTAAACTGTCAGGTTAAAATTAGATAAAACCTGTGTGTTCAGCTCAGGTACCTGGCATATAGTAGGTCCTCAAAGATTAGTCATCATCATCCATATTAGAAAGATTTATTCAAGAAATTTAACTTAATAAAACATTTTAAACAAATTTTACAGATTTAAATTGGTTTCAGTAAAAGGCAACAATATAATATTGCCTATATACAATTTGGATGTCCTGGACTGATGTATAGGGGATTTCCCTGTATATCACCTGTAATAAGTACCTAAACAGTTTAAAAGTTGAATCTGTCCTTTGGCAAAGCAAAATTTTTAGAACATGAATTGGAGAACAACATACCGAGCACCTACATGATGGAAATGTATCTTACTCATTTTTATCTCTAGTGTTTAGCACAATGCCAGACATTTGTAGGAACAGCAAATATTTATTGCACAAACTTTAACAGCACTATAAATAAGTACACTCAAAAATACTATAAAACTATGTGGTAGAAAGTAAAATCTTCAAATTATAATTTCTATTTTCTTCATTTTGGATTCATAATTCAAGATAGGTAGTTATATATATAATTATATATAATATTATATATATAATAACTATATGTAGTTGCTATTAGACCCACATCCCATTAAAACAAAACCCAAGTAGCTATTCTGGTTTTTTAGTTATTCTGAAATTATGTTGTGTTGACTATGGCTTAAAATAAATGGACATTTGCTACAATGAGGCTCAAAAGTTCTTTTTCAGGGTTTGTTTTTTTTGTAATTTCTCACTTCATGTTTAATGTTTCAAAACCATTTTACAAAGAATGATCTCAGTTGTACTAGGATAAGTTCACTACCATATAATTTATGCAATAAATCTGCTTCGAATGTGAAGAATTATTCTGAAACAAAAGTAATTATCACCTGTGGATATTTTGGAAGTCTAGGTTTTCACCTACTGGGGTTTTAGTAAAGTTTGATCTGTTACTTGACTTTCAGGTGCTCTTTCATTGGGTTGCTACCCACCATTGGAGGGAAATTTATACCGAAAACTTCTACTGATTCCTTCCTATTTGTCTGAGATTGAAATGCTTTTAGCTATTGAAATCTTCATGGTATCTAATGCTAGTAGTATTCAGAGTCCTGGAACTTCTACACAGATGCTGCAGATAGTTTTAAAAAGGTTGGTTGAAATAACTTCTGACTGCATCCTGAAAGCATATCATGTCCCTACACTTGCCCTAGGATGTAAATGTTTTATTTATTTGTATATATATAAACATATATATATAAACAGTTATATATTTATATAGTGCATATTTATATATTCATATACTTGTGCATGTATGTATTGGCAAACTTTGGTAGCATTTATATTGAGAAAGGATTTGACGTATTTGAGGTTTAAATCCAAACAAGTTAGTGCCTTTCAGTAAACATTTTAACAACTTCAAAGATCTTGTTTAGGTGTTCAAAGAGATGGGTCTTTTTTTTTGTGTGTGTGGTACACGGGCCTCTCACTGTTGCGGCCTCTCCTGTTGCGGAGCACAGCCTCCGAATGCGCAGGCTCAGCGGCCATGGCTCATGGGCCCAGCCGCTCCGCGGCATGTGGGATCTTCCTGGACCGGGGCACGAACCCGTGTCCCCTGCATTGGCAGGCAGACTCTCAACCACTGCACCACCAGGGAAGCCCAAGATGGGTCTTTTTTAGGTGTGGACCTTTCTCATGTACTGGTGGTTTTTAGTTAGGTACCTAAAAGTTATCTTTTTGGTCAACACAAAAGATCTAAGAACCAGGTCTAAAAGGAAAATATATGATAATTTATTAGTTTCAGTCAAGAATCCTGTTCAAAATAAAGCCATCAGCCTAGTTTCAATATTTTAAAATGTTGTTATAAATGCATAAATATTATAATGTAGCTGTTGGACCAGAGTGGCATCCCTTCAGGTAATTTTGTTCAAACTCCCAGAATTTAGTTTTACACCACTCCAATTTCTTGTCAGCTTTATCTAGGAAACTTGTAATATAAGGATCTCTCATGGGACTCCTGTTTTGGCATTTCTTAACAAGAATTTTGCTTCAGTTTACTGGTCTTAGAAACCAGATCCTCAGACTGAATATTCTCTTAGTTATCTATTACAGTGTATAAGTTATCCCAAAGCTTAGTGGCTTAAAATAGCAAGTATTTTCTTAGTTTCTGTGGGTCAGGAATTTTAGAGTAGCTTAGCCAGATGGTTGTGGCTCGGGGTCTCTCATGTCATTGGACTCAGGATGTGGTCAGGACCTGCAGTCACCTACTTGATGGCTTCACTGCGGCCGGAGGATCCATTTCCCAGCTGGCTCACTCATACCTGTTGGCATGAAGCCTCAGCTCCTCACCACATGGGCCCCTCCATAGGTTCCTTAAGTGTCTTCATGACACAACAGCTAACTTCTCTCAGAGTGAGTGATCCAGGAGAGGGAACGCAAGGAGGAAGCTACAGTGCCTTTTGTGACCCTACATCAAGAACTGTGAAGGCTCTGAGATTCCACCCCATTTGCAGGCTGTAAGTCAGCCTGCCATAGTTTCACGGATCCTGGCATAAGACACAAGACCTCCTGGGTTGGAGACAGGACTTTATTACTCGTGGCACAGCAAGCAGCATGATTATCTGCATATTTGTATCTCTTCCTCTTGCTCCCAAGTCCCACACTTGGGCCCAGATGGATACCTGCATATGCAGTGGGTTCCATTACATGAGAGGAATCCTGAACTTAGGAACCCTAATCTTTTACAATGGGTAATAAACATACCTGCCCCTTGCTCTTCAGATGGAAACGCTATTCCACCTTGTAAGGCTGTAAGCAAACCCGTCTTTTGCTCCTGAAGGAGAAACTATCTTTGTCTTTCAAGGTTGTCCACTATATTAAACATCCTTGAAATCTGGAACAAGGGGTAATCAGTGTCTCTGCTCTCAGAACTTCCAGAAATGCAGGGACCATGAAAATTGATATTAAGAGTCTAGTGTCCAAAGTTGTGCATCATTTCTGCCCTATTGAGATAAACAAGTCATTCAATCCAGCCGACACTTAAGGGGAGGAGAATTTATTTTAGCTCCACCTTTTTTTTAAACCCACTAAAATTAGCTTTTTTGTTAATTTTAGTGGGTTTAAAAAATTAACAAAATTTGTTAATTTTTAAAATTTTCCTGAGGGCCTTCTGTTTACAACTATGCACTACAGTTGCATGAGGCATTTGGGCTCTCCATCATCCTAATGAGGGTTTGGTTTTCTCATAACTTTCCATTCCCCACATATGCAGTCTGTTTATTCATCATTGATTTTGTGGAGTATTTGTGATGCCAGCACATAACTAGTGACATGCCTGGATCTTATATTTTGTCCTAACCAATATTGTTTTCTCCATTACTGTTATCATACCAAGCCCTGCTTTGTTACATTAACCTCTGAGAGAGTTTTTATTCATCTTATTAAGACTTTCAAAAAATGCATATAGTTGGTGTATGCCCAGTCTACCAGATTTCAGGCACCAATCCTAAGCCAGAATGTACTAGAAGCGGCCTGACCAATCTTTGCTCTCTATGATCACTGATTCCTGTTCAAAGTGGAAGTCCTTACTCCCACCACTCTGTAGACCACACTGTTGTGCTAACACAGGTAGGCTCATACTCGGGCCTTGCTGCTGAGCCTTATAGGCAGTAGTTCAGAGCAAGATGCAGTGAACACAGAGAAAAAGTGATGCCTAATAACAGCTACATCTCTATTTTATATACTTCTTACTCCCTATCCCACAGGAAAAATAGCCATAAGGTATGAGTTTTATGAAATTTGGTGACTGTTAGAAAAGATGCTTTAAAATTCCAGCACTTTAGTGAAGTACCTTAAATCAGGACTGAAAATAACTTAGTAGAAAGTTATTCAGATATGAATATACTATAAATATTATAGTATACTATAATATACTATATAATATACTATATTATAATATATATATAACTATATAATATACTATATTATAGTATATATATAGTATATTATAGCATATATATACCTATATAATATACTATATTATAGTATATTATATACTATATAATATACTATAATATTTTACTATAAAAATTTAGTATAAAGGCATACAGCTACAATTTCTGTTACCAGATGTGAGCTACAAATTAAGTATATGCTTATAATTTAAAATAGCCATATCAAGGTAAAACACATGAATGTTAGTAACTCCAAACTCAATTAAATTTACTATTCTTTTTGCATTATAATGAATAATTATACAGTTGTTAATTTGAAAATACAAAGAGAGAGGTTATTAGTTGTGTTCTAGATCAGTGTTTCCAAACTGCGGGTTGTGGCCCATTTGTGTAGTGAAATCAGTTTAGGGGGTTACAACCATTTTATTTTAAAAAATGAAACAATAGAAAATAGGGTCATAAGGGTAAGTCTTGTGAAACTTCTCAGTTTTTATGTATGCAGGTATATATTGGGTCACAATATAAAATGTCTTTATTACTGTGTGTCATGGTCTAACAAGTTTGAAAGCCACTGTTAGAATAGAGTAAAAAGGGGCTTCCGTGGTGGCGCAGTGGTTGAGAGCCCGCCCCCTGATGCAGGGGACGCGGGTTCGTGCCCCGGTCGGGAGGATCCCACGTGCCGCGGAGCGGCTGGACCCGTGAGCCATGACTGCTGAGCCTGCGCGTCTGGAGCCTGTGCTCCGCAACGGGAGAGGCCACAATAGTGAGAGGCCTGCGTACCGCAAAAAAAAAAAAAAAAAAAAAAAAAAAAAAAAGAGTATAGTAAAAAGACTGTCATAGCTTAGAACCAATAAATGTAAATTACTATCTTTTGAAGAAACTATATAGCTTCTTTTTAGTTTCTGACTTTGTGAGATGTTCACTTTGTAGATGTGAAGAAAACAAATCTTGGAGCAAGGATGATTATCAAGCTGCAGTGGAAAGATTAATTATGGCTGCTCGTATATCAGATCCAAAGCTCTTCATTAAGCACATGACCGTCAATGTTAATAAGGAACAGGTTTATAGTTTGGAACATTGTTCTGCCCTGAAATGGTTGAAAGAGAATATGAAGTGGGCTGGAAAGGTTTGGCTTTTCAGTAACCATTAGTTATTAAAGGCTTTTTTTTTTTAAGTTCAAGTAATCATTGTTGAAAATAAAAGGCAATGAAAATACAGTTTTCACTATATTCAGCTTTTGCTCTTTATTGATTTATAGTACGTCAGTAGTTTTCAAACACTAAAAATTTTGAGGTATGCAATTTATAACAGTTTTACCCATACTGCAAATGATTTTTCAAATTACTTTTTGACGTCTCTTTAGTTTAGGTAAACCTAAGTATGGTGAATCCCAATTTATTCTGAAATCCAAACAATGAAAAATCACAAACTGAGTATTGTGCAGCATTTAATAAGAGGGAGACATAAAGGGGAAAATATTCAAGCAGGTGTCTGGAGCTTTCAGAACAACCTTTAGGGTTATGAAGTAGATTTGGTGAGCACTCAGTCCAGTCTCTAAAGCCTATTGTACATTTGTAATATAGAATAGTAAAATAATACTGGAAAATGACTCGAACACCAAAATTCCAGAGTACCTTCTGAGTTATACCAGAAATTTTAAATTCTTCTCTAAAGTTTTCCTTTAGTGTATCTTAAAATACTATATGTATCTTGAAAATTTGTAATTTATGTACATTACATTAGGTATGACTAAAGAAATCAGTATTTTAAACAAATATATCAGAACCAATCCAAACAAGACTTGTGTTTTTCAAGCCACCTTGGGAAGTTTAAGCTCCTTTTCTGAAGCCATCTGCAGATGTAGCAGTCATTCTCCAAGGTGGTCATCCTCAATCCTTAATTTGATTTGATGCTTTAAACCATAATTTAAATCATTTAGAGAAAATGTCTGAGTAAGGGGAGTAATAAAAGAGTAAGTGGTGGCTAAGGGGACTGAAAGTATTTCTTCTTTTCTTTTTTTTTTTTTTTTTTTGCGGTATGCGGGCCTCTCACTGTTGTGGCCTCTCCAGTTGTGGAGCACAGGCTCCAGACACGCAGGCTCAGTGGCCATGGTGCACGGGTCCAGCCTCTCCGCGGCATGTGGGATCTTCCCGAACCGGGGCACGAACCCGTGTCCCCTGCATCGGCAGGCGGACTCTCAACCACTGCGCCACCAGGGAAGCCCAACTGAAAGTATTTCTTAAAGGGGTTCCCAAAATATGGTAATGGCAGCATCACTGGAATAAGTCTATAACCTCACAAGAATAAAAAACTTAAAACCTAGCACTTAGAAGAATGCCTTACTATGATAAAATGTGGAATGAATACTCTCGTGAATGGGATATGGGAAGTAAGGCATAAGTAGACATCAAGAAAGAGCCCCCGCCCCCGCAAAAAAGAGGCCCAGTTCTCTAGTATGAACGAATTGGGTGACTAACTGCCATTACTGAAATTCAGCACCTAAGAAATAAATTGGGTTCGGAGATTACCACCATCAGTTTGAAGTGCCTTTGAGGACAAGTGAAGAACGGTAAGTGGGCAATTATAACCTTATGCTGGTGGCAAGGATGTATTTGAAAGGATGAAGATGCGAAAGATGATAAATTAAGCTTTTAGGAAAAATGGGATTGGATGGAACGGACCACAAATTGACCAGATGGTTTCTAATGAATGATAAGTCAAGAACCCTTAGGGCTGGAACAAAGGGAGGTTGGTTGGTTGGTTGGTTTGCTTTTTGGTATTCTGGGGGTATTTTTTAGTTTGGGGTTGTTTTTTTTCCCCCACCTCGGTCAACGGTGCCAAAAGATAGGAAAGGAGCGGTTATCGTATTTGTCTTATTCCAGTTGATGGCAGTTTATGGGAATAACCAAAGTCATAGAAGCGAAATACAGCTAACAGTAAAAACCTCAAGCTGATAGTGGAGAATTCCTTAAGGGCCAAAGTCAAAAGGAAAATGCAAACCGGAGAAAACAGTTTTAATTAGCTATATTTATGTAAAGAAAGCCAAAGGCTATACTAAGACCTTTAAAACCTGGAGGTCTCAAGCGAGGCGTCAGCTCCGAACGGTCTGCGGACTGATCCGCCAAGCCAGCCTCCTCCCCTCCCAGGCGCCGGGGGTTGGGGGACCCGGGCCGGGAAGGAAAGCTGGGCTGGCGCGGAAAGCGGGGCCGGCGCATGCGTACGCTCGGTCGTCCTTCTTTCCTTGCCCTCCCCACCAACCCTCGGTCCAGGCCCGGCCACCTGCCGCCCAGTCATTTTCTGACTCCCTCCCGCCTTGTCCTTCCTATCCCTCAGCGCTCATTCGCGCCTCCTAAAGCTTTCAGCTGAGTGCGCGGAGCCCGCTCCGGGCCGGACCGTAAGAAGACGGAGGGACAGGAGCTTTCACGCTGCGAGAAGGCTGCCGTTCACCTAGTTGCTGACGTCAGGGTGGGGCTGAGAACCGCTAGGCTTTTAAGCCGCGTCCTGGGGCTGTGCGCAGGCGCCCCAGAGAGGAAGGCCTGGCACGCTTCAGCCAATGAGAGCGCGACCTGCGGCCCGGGCCAGAGCCCGGACTCCTCTCGAGCAAGCCTCTGCGGCAGGCGCCGACGGAGGGGTGGAGCAGTACGCGCCCACCTGAGATTTCTCAGGTGGGGACTCAGAGAGCACCACGGGTAGGAGCCTGTCAGAGCCTGTCGTCAGGTGGGGCGAGAGCGGGCGGGAGCTCCGGCCCGGCGGCGCGCGCTCTTTGGCCGGGCTGGCGCCCCGGTGCGCATGCGCTCCTGCCTGGCCCAGCGCACCCGTGCAGAACCCTGCGAGAGGATCGACCGTCCTTCCTCCTGGTACCTGGTGGAAGGTGGAGCAGGTAGGAGGAAGACCTCGCGGCGGACCCTTGCCAGAACTGTAAGGAGCAGGACGGGAGGGGCTCCATTTGTGCTTTCAGGCTGCTCCGGGCAGAAGCGGGGGTGGAGGGTGTCGGGGTGGGCAGCGATCAGAGTCGCCTTAGGTCGACGTGCTAACTTTTGAACCCAGGCAGTGCCGGGATCGGAGTACCCGCATAGTATCTGTTTTAACTTGTTTTGAAATGAGAAACCTGAGACGATTTAGGTTTTGTTTCCGACTATCATATTTCCCCGAAGTCTTTGACTTATCCTAGGATATGGTTTGATTCAAATCTCATAGCAAAAGATTTACAAAAGGAAGCTTAAAAACCCTTGATACTTTGCTTTGCTGCAATTTATTAATTTATCTAAGGGGCTTCCTGCTTTTTCCCTTCCCTAAGAAGTGTTAAACCGAAGAGCAGTGAAATATTGCCTGCTTTTATCTCTCCTTGATAGAACAAACTACTTTTTAAAACCTTACAAGATAGTTACTAAGGAAAGTCACAGTTTAAATGAGAGTAGCCTGAGGATATTAACTCTGTTCAAATAAGTTACCAGGACCTCTGTGTGGCAAACGTGGTTTCTATCGAATGTAATTTAAACAAAACTTAGACGACCCATAATTTGGCTTTTCCACCAATTTAGATATCTCTTCCTACCCAATTTGATGTGAAACTGCCTAGAAGATTTAATGCCTCACTTTAAACAGCACAGGACTTACCTGGTGGCGCAGTGGTTAAGAGTCCGCCAGCCAATGCAGGGGACATGGTTTCGAGCCCTGGTCCGGGAAGATCCCACATGCTGCGGAGCAACAGGCCGTGCGCCACAATTACTGAGCTTTCCCTGACAGTGTCATGTTCGCTTAAATTTGCCTTGAATTGGCCTAGATCAGCGCCGTCCAAGAGAAATACAGTATGAGCCACGGATGTAATTTAAATTTTTCTGGTAGTAAATCACAAAAGACCAGGTCGTGTTTTGCTTTTAAAAAAAAGCAAAAAGAAACAAGTGAAATTAATAAATTATCATTTCAACATCTAATCAGGATAAAAAATTATTAATGGGATACTTTGCATTTTCTTCATACTAAATCTTTAAAATCCAATGGGTACTTTACACTTAAAACACGTCTCAGTTCACAGTAGCCACATGTGCTAGGGGCTCCCTTATTAGGCAGCACAAGTCTAGATTCGAATTCTCTTTACTGCAGTGTGAACCTTTTTAGGAAATAGCCAACTCACCAAAAAAGCAGGCAGAAAATACCTAACTCTTAACATAGTAGCCTAATTTTTTTTTAAGTTCTTTCTAAATCTAGAAACCATGATTTAATGTTCAGACTTGTATTTGAGAACATTTTATTTTCATTGGGAGAATCCCTTGTCACACTTCCAAGTATTAATGTCCTTTTTTAGTCATTGCTCAGTACTAAGTTTAATTATACCCTATGATTACAGAGTGAACAATGAATGAATTATTTTTCTGGACAACTGAAGACCCGGACTTTTAAATACAGGAAGTTTTTTTTTTTTGTCTTTGATTATTTTTGACAGAATCACTTCTAAAACATGCTCCATAATTCTCTGCATGACGTACTTTATGCTCCATGTTTGAAAGTCACTGAGGATACAATCCCTTATTTTTGCAACTTTGCTGTAAGTGACTCTTTGGAGAGTAATTCTGAAGTAACTCAAGATGAATCGCTAAATCAGCTTTTCCTAACAATTCTTTTTTTTTTTTTTTTTTTTTTTTTTTTGCCCTCCACACACGTTTTTTTTTTTTTTTTTTGTGGCCTGGCCACATGGCTTGTAGTATCTTAGTTCCCCAACCAGGGATGGAACCCGTGCCCTCTGCAGTGGAAGCACCTAGTCCTAACCACTGGACTGCCAGGGAAATCCCTCCTAACAATTCTTATTTATAGATGTTTAGATATGTACATTTCTAAACAGCGTAACTTGGCTGCCTGCCTCTCAAATTCTTTGTGAATCAAATTGGAGACAGCCAGTCTTTTCTAAATCAACTTCCAAAAATTTTATTGTCTTTTTAGTGTGCTTTAACTTCTATTTCAAATCAGTGATCATGACAGTTCCTTTTCACTGTTTTATTTGTTTTGATGTCTTGCTTTGGAAAATGGGGAGTGGAGTATGACTTGGATCACCTACATTGCACATAAGATGGAGACATTGTGATTTCATGAACTTCTAAGATACATTAAAACAGGTTACATCATTGTTGCAATGGTAGGCCTAAGTTCTAGGCCTACTTAGTTCAGTACTTCTGACTTTGCAAGGCTTCTTGTAAGATCATTTTATGCTGAAAAGGATGATGGTTAGAACTTGGCTGCATAATATTTTCATCTCTTGCCCATTCATATTCTTGGTTGATCATATGCTCCTCGAGTATTATTCCTCGTTTCTTACCCAAGTTTTAGCTCATTTATTAGCATCTTTGCAGTTAAGTGGCATAAATTTTCATACTAATACTAAAAATGAAATGTCATTGTGTGTGAATATGAGGGGCTGTTTTCTTCTTGAGCTAGACTGGAATCACAGTCCAGGGCTGTCACTGGACAGATTTCCCAGGGCCAGGGGCCTGTCTTAAATACTGAATGAACAACACGTATTCCTGCTCTATTCCTTTTCATTGTTTAATTTTGTATGCTAGAAGCATTGTTTTTTTTTTTTTTTTAAGAGCATACTTCGCGTGCTCATTGTAAATAAACTAGGAAATTTAAAAAAGTAAAGGGCTTCCTATCCTACCACCTAAAGAGAGCCAGTGCTGGGTTGGATGTGTGTATTCTTCTGGTCTCTTCTTTGCAAGCTTGGAGGCTTGTACCTGTTCTATCTTACTAAGTTGCGATCGTTCAGTTACTTCATAATGACGTTCAGTGAGAATTCAGTCGGTCATGGGCAGCACTGAAACTTTAGTCAAAATGGTTCTTTCTTCCTCACTGTATCGCCATTTAATCTCAGAAAGTTTCCAAATGGTAGGAGTATTTCTGGTATCCGTATTTGTCTCAAACAAAATAGCAAGGTGAATGGTTAAATAAAAATCACGTTTTTAAACATTTAAATGAATACCTATAAACACATTCTGTATCCAAGAGGGTCTTGCCACACCAGTCAACCAGAAAATCAATGGAAGCACCCACTGTTGTTTGCAAATGCACTTTTTAAATAGGTAATTCTTGATTTGTCTTTTAAATACATCTTTCTATTATCCTGTTAGTGGCAGTTTTGCTTCATTACCTTGGTTCAGATATATTAACTGCATTATGAAAAAATGTTTTAAACTTTTTAATTCTTAAGATTTGACAGAATAGGACTTGAGCCACGTGGTGGTTTGTTTTGAGCAAATACACTCTCCCACAGGCTCAGAGCTTCATAAGCCGGGGAAGGAAGGATTTTTTACCTGGTGATTATCATGTGAATAATATGGCATTTCAAGACAGGTTGCTCATAGAATTTTTTAAATTACTTGGTCAGTTGACATGGAGACTATAGTATAGTTGAAATTCTTGCTGAAGCTCTAAATTATTGGAAAAGTCCATGTGATTCAAATCATGTTCCCCCTTTTATCTGCTTAACCTCTAAAAATAATAAGCTTTATTCTTTAGAGCAGTTTTAGGTTCACAGCAAAACTGACCAAAGTACAAGAGTTCCCACATACCCCCTCCCCGCACCCAGCCTCCCACACCTGAGTTGTACATTTGTTACAGTCGATGAACTTAAACCGACACTTCATTCTTGCCCAAAGTCCATAATTTACATTAGGGTTCACTCTTGGTGTTGTACATTCCACGGGTTTGGACCAATGTGTAATGACATGTACCTACCATTGTAGTATTATTATACAGAGAGTTTCACTGTCCTAAAAATCTTCTGTGCTCCACCTATTCATCCCTCCCTCTCCTCCAACCCCTTGGCAACCACTGATCTTTTTACTGTCACCATAGTTTTGCCTTTTCCAGAATGTCATAGAGCTGGAATCATACAGTATATAATCTTTCCAGATTGACTTCTTTTGCTGAGTAATATGCATTTAAATTTCCTCAATGTCTCTTCATGGCCTGATAGCTCATTTCTTTTTGGCAATGAATAATATTCAATTGGCCGGATGTACTACAGTTTATCCACTCACCTACTGAAGGATATCTTGGTTGCTTCCAAGTTTTGGCAATTAAGAATAAAGCCACAATAAACATCCGTGTGCAGGTTTGTGTGTAGACAAGTTTTCAATTCATTTGGGTAAATACTAAGGATCGTAGTTGCTGGATCATATGGTAAGAGTATGTTTAGTTTTGTAAGAAAGCCCCAAACTGTCTTCCAAAGTGGCTGTATCATTTTGCATTCCCACTAGCAATGAACGAGAGTTCCTGTTGCTCCACATCCTCACCAGCATTTGGTGTTGTCAGTGTTTTGGATTTGGCCATTCTGATAGGTGTGTTGCAGTATCTCATAGTTTTAATTTGCATTTCCCTGATGACCTTTGATGTGGAGCGTATTTTCATATGCTTATTCGCCATCTGTATATCTTCTTGCAGGAGGTGTCTGTTCAGGTGTTTGGCCCGTTTTTTAAATCAGGTTGTCCATTTTCTTATTGTTGAATTTTAAATGTTTTTTGTATATTTTGGATAGCAGTCCTTTGTCAGATATGTGTATCTTTTACAAATATTTTCTCCCAGTCTGTGGCTTGTCCTCTTGTTCTCTCTACATTGTCTTTTGCAGAGCAAAATTTTTAATTTTAATGAAATTCGGTATATCAGTTCTTTTCCTTCATGGATCATGTGTCTGGTGTTGTATCTAAAAAGTCACTGACATACCTTAGGTCATCTAGGTTTTCTCCTAGGTACTCTTCTAGGAATTTTATAGTATTTTTGTTTTACATTTAGGTCTTTGACCCATTTTGAGTTAACTTTTGTGAAGGGTGTAAGGTCTGTGACTAGATTAATATTTTTGCATGTAGATGTCCAGTTGTTCCTGTCCATTTGTTGAAAAGATTATTGTTGCTCCATAGTATTGCCTTTGCTCCTTGTCAAAGATAAGTTGGCTATATTTTTGTAGGTCTATTTCTGGGCTCTCTATTCTGTCCATTGATCTATTTGTCTGTTCTTTCACCAGTGCCACACTGTCTTGATTACTGTAACTTTACAGTAAGTCTTGAAGCCCAGTAGTGTCAGTCCTCCAACTTTATTATTCTTCAGTATTGAGTCGGCTATTCTGAGTCTTTTGCCTCTACATATAAACTTTAGAATGAGTTTGTTGATTTCCATAAAATAACTTACTGGGATTTTGATTGGGATTGCATTGAATCTGTAGATCAAGTTGGAAAAAACTGACATCTTCACAATATCAAGTCTTCCTATCCATGAACATGGAATATCTCTCCATTTATTTAATTCTTCTTTGATTTCTTTCATCAGAGTTTTACAGTTTTCCTCATATAGATCTTGTACATATTTTGTCAGATTTATAACTAAGTATTTCATTCTGGGGGGTGCTAAATGTAAATGGTAATGTGTTTTTCATTTCAAATTACACATGTTCATTACTGGTATCTGCTTAACTTTTTAAGTGATTAATGGATGCCTGGAAGTTGACCTACATATATATTCAGAAATGTTTTGCCACCTGAGACCTGTGAGGAGGTAAGCTTTGTGGTTCCATCTGTTATTAGTATTTGTGGGGGTGGAGGGGTGTGGAATCTGTTAGGTGTTTAGCTAATTTCAATTTATTATAATTTATCAAATTCTAACTATTTTTTGGGTAATATGGTGGAGGGCAGGAATAAAAAAAGAAACAAAAAATTCATGTGAACATCCAGGTCCGTTCTCCCAAGAGTCCATTCAGAGTAGAAGGTGAAAAGAATACCATCTTTCAAAACAGTTCAGTGTGTAAAGTTTAAGAGGAAAAAAAGATAAAGTTTGTCCTCAGCACAGTTCTTATTACCATGTTGCCCTCAAGTCTATTGCCGTCATATAGAAAACCACGTTACATTTAAATTGTATAGTAAGGTCATTTGACTATTATATTTGCTATTTATGTAGTAAATAGTAGATAGTCTAAACCCTATCTACTTCAAGAAAGGATTTAAGGAGTTCAGTAAAATTTAATTGGCACAGTAATAGGCATATATAGGGTAATCAAAATGGAGACCTCTAGAGAAAGATCATTTGTTAAAAAAATAGAACTGATGAGACAGTTATTCAGACATCAAATTTCATTCTGGCTTCTTGGTAGCCAAGTCAAAAGAGATAAATAAAGTGTTTATTTGGCTCAAAGTATATAACCAAAATAAAATTGGATCTGTTCCATAAAAATGACATGTGAAGTTTTAAAAGTTCTAAAACATATTTGGCAATAATTAGTACTTTTAATTAACTATTATGTACATGAATGCCTCAGTAAATTGTCATTTTTAAAAGGAATGTCTTGGGACTTCCCTGGTGGCGGAATGGTTAAGAATCCGCCTGCCAATGCAGGGAACACGGATTCAATCCCTGGTCCGGGAAGATCCCACATGCCACGGAGCAACTAAGCCCACATGCCACAACTACTGAGCCCATGCACCGCAACTACTGAAGCCCACTTGCACTCTAGGTCCCGCGCGCCACAACTACTGAGCCTGTGTGCTCTGGAGCCTGCGCACCACAACGAAAGATCCCGCATGCCACAACTAAGACCCAGTGCAGCCAAAAAAAAGTAAATTTTAAAAAGAGAAAAAGAAAAGAAATCATGTGGGACTCACTGCTTTCAAAACTTTTGTAGATTTCAAAAACCCACAAAATTTTACACTTTGGTTTCTGTCTTATTTCTACGGTATTTTCCATACACAATAATCTTAATGCTACTGTCACTTTATACACGGGGGATTTGTGTCCATGTCAGTGCTCCGGTGAATAATAAATCCATATCTTTTAAAAAGGTTATGTCCAGGAAAGATATTTCCATACTGGTTTCTCTACTCAAGAGCTTTATCGGGAGCTGAAGCAGTCAATGCCTTGAGGCCATTCTATTTTGCTGTACATCCAGATTTCTTTGGACAGCACCCCAGGGAAAGGGTAAACAATTATTTTTTTACTTTTTAACATTTAGTCTATGTTTCTGTTTAGTTTATTTACCTTTGCTACAGTATAATACAGAGAGTTCTATAAACTGGGGTGTTTTGTCATGGTGGAATAATCAGTGCTTTGAACTATAGATACTGAAAATTGAAACTAAAACTATTGTTTTTTTTTAATGAAAGCTGTCATGTTTTATGCAGGCAATAAAGGTATCATGTAAACTCCTTAGACTATTAGGAATCATATTTTCTGTACCAGGTTTGAAAGTAAAATTGAGGGTTTGGAGGAAAATTTAAGGGCTCTGATACCCTGTTCAGTCCTTTTTTTTTAAGGTTGATGTAAGGGGGATTTTTCAGTGCCCAAATAGTTTTTCCTTATGTTGCATGCTGGTCCACTTCCCTATATCATCAGTTAATGTCTTCTCAAGGAATACAAACTCATGATGAACTTAGTTAGGAAGGTCACTATTTTTTAATGTTAGATAATATATTCCAAAGCCGGATGCTTTGGACTAATTTCATTGGTTCCTTTTATCTTCCTTAACATTGACACCTGGTTTAACATGAAAAGGAATTTAAAACTCTTGAAAATTAGAACATTATGGTGTTGCATTTCCCCCTTTTTGGGGGGTGGGGGGGCATGCCTTGCGGCTTGCACGATCTTAGTTCCCCAACTAAGCGAGGAGTCCTAACCACTGGACCGCCAGGGAATTTCCTGTAT
The DNA here is from genome assembly GCF_000442215.2 of Lipotes vexillifer. Lineage (NCBI taxonomy): Eukaryota > Metazoa > Chordata > Mammalia > Artiodactyla > Lipotidae > Lipotes > Lipotes vexillifer. The sequence goes on from NW_006769631.1 coordinate 1,625,664, forward strand.
TGCTTTTTTTCTACTTGCCATGGAAAATAAATCAGTTTTGCTTCTTTGCTTTAGGAAAATATTCTGTTTATGATAGTTGATATATATATATATATATATATATATATATATATTGGCTATTCGAAGTCATATCCTTTTTAAGTAATTAGTAAATTGAATCAACAGAAAAATACTACCTTGGAGATGTAATAATTTAATACAAATTATTGGGGATGTCATAAATTAACACAATTTAATTTAATGTTTAATAATTTAAAGTTTTTAAATCCAACGTGTGAGGAAAAATTAAGCTTAGTACTAGGTGACTGGTTTCCCTCCTCTACCAGTGTACCTTTTTTTTTTTTACTAAAATTTCTGTGTGCTATAAAAGGTGAACTCAGCAGGCTTGGGTTGCTTTGTTGCAAAGAAATGCCTGGCTTCGGTACTGGCCCTTCACTGCCTCCTGGGAGATGAGCTCTGAGCCTCTGGGATATCCTTGCCTGATAAAAATGTTTTTGTGTGCCAGGGCCTTGGGCCACACCAGATAGTTTATGCTAACAATGTATTTTATGGTGAATGCCTGTTTTCTCATGTCTGAGGCCCTCTGGGGAGGCTGGAGACTGAATAGCTATGGTCAGTCATGTGGGCATGTAGTGCCCCAGTAAAAGCCCTGGCCCCCAAGGCTTGGATGAGCTTCCTTGGTTGGCAGCACTTCTCATGTGTTATCACACATCCTTGCTGGGGGCTTAAGCACTGTCTGTACAACTCCCCTGGGAGAGAACAACTGGAACCTTGCGCTTGGTCCCTACGGGACTCCACCTTACATGCCTTTTCCCTTTGCTGATGTTAATCTGTATCCTTTTGCTGTTATAAACTGTAACTGTGAGTATAACAGCTTTTCTGAGTTCTGTAAATCCTTCTAGTGAATCATCAAACCCCCAACACAATATAGCTGAGAGCGGTATATTGTAATAAATTCAACAAACAAAAACAAACAAACTGTTCCTAATTTCAGATCACACTGTGTTTCTGAGAAGAGACCTATAGGGATAAGAAGCACAGTTATTATTTATGCCATTTCTTGGAGCTGTTCCTTCAGTAAAAGACATTTCTTTTTTCACTTACCAATACACCCTAGAGATCACTCTGTGTACATTCCTAAATACCATCTGTGTCATATTCTTTCCCTTTTTTTTCCTTTTGGCTGTGTAGCACTCCATTGAATGAAGATACCATAATTCAACCAGTCTCTGAAAGGGCATTTTAAGAGCCCTTTATATAGAGAGAAATTAGCTCTTTGCTATGAAATAACTTGCAAATTGGGGAATTCCCTGGTGGTCCAGTGGTTAGGACTTAGTGCTTTCACTGCGGTGGGCCTGGGTTCAATGCCTGGTCAGGGAAGTAAGATCCCACAAGCTGCACAGGGTGACCAAAAAAGAAAAAGAAAAGAAAGAACTTGCACATATTTTCTTCTACTCAGTTTTTGTCTGTAGACTGCTTAGTGTGTGTGTGTGTGTGTGTGTGTGTGTGTGTGTGTGTGTGGTTTTTTATGTGTTCTTTTCTTAAGTTTTTTTTTTAATGGAAGTATAGTTGATTTACAATGTGTTAATTTCTGCTGTACAGCACAGTGATTGTTATACATATATATGTATTTATATTCTTTTCCATTATGGTTCATCACAGGATATTGAATATAGTTCCCTGTGCTATATTAAGTTTTTTAATTTTTTTATGTAATTGGATTTATCAATCATTCATTACCTGGGATATTCAGTCATAGTTAGGCTTTTCCCACATCTAATTTATAAAGGAACTCAGACATGTTTTCTCTAGTACTTATGTGGCCACATTTTTTTTACACATCTCATCCCTATGGAGTTCCATGTTGTGGGGTGTGGATCCAATTTTATCCTGTACTGAGGAGCTATGAAATCCCACCATTTTTTAATACTAAATTCTTTAATACACTCAATAATGTGTTTAAAAGGTCAGGATATAATTTCTGATGTTTCCTTGTTCTATTTTGTGTATAAATGTCTCTTAATATTGTTTTCCAGGAAGTCAATGAAAATTCTCTTAAGAGATTAAGTGCCTACTTAGAAAACCTCCAGAAACCAGGCTTCAAGTCTTTGAAACCAACCCAGCTTATGTTTTATGTAAGAGAAACAGACCAGAACTCCTCTGATGGCCAGGAACACTTCAGCACTTCCAGTACGTTTCTTATTTCTCGTGTGTCCCTTGCAGGCTTGGTGTGATGTGTCCGATCTGTCTAACGTTGCTAGAAGACCTTCGGGTTGAAGCCTTGTCATAGGAAATAATATCATTTAATTGAGTGTTTTCCTGGAGTTAGATTCTGTTCCTGGCTGCATGTGTTTGATGAGCCATTTTTTATGTTTAAACTTTTCTGACTAGAAAACTGAAGTGTTCCTATTTGTCCCCTTCCTATTTCAGTGCTGTTTTAAGTATTAAATGTCTATATAACAATTTATATCTTTAAAAAATATAGCTTACATTCTCTAATTTAGTCCTCAAAGTACCCTGTGAGGAAGGTACTATTTGCCCAATTGTAACTTAGTAATATCCCAGGACCATGGAGACAGAATAGGGGTCTTGAACCCTTTAACTCTAGCCTCATGCTGTTTCTAAAATCTGATCAGTCTTCGTGTACAGCCTTCTGTTTTATCCTTTGTCACTGCTTTAGCCATGATCCAGTGGTCCTTTAAACTAAGGATGAGTGTGGGTCTGTCCATGCTTTTCGTGATCCTTGAGGAAATAACTTTATTTTTAGAATGAACTTTAAAACAGTTTAAAGATTTACTAAGAGCTTTCTGTGAACAAATGCTAAAACAAATAGCTGTCGTCAGCTCTGGCTGAGTAAAGAGAAAAATCCTCTACTTTCAGTTAATGGTTAACTTTGAACCATTTATTAAATAAAAATAGATTATAAAAAATAAATTAGGGCTTCCCTGGTGGTGCAGTGGTTGAGAGTCTGCCTGCCGATGCAGGGGACACGGGTTCATGCCCCGGTCCGGGAAGATCCCACATGCCGCAGAGCGGCTGGGCCCGTGAGCCATGGCCGGGGAGCCTGCGCGTCCGGAGCCTGTGCTCCGCAACAGGAGAGGCCACAACAGTGAGAGGCCCACATACTGCAAAAAATTTTTAAAAATAAATAAAAATAAATAAATTTAAAATGGGAGAAAACATACAGCATAAGTGACAAAAAGATAATGTTAGTTTATAAGTAGTTCTTAGGAGTCAAAAAGAAAACAGAGCAGCCTGGTTGCAAAAATGGGCAAACACAATATCTCAGCAGTTCAGGAAATAATACACATATATAGCCAATAAGATACAAAAACGTTTAGCCTCAGTAATCAAATGCAAACTAAATTAATTAGGTAATATTTTCCAATAAAGGATATATCCAATCTGGTACAGGCAGTCCACACTATATAGCAGCCCTTACCTTGGATTAAACAATTAATGGAATTGATAAATTAAGAGAGAAACTGAGATTTATTCCTTGACTTACCTCTTCTGAGGATAAACTATTTTTTCCTAACCTCAGATGCAGGAATTTGCATTTTCCTTTCCTTTTCACTGACTAGAATAATTTTCCTACCAGTATTTCTCACTTTACCATCAATGATTCAATGAAAAAATCTTTCTTACTTTGCATGTCCTACATTTTGTAAATCTATGTGGCAGGCATAGTAGGTATCTCTGAGAATGATTTACATTGCGATGACTTTCATCTGTGGCAAAGACAGGAAAACACATTTCGGCCTTCTGTGGAATTGTGAAAAATTAAAAACAACTTTTATAGTTATCAGTTTTGGCAGTGTTAAATAAATTGTGCTACACTGATTATGTGGATTAGTATAGAGCTACTAAAAAGAAAGAGAATGATGTATACATACAGATAATGGAAGAGTCACCAAGGTTAAATAACAAAAGCAAGTTCAAAGTAATAGATCCAGAATGGTGCAGTTTATATGTTAAAAAGGAAAAATCCACACTGTTGGGTGTGTGTTTGTGCAAACACATAAGCATATATATCATGTATAACATACACACAAAGCACATAGAAAAGGTCTAGAGCAGTGCTGTCCAAAAGAACTTTCTGCGGAGATGTAACTGTTCTGTACGAGCACTGCCTGGTACAGCTGGCACTAGCCCCATGTGGCTACTGAGCACTTGAAGTGGGGCTAGTATGACCAGGAACTGAATTTTAAATTTTATTTAATTTCAACCAATTTAATTTTACCAATAAATAGCCACATATGGCTAGTAACTACCATATTATACAGTACAGTTCTAAATGCTTGTGTACCTAAATGTTTAATAGGGTTACATCTAGTGAAAGTGTGAGGTTGTGTGCCTGTCAACAGGAGACTTTTACTTTGTATATATAATTTTACAAAAAGGATGTGCTTATATAACACTTGTATAATTTTCAAAACCAATTTTAAAAATTTTTCCAAAGAAAGAAAAAAGAGTCAGCATGTTATAATGGCTTGGTGGCAGCTCAGATTTCAGCCCTCACTTCACGCTTCTTAACCTCCTTGAACCTCTGCTTCTTCACATTTGAAAAGAGAGATAATAATGGCACTGGTGAGAGTGTTCATTGAAAAGTTATGTAAATTCAACTAGCGCCATGTTTAATACCCAATAAAGGTGCAGGGGAACCAGTAGATTTCCTACTGTTGACGTAAGTTAGATTACTACCCTGAGCCCAGGGACTACTTGCATTAAAGTCAGATTGTGAAGTGCTAACTTTTAAAAAATTAGGGAATTTGAGTAGTCACTTCTGAAAATATTGTGTCCCTAGCTAGTTGGATGGGGGAGTATGAGGACAGTCTCTTTCAACCGTAGAGAAAATTTGAGATGGGTTTCTGTGACCCCTGAGACTGGATTGGCCCCCCTCCTTGAACCACTGTCGCAGGGCAGCCTGCCCCACCCTCCCCCTACCTCCACCCTCCCCCTTCTCTTTAGTGCTGAACACCCTCTCTGGTGGACACTTGCTCCTAGGAGAGCTTTTCCATCCCTTAGACTGTAGAGACCAAATTTATGAACAGCATTGAAAATATTCTCAATCCCCTTCTGGGGCTGGGGTGGGTTTGGTCACTGGCGCCAAACTAGAAACGGGAGCTGACAGAGGACTTCATGAAGATGGAGGTAGTGTGGTACAGTTTTGGAGAAGGGATGTAGTTTTCCATTTACAGATGATTTTCCAATAGGATGAATTTTAATCAGTAATGGAGTGTTTTAAAGATTTTGATTCTATAAATGTTGTATGAAAAGAAATGATTTTCAAGTAAAGCAAATAATCATCTGTATTAACTGTTTGGGGGAATTATATTCTCTAGGATTTCGAGCAGTCAAATTTACTTTGCACACCAGAGATCTGCTAAGCACAGTGTTATATATTCTCAACTCCTGCAGTTTATCTATTGAACATATCCAAAGCTTGAATACTAATGTGCACTCCCAGCCTCTCAAAGAGGCCAAAAGGATATCAGACAGGCCCATCAAATGGGACAAGTCTTACTACTCCTTTACTGGATTCAAGGACCCTGATGAAGACCCCGAGCAAGTCTGGAGAATGGAAACAACCCTAACGTATGTAAGAGTTTTTATTTAACTGAACTTATTTGTAGTTAGTAGCCCCCACTCGCCTCGACTAGAGAAAAGCCCGCATGCAGCAACAAATACCCAATGCAGCCAAAAAGAAACCCCAAAAAACATGAGCTGGAAGAGAGGGTCTCAGCCTTGCATGCACTGGGATCCAGCCCATGAAACTTCTGCTTATACGCATTGCTCTAACTATCTCACAGTGTGTCCAGATGAACAAAAACTTGGGAATGTCTGACCCACCTTTTGGTGTAGAAAAAAAGTGGGATTGGGTAAGTCAAGGCATAAAAGCAACAATGAGAGTTGTTGGACCTTAAGTCAAGAGGCTTTAGAATAACATATTAAAGAAATTCAGAGAAGCAATTAGTCTGTGGTTCAGTTGAGTGTTTCATAGGGTGCAATTTTGGTCTGGAGCTAGATGTGTAGCCATCATGAAAAGATTGTCCCAGGGATCCAGAACTCAGAGTTAGTCAGCTGGCGAACAATGAAAACAGACTGGAACTGGGAAAAGCCGATTCACCAAGATAAGGGCTATTCCATTGGTTCCTTGTCCAAGCTGAGTATTTATAATTTCCTTATTTGTATGTAGTTCATCCAATAAAATTCTTCAGTCTTTAATAAAAGTAGACACTCTTACATTATATTATATTACATGTTACTAGCTAATGCATTTTTAAGAGTAGGGAACATGTTTTAATCATCTTTCTACTAATCTGCTTCGTAGATTCAGAAAACCCAACCAGCATTTTTATTTCACTGAATTAAAGAATTGTTGAAAAAGTGTGAATGTGAAGTGCTGGAGGCTGGGTGTGGAGAACTCAAGGTTTAGTATGGAAATGTAAAGTAGCTTAATACAGATGGTAGCAGTAGAAGTGACTCAGCAATGAATGTAGAGAACCATATTTTTTAAAACAGTGCCTCTGTTAGTTTCATTAGTGTTGACATAAAAGTATCTTCTGTTTTTAGCAAGAGATACATTGTGTTAAGGAAATTTTCTGAGTGTACGTGAGTTGTGTTACTATGAATTCTTCATTTCCTCCAGAGGGATGCTTTGTGTTAAATTCAAGCTCTCATGTTGACAGTTACCAGCACAAGCTCAAAACATGTCATTTTGATTTGTCTACTCTTAAAGAAGATGGCAACATAAATTAAATAGACCACTGTTTTAGAAATTGAAATCAGTGGAAATATAACTGTCTAATTTATTGATCATTATTATCCAAATTCAGTTGTCAATAGCTATGTATTTTGTCAAACAATGAAGTAAACCCATTCATAGCCAGGTAGAACCTTTGTTTTCTTAGCTTTGACAAATGAAATTAACAACAATAAAGCATTACATGTTTTAGCCTTGTTTATAAGAGAGATCTTGCTTTAAAACTGTGATTTAAAATTAATATTGAATTATCCTAAATGAAACAGACAGTATTTAGAGTTTCTTACCAAAGAGCTGGGATAGGGTTGTGGCTGGTTCTTGGTGTAATGCTGTTTCATATCTTTTACTTCCATGTATTTTCTTGGGCTAGAGAATATTGAGAGTTGACTGGTATCACCTTAAATCTTCCTACTCAAAGCTTCTCTTCTAAAATCGACCGGTTAGAGTTTTCTGTTTTGTTTAGTTTTTGATGCTTGTATCGGAGGTCCTTGGGTTATATTTCTTTCTTTTTTTTAACATCTTTATTGGGGTATAATTGCTTTACAATGGTGTGTTAGTTTCTGCTTTATAACAAAGTGAATCAGTTATACATATACATATGTTCCCATATCTCTTCCCTCTTGCGTCTCTCTCCCTCCCTGGGTTATATTTCTTGAACATTGATATGTTAGTGACTTACCTGAACCAGATCATCACACCTCATAGAGTTTGAGTTTAGCTTATTAGGTATAATTTTAGAGCAGAGGGTCCAGGCTGGGTAGGATAGGAGAGGACAGCTCTACACTGAAAAAAGGCAAGAAAAGGAATACATGCTGCTCTTTGGGCCCTTTGGGTAAATTACAGTATAGACTAAATGCTGCAAAAAAAATCTGTGTTGCCTTTACCAGCATGCCTTAGAGGGCCTATGCCCCGGTTACGACAGTTGTATGAATTTGGAAGATTTCATATCTCTTATTTCCATAACCTAACCTGGTCTCCCTGGTCCAGTGTGTTCACAGAGGCCCAGCACCCCTTTCCAATCTTGACCTTTTCCCAAATATGGATGTTGCCCAGTTTGCAGGAACCCTGATGAGGGTTTGTTCAAGGTTTTGTTTTATGTTAGTTTTTCCCAGTAAGGATTCCAGGAGCTTATATCATCAAAGCCAGAGTGGTGTTTGTATCAGTTTCTTTATTTGGCCACGCCACGTGGGACGTGGAATCTTAGTTCCCCAACCAGGGATCGAACCCAAGCCCCTTGCATTGGAAGTGTGGAGTCTTAACCACCAGACCACCAGAGAAGTCCTAATTCTCATTTTTTTTCTTTTTTTTGCGGTACGTGGACCTCTCACCGTTGTGGCCTCTTCCTCCGCGGAGCACAGGCTCCAGACATGCAGGCTCAGCGGCCATGGCTCACGGGCCCAGCCGCTCTGTGGCACGTGGGATCTTCCCGGACCGGGGCACGAATCCGTGTCCCCTGCATCAGCAGGCAGACGCTCAACCCCTGCGCCACCAGGGAAGCCCCTAATTTTTTTAATTTTTTATTATTTTGCAAATAATTATAAAATTGTTGAACCATTTGAGAGGTTTCAAACCATATGAATGGAGTGACTGTCCCCAAACTTATTCACCACCATGGTCATTTTGGCCATATACGGTTTGTTTTTATTTTCATTCTTGTATTGTTTACCTCATCTTTATTATATATGTAGTTATAGGAGAGGACGCATAAGGAGCACATGCTGAATTACACAGTTCAGCGGGAGCATAAAAATAATTCTGCAAATTTACATCCAACTGATCTTCACCTGGTTTACAAATTGCGTTCACCTGATCAAAATTTAATCTTGAAAGCATGTTATTTCTAATATTTCAGAATGTCATGTTAAAAAGAGAAAATATAACAGTTTTATTTAGTGTAAACTTTCACATAATTTTCCTTATGTTTCTGCAGAGACATGCAGGCTGAAATAAAACACAGAAATTATGAAAATAAATTAGTTGAATTTTTAAAAACACAACATAGAAGAATTATCAGGTCATAAAAGCTCCATTTAATCTATTTTCTTCTTATATCTGGCAGTTACATTTCAATGTACATTTTAGGACATGCTGTGTAATTCTGAATTTCTCAGCAAATTGTGCTTTATCTTACTGTAAAATCACTTTATAGTGATAAAAACACTATAATGAAATGTTTAATATGTAAGGTTTTCTAATTATATACTATAATAAAAAGAATATGCCAGCCTAAAAAAAATTAGAAAATGCTACTTTGTGTTGTAGCTTTTAGTATTTCCATATTTTGCATATATTGTCTGATTATCAAATAATTTTATAACTAAAATGTATTGCATTTGTAGAATTTGTGTTTGCAAGGAGACAACAGGATCCATTTGTATCTAAACAGAATTATCCCATATGTAATGTCTATCCCACTGAAAAAAACATGTCATTGGACTATAGAAAGACCATTGAAATGCTATTCTGTTAACTACTGAGATATTAGTAAATGTCAGACTTCCATTTTTTCTATTTGAAGTTTGCACACAAAGTTTTATTTCACTTTCATTGTCTAAGCTCTGAATCATCTTAGTGTCCACAAAATGCCACATTGGACAATTACAATATTGGAATTATTTCTGCAGGATATTTGGAAATGCTATAATCATGCATTAACTCATATCATACACTTATTCAGTCTTCTTATTTATAGGCTAAGTCATTGTTTTTCTAATTATAAGTCATAACTTTAGTCTCTGTAACCTCCTTTAATCGGGAATGGTTCCTCAGTGTTTTCTTGTCTTCCATTACCTTGCTGTTATTTTGTAGAATGTCCCTCAATTTGAGTCTTTTGAGTTTATTTGGTATTTCTCATAATTAGAGTCAGGTTATTCATATTTGGCAGCCTGGAAAGTGAAGTGTGTTGTTTTCAATGTTATATAGGAGGCATATGATGTTGATTATCCCATTACTAGTGATATTAACTTGGATCATTTGATTAAGGTGGTGTCTCCCAGTTTTTTCCCCAGTAAAGGAGCTATTTTTCCCTTCAGTTAGTTTCTTTTGAGCAGATACTTAGGGCTATGTAAATATCCTTTTAACACTGAATTTTTACCCCTTAGCTCTAGTGCTCATTGATGATTTTTGCCTGAATCACATATTATGATGATGGTTGCCAAATGGCAATTTTCTAACCTTATCATCCCTTCAAGCTGGCTCCTATGTCCCCATCATTCTTTGAGAACTCTCTTACTTCCTGGTTCACCAAGGTGTTCCAGGCTCATCTGGACTTTCCCTGGCCCAGTGTTTGATTGAACCATTTTGCCGAGAAGCTCTGGTTCTTTTTAGGAGGGGATGATTTTTAGAAACCAAGATCTGGGTGATGCATGTCTCAATTGCTACTGAACTTCTCAGTGGCCAGAGCTAGGATACATGTATCTTTGTCTTTATATCTATAGATAGATCTAATATCTACATCGATCGATAGATAGATAGGTAGGTAGAAAGAAAATGCCATGTGTAGAACCTTCATTTTTATCTCAGTGTTTAGACACAAAACACAAAAATTGTTAAACTAGATCAGTTAAATTTTATACACTAAATGTAAGAATTCCAACAATCAGGTCATGAATATATAATCGTAAGATTATATTTCATTCTACAGTTTAAGACATTTGGTCCCCAAACCCAACATAGTATGCCATTTGGTAATTCATTTGTCAAAAAATCATCCTTTCTATTACATAATTTAAAGTAAATTGATTAACATGTATGACTTAATAAATGACGAAAAGGTTGGAAAATTGTAATAGCTAATAATCGTGATATAAAGTAAGATATTATTTTCTTATTTCACACACAGAAAGCAGAAATAAAATCACTACCAGTATTCTTAAAGGGGGAGTAGGAAGAATTATCAATGACTGCACACATTTAGTGAGTCAAAAAAATGTGGAATATAGGGAATTCCCTGGTGGTCCAGTGGTTAGGGCTCCGAGCTTCCACTGCAGGGGGCACAGGTTCAATCCCTGTTCCAGAACTAAGATCCCTGCAAGCTCCTCCGCATGGCCAAAAAAAAAAAAGTGGAACATCTTTAGTTAGAGGAAAAGATCCCAGTTCCTTAGCCCAACGTGCAAGACCTTTTATAATCTCACACACACACACATATATGCCTCTCCAGTCTCATCTCACACCACCCTCCCTCTAGGCATCATGTGATCTGGGCACGTTGGTTCATCTTATACTTCCCTGTGCACTGGCGTGGTTGGCATGCCCTTCCCTTTCAGTAATCTGCCTGGAAAAATCTGGTCCATCTCTCAGGTTCAGGTCACATATCACCTGCTCTATAGAACCTTCCAGGCAGAATTAGTTAATTCTTCCTCTGTTCTCCTAGAAGCTCATATATTCTCTTCCAGTTGCTTCTCTCTCTATTCCTTACTAGATGTATCTTCCTTATATTCCTAGCACAACACACTGTTAGGCTTTCAGGATAAATATCTGATGCATGCATAATGGTTTGATTGGTTCTGAAAGTTTCAATTTGATTCCTATTATTTTGCGGCCGCGCTGTGCAGTGTGCAGGATGGTTGTTCCCCGACCAGGGATAGGACCCAGTGTCCCCTGCAGTGGAAGCGGGAGTCCTAATCAATGGACCACCAGGGAATTCCCCTAACTTGATAATTTTTTAAATGTTTTAGATCACAACATCTCAAACCTTTAAAGTGACTTAATAAGTAAGGAACCTTAAAAAGGTTTATTTGGCAAAAGCACTTTTGAGATGGACATATGAGCCCTTCTGCAGAGTTATCCTAACACCTGACCATCAGTCACTGACAGGCGTCCCACAGGGGGTGTCAGGTGGCCTGGGGATGGGGTGCCTTAGACCATTTTTCCCCTAACCCCCTGGAGCTTTCTCTTGCACGGCTGTGCCCAGGGCCCACTCCACCACTACCATCTTGGACCCAAAATGTTCCTCTGATCCCTGAGTCACCTTGCCATTCTGCCCTGCCTACTCCTGCAGCAGCCATTCAGCCTCCTACGCACCACCCAGGCCTCTCGTTTGTCCAGACTCCCCTAGGAGACTAGAGGCTCTGAGCGACAGCCAGCATCCCTTGTGCCATGACCATTATAACACAGAGGAAGTGATAACCTCCCAAGGGGCCATGCTGCTCGGTACGAGGCCACCCAGGCTGCCCTCAGCTCTTTTCTGAAAGCTCTCCCCTTCTAATCCTTACGCCAAATTTGATGTCTATTTTCTCTTTTAAGACTTCATTGAGGTAAACGTTCTAAGATATGCAGAATTAAAAGAACATCTTTCTGCTGAGCCTATGATGTAGTTGACGGGGGAAAAAAATAAAGGTGGAGAGAGGTGAGACTAGAGCTGGGCATTTGGTTGGGTGGAAAGGAACCGAGGGGCAAACAGACCCACCCGACAGGAGCATGTGGATGGAGACACCGAGACTGGTGAGGTCTGACCAGTGGGAGCACTTGGACAGAGCGCTGAGGGGGTGAGCAGGGAGGCTCAGGGTGCTAACAACCAAGACGAAAACAAAGGAAGAGACTGGATCTACCCAGTTAAAATCCACAAAGTTCCCTTCGCAAGTCCCTTCATCAGGAAATACTGCCTTTTGAATGTCACCAGTACCATTAGGTGCGTCTTCTGAATTGACTTTTTCACCGTCTGGCTGCACTAGAACATCATCTGCTCATTTGCTCCAGTAGGAAAAGGGTCACCTGTAGATGACTGATGTAAGTGACGGTCTAGTATAGCCTGCCTAAGAGTGCAATAAACATAAGTGAGGTTTGAAGTATCTTTAATTCTTTAAAAATCATCCCATCTTTGGGGATTCCCTGGTGCCGTAGTGGTTCAGAGTCCGCCTGCCGATGCAGGGGACACGGGTTCGTGCCCCGGTCCGGGAAGATCCCACATGCCGCGGAGCGGCTGGGCCCGTGAGCCGTGGCCGCTGAGCCTGTGCGTCGGAGCCTGTGCTCCGCAACGGGAGAGGCCACAGCAGTGACAGGCCCGCGTACAGCAAAAAAAATCATCCCATCTTTGGAAATCTAGCAACAGGCTTGGTGTAATTTAAATTGAATTTTTTTGATAGACAAAGGAAGTTGTCATAAGTAGAATATGATTTAACAGATGCTGGCAGTTTTCCAAGAAACGTATTTTAGAAGTATTTACTCTAAATGAATAGACTTCACAACAGTACTTATAATTTGGTAAACGTTTGATGGCAAACGTTTGATGGCAAACGTTTGATGGTAAACGTTTGATGGCAAACTCGGTTTAACACTGGGGCTGCTTTAAGTCAATGAACACGTCGTTCGATAGTAGAAATGTTTGCATTATAGTTAGTATTGCAAGGTGTATATCTCGGTTTTTTTTCTTTCTAGATCCTGGTTAGATAACAATGGGAAAAGTGCTGTTAAAAAGCTGAAGAATAGTTTGCCACTTAGAAAAGAACTAGATCGTTTAAAAGATGAACTGTCCCATCAATTGCAGCTCTCGGACATCAGGTAATGAAGAAGAGAAAACCTAATTTAGAGATTAAAATAAACATGTATTACCTTTTGGTAAAGGTTTCTAACAGTTAAATATTTGCATCTTTAATTATTGTGTTCACTAAATATTCAGTTATCTTTTTATGAAAGTAATCAAATGTTTATGTAAGAAAATCAGCATGAATTTCTTGTTTAAAATAGTGAAGTAAAGTTTAGATACTCATATTTTTAGCATAATAGTTTTTTCTTTTAACATAATGGGCTTGTGAAAAATATACTTTTCCTATGCCCATAATGTATAAAAAATAATTATTTCCCAATCATGTAAGACTGGTACTTAAGTTTAAAAAGAGGAAGGGAGATAAAAAGTAAATGTTGTATTCTTTTATTCTATGTTATATAGCATGACTTTTTTTCTCTTTTTTTTTTTTTAAATTGAGGTATAATTGACATAACATCATATTAGTTCCAAGTGTTTTACATGATAATTCATTATTTGTATACATTGCAAAATGACCACCACAATAAGTCTAGCTGACATCTGTCACCATACATAGTTACAAAACAATTTTTTTCTTGTGATGAGAACTTTTAAGATCTACTCTTTAAGCAGCTTTCAAAATGCAATACAGTATTATTACCTGTAGTCACTATAACATGACTTTGTAAATGTTTTCATAAACTTAGAAATCACAGTTGTGTAAAGATACATGCTGAATCTCTATCTATTATAAAAATAGATTTAACAGCTGTTACAACCCGAAGGAGAGGGTGGTGTGATTCAGTCATGGGACTCTGCATTACAAGAACCCTGAGATATTGTGATCTGGTCTGGAGCTTAAACTTCTGTTACTGTTTGCTGTAGCCTGTTTTGTTGTTTTCAGCCATCATTATCAGGACTTTTTACTTAAATTGAACGAAAAAGAACAGCATCTTCTTCCTGGGCTTGCAGAATATAGATAGTACTTATATGTTCTATTCTTATGTATTCAAATCACAGTTGTCCAAGATAATTCAAATTTCAGAGGAAAGTGTTTACACTTTGGACTGTGTGGGATGTTTGGGTTTGTGCTGATAGCTGCTGTCTTTTCATCACATCCAAGCTTTGACTACAGGGGGCCCTTCCAATTCCATAATCTAGTAACATAGACTTCACTAACTAAAAACAAAATAATAAGATCCTTCTTAAAGGTATATAAAAAAACAAATTAATATGCATGAAAATAACTTTTTCTAAATAAATTTTAAGAGATGTGAGAAGGCAGAATGGATCAGGAAAATGAAAGGATTTCTTAAACATAAAGAGAAATAAACATTATTTTACAATATAGTGGAGAAATTTCTCAGCTATGGTAAATATCAATAGCTATAACCCATATAAACAAAAGCTCTTCGAGGTTCTCAGTTTTTAGGAGTGCAAAGGGGTCCCGAGACCAAAACATTTGAGGACTGTGGACGTGAGTGTCTCGGCTTACTGGGAAATTAACCAAGTCTCCAACGAAAGGAAGCATTGTGACTGATGACATTGTGTGTTAAAGGAATAATTTTGGAAGCCAATTTCACTTTATCAGAAATGACATTCATCAGGACTGGTGTTAGCATGAAGAAGGAACCTAAGTTTTCTGAAAGCCTGTTGAGCGCCTTATTCCTTCACATGTTCATCCCCTATGATTTGCACTACCTGTGCTGTAAGAAGTGTCCCCACTGGGCAAGCATGAAGAGAAACCTTAGGAAGACTAGAGGCAGTTTGTTGAAGGTCACAGAGCTAGTAAATCACAGAATTAGAATTCGAAGATTGGTTTTCTGATACCACTTAATACCGGTGCTCTTTACACATACACAGAAGTGCCTCTCTGACATCATGTGGATATCAAGTTCCATTTTGTCACTGAGATGTAATAATGTTCATCTATAAAATGAGCAGATTACACGATGTCGTAAGAATCATTTTCTCTAGAATACGATAAAAAAAATTCTGATAAACCAAACTGGAATTCCTAGTTGGAACTTAAATCTAAGACAACATCGTTGTCATTAAACAAGGTAAAGAAGAAAAGGATCTTTGTCAAAGTTTTCCCCATTTCATCCTCTTATTTTAAGAGAAACAACACAGTGTATTTGCTTGTTTTAAGTCTTTGGATAGCTGAATATAGTGCTAAGATTTTTACCCTCTGGTAAACGAGTCATTTCCCATTTGGCTGCTTCTTGAAAAATGAGTTAGTTTGGAAACATGTTGTGTGTCTCCTTGAGAAAGCAACCTCTGGGGGGACACGGGTGTTAATGGGCCATGTGCTCTGTTGGACCAGGTGGCAGAGGAGCTGGGGCATCGCCCACCGCTGCAGCCAGCTGCACAGTTTAGGCCGCTTAGCCCAGCAGAACTTGGAAAGCCTTAAAAATGCAAAAGGTAAACAATTTCCATTCACTTCCGAAATCCATATCCCTTAACGGCTATACACGTCTGTAAATTCTAGAGGAAAGCTAAGTGTTAAAAGTCTTTGTATTGATAGATGTGACTTTATATCAGCTGAATTTTAAAATCTGTTCCTTTGACTTAAACAGTGACATAAAATTAGGCTTTAAGCTTCTACCGAATTTAATCCTGAGTTGATACATGAAATTTACATAATTATTTGCACAGTGCTGAAAGAATGAAGCCTCTCTGGACAGTGACCAAAGGTTTGTGTTTTATCATCAGGATGTACAATAATATTTACAGACCGGTCCGGGATGAGTGCAGTGGGCCACGTGATGCTGGGAACAATGGATGTCCATCATCACTGGACAAAAGTAAGAAAAAGCTTAAAAGCAAAAATAATCTCTAATTTGTCATCGACATACTTTGTTTCAAACTATGCTAACATGTCAGTAAACTAAAAAAATTTGAATCATCTGTTTGCGGATCAGATGCTTAATATTTTGTAGTTTAAATTGTTAGAAGACTAATTTTTAAGTCCGTTTTTATTTGGAAATTTTATAGTCTTTTCTGAAGCATAGCCTAAAGGCCTTCATTCTGTTGTTTTGTTTGTTTTGTTTTTAGCAGATCTACTGTGGTATAATTAACTTACAATAAACTGTACATATTTAGTGGGTATAATTTGATGAGATGTGACATGTAAATACCCATGAAACCATTACCATAATCAGGATAGTGAACACATCCATCACCCACAAAAGAATGCTCATGTCCCTTGTAAACCCTCTCTTCCATCCACCACCCCCTACCCAAGCAACCACTGGTCTGCTTTCTGTCACTATAGATTAGTTTATATTTCTAGAGTTTTATATAAGTGGAGTCAGAGTATGTTGGGGTTAGGATCTGATTTCTTTCATTTGGCATAATTTGAGATTCATCCATGCTATTGTGTATATTTATTCCTTTTTATTTCCACGTAGTATTCCATCATATGGATATACCAGTTTGTTTATCCATTCACTTATGGATGGATGTTGGGTTATGTCAGCTTTTGGCTACTAGAAGTAAAGCTGCTATGAACATTTATCTACAAACTTTATATGGACATATATTTCCTTTTCTCTTGGGTAAATACCTAAAAGTGGAATGGCCAGATATGTTAGGGTATTTTAACTTTTTAAGAAACTGCCAACACTTGGGCTTCCCTGGTGGCGCAGTGGTTGAGAGTCCGCCTGCCGATGCAGGGGACACGGGTTCGTGCCCCAGTCCAGGAAGATCCCACATGCCATGGAGCAGCTGGGCCCGTGAGCCATGGCCGCTGAGCCTGCGCATCTGGAGCCTGTGCTCCGCAACGGGAGAGGCCACAACAGTGAGAGGCCTGCGTACCGCAAAAAAAAAAAAAAAAAAAAAGAAACTGCCAACACTTCCTATGGTCATCTTTTTAATTTTAGCCATTCTAAGAGGTGTGTGGTTCTATCTCATTGTGGGTTTAATGTGCATTTCTCTAATGATGAATGGTGGTGAGCATCTTTTCATGTGCTCTTTTGTGCCATCCGTATATCTTCTTTGGTGAAATATCTGTTGAAATCAAATATCTGGTAGAAAATATTTGCAAACCACCTACCTGACAAAGTCTTTGTATCTAAATATAGAAAGGACTCTCAAAGCTCAACAGTAAAAAAATAAACAATTAGAAAATGGGCAAAGAACATGAATAGATATGTCACAGAAAAGGACATACAGATGACGAATAAGCACATGAAAAACCATAGGGAAATGCAATGAGATGTCACTGCACACCTGTCAGAATGGCTAAACTGAAAAATAACGATACCACCAAATGGTGGCGAGGATGCAGAAAAACTGGATCACTCATGCATTCCTGTTGAGAGTGTAAGATGGCACAGGCACTCTGGCAGAGTCTGGCAGTTTCTTATAATAGTAAACACGTGTTTATCATGTGGTTTGGCAGCTGCCCTCTTGGGCATTTATACTAGAGAAACAAAACTGTACACAAATGTTCGTAATAGCAAAAAACTAGGAGGAACCCTGATACCCTCCAGTGTTTGAATGGTGACACAAACCTTGGCACATCGATGCAACAGAACTCCACTCGGTGTTACTAAGAAGGAATGAACTGCTGATACAGGCAACAGCTTGGGTGGCTCTCAAGGGCATTGTACAAAGTGAAAAAAGTCAATCTCACAAGAATACATGCTGTATGATTCCATTTATATAACATTCTTCAAATAATAAAATTATAGAAGGAACAGATTAGTGGTTGCAGGGGTCAGGGGGTGGGAGAGCAGAGGTGTCTGTGGCTATGGAAGTGCAGCAGAGGGGATCCTTGTGATGGAACTCTTCTATGTCTTGACTGTGGTCATGTCACATGAATCTCTATGTGTGATAAATCTGCATATGATTAAATACACACGAGTGCAAGTAAGACTGATGAAATCTGAACAAGGTTAGTGGACTGTCGCCATGTCCGTTTCCTGGTTGTGATTGTATATAGTTTTACAAGATGTCACCATTGGAGAAACTGGGTGAAAGACGTGTGAATCTAAAGTTATCTCAAAATTAAAGGTGTTTAAAACGTAGCTACCATTTACACGTGAATAACTCGTTGAGAGAAAAATTGAAAAGTAGGTAGTAAAATTGTTTTTCAAAAAGTGTTAGAAGTATATTATAAATACTTTGTAGAATTTTTATACTGCTATTGCTTTTATTATAGCAGAGTTTTTGATGCCTTTCAACTCCTCTAATATAACTGCAACTTTCTGTATAAAATCTGAGTCCGTAATGTAGGACACAGGTCCTTCCCCGACCCAGCGCCACCTGCCTCTTCAGCCTCGCCTCCTTCCACTTAGGCCACGTGTGCCACCCTCCAGCCACACCAAACCCCTTGTTTTTGAACCTGCTTTGTCCCTATTGGTGCGTCCAGGTTTGCACATGCTTTTTTCTTCCCCTGAAACTTTCCCACATGCAGCTAACCTTCTCTATTCCTTTTTTTTTAATTGAAATATAGTTGATTTACAATGTTGTATTAATTTCTGGTATACAGCAAAGTAATTCAGTTATACATACATATATATATTCTTTTTTATATTCTTTTCCATTATGGTTTATTACAGGATATTGAATATAGTTCCCTGTGCTATACAAGAGGACCTTGTATATCTATTTTATATATAGTAGTTTGTATTTGCTAATCCCAAACTCCTAATTTATTCCTCCTCCACCTCCTTCCCCCTTTGGTAACCATAAGTTTGTTTTCTATGTCTGTGAGTCTGTTTCTGCTTTGTAGATAAGTTCATTTCTGTCATATTTTAGATTCCACATATATGTGATATCATATGGTATTTGTCTTTCTCTGACTTACTTTGCTTAGTTTGGTCATCTCTAGGTTCATCCATGTTGCTGCAGATGGCACTGTTTCATTCTTTTCTATGGCTGAGTAATATTCCATTGTATATATGGACCACATCTTCTTTATCCGTCCGTCAATAGACATTTAGGTTGTTTCCATGTCTTGGCTATTGCGAATAGTGCCGCTATGAATATTGGGGTGCATATATCTTTTCAAATTATAGTTTTGTCTGGATATATGCCCAGGAGTAGGATTGCTGGATCATATAGCAACTCTACTTTTAGTTAAGGAACCGCCATTCTGTTCTCCATAGTGGCTGCAGCAACTTACATTCCCACCAACAGTGTAAGAGGGTTCCCTTTTCTCCACATGCTCTGCAGCATTTGGTATTTGTAGACTTTTAGATGATGGCCATTATGACCAATGTGAGGTGGTACCTCATTGTAGTTTGGACTTGCATTTCTTTAATAATTAGCAATGCGTCTAACCTTCTCTAAATCCTCTTTATCTTTTCATATTGATTACATTAGACGTCTTTAGAAACCTTTGCTTGACCCACCAGTCCCTTCACCCTGATGTGGCACTTGGTATGCTGAATTCTGATTCTTGTTTTGTTTCCCTGCACCCTGACCATGAGCCCTGGCAAACAGGGACACAAATTCTTATAATCTCTATATTCCAAGGACCCAGTTTAGTACTTAAGTACATGGTAGGTGCTCCATAATTGAATTTAGTTGAATTAAGGGAAATTCTGAAGGAACAGACTTTCTAATAAAATAGAAATTCTGAAAGAATAGACTTGGAATTGAAATATGTAGACTTTATTTCTAAAACCCTTCTTTATTATACCATTTAATCTTTCTAACCTAATTTGAGATTCTTACCTGAATATTTAAATGTTAGTACTTAACACTTATTTTTATTTGGAACATATTTCTTTTCTTCTGCGATCTCTTCAATTCCTACCTAAAAGTTCCTAAGATTTACAGTGGTTTGTTTTGAATATTAATATTTCCAGCATTCCATAGCTTTTTTTTTTATTGCTTACTTGAACTTTCCTTCTAGTAAAATAATTTATAATTTTCTTGTTAGAATTTCTCAGTACCATTTATTGGAGTCCTGAACTTGGACTGTTAAAGTACCATAAAACTAAATATTCCTTCCCTTTTTTTCAAAAAAAAAAAAAATACTGTAGCTTTTTGAAAGATTACCGAGTTATTTTGACCTGCAGAGGAGGCTGATGCTTCTGGAGGACCAAATAAGCTATCTTCTAGGTGGCATCCAAGTTGTTTATATCGAAGAATTACAGCCAGTGTTGACACTTGAAGAATATTACTCTCTTCTCGACGTGTTCTATAATAGACTCTTGAAAAGCCGAATACCTTTTCACCCTCGAAGTTTGCGTGGTTTGCAAATGATCCTTAACAGGCAAGTATCTAAAACAATTACTTTTATTCATTCACTCAGATGGGCTGTGTGTGTCTATGCATGAAATTGTTTTGTATTTCCATGTGTGATTCTTAGGAATTAAAGAAAGGAATGTCACCACCTCTGTTGGCAGCACTCTTTTACACATGAGAAAAGCCAACATGAGAGGATTGAAAGATTGAGTCTCTAGAACATTCTGTAAATATATTGCCACTTACAGGGCAAATCGGTCCTGTGGAAAACTTTATAGGGTTATACTAATGTGAAATCAACAGTGTGCATATCAGGCACCGTGCTTGGTACTTAAATGCATTATCTCTTTAGCTCTCATAACCTCACCATGGAGTGGGTTACTACCCCCATCTTACAGGTGAGGAAGGTCACAGGGCCAGGAAGGGTGTGGTCATCCTGATAGTGTGTCTCTTTGGGGAGAGCAAAACTCCAAATCAATTCTGCTATACAGGAAGTCCACTACATATGAACCTTCAAGTTGCAAACTTTCAAAGATGCAAATGTGCGTTCACCTGTCCAATCTCATAAGTTAGTTCATGTGTCTGCTGTACATTGTCACATGCGTGCATCGTCTACAAGTGGTTGTGCTTTTGTGTACTTCACCGTACAGTACTGTAGAGAGTACGGTAGTACAGTATCTTTATTTCAAGTGTTTGTTTTTATGTATAATTTTGTGAAAAGTATTATAAACCTACTACAGTACAGTGCTATATAGCCAATTGTGTTAGTTGGGTACCTAGGCTAACTTGTTGGACTTACGAACAAATTGGACTTAGGAACGCACTCTCGGAACGGAACTCGTTCATATGTAGGGGACTTACTGTAACTTTTATGTGGATTTTCTTGATGAGTTCCTTTCCATTAATCAGACTAAGAAAATCGTTTCTATGGGGGTGGAGAGGTTGCTGATTTTTTTCCTTTTACGTATGCTTTATTACAGTGACAGATATGCTCCAAGTTTGCACGAACTTGGGCATTTTAACATTCCTATCCTCTGCGATCCAGCAAACCTCCAGTGGTTTATTCTCACCAAAGCCCAACAGGCAAGAGAGAACATGAAAAGAAAAGAAGAGTGAGTGCTCTTAGCCCTCTTCCTGTCTTACCATTCCGTCTAATCGTTAAAAATATTCAGGTAGTCAGAACTCATAAGTATGGGAAATTAAAACTGTATTGAACTTAGGAAATCGACTGTATTAAACTGTATGTCACGTAGGAGTAACATTGATTCCCCCCCCCCCACCGGTTGTGCCAGGGATTGGATGTGGCTGTTTTCTCAGTATAGTAACCTCAGTTGCATTCCCACCACGTACCTCAATTTGAGAAGCAGGGCTTGTTAATATAAAAGTCAACTCAGGAGCAGAGTGAAAGATAAAAGAGTATCAGAAAGAAACTGTGCAGATGGAAAAGGGTGGCAACAAGGGGGGAAACTCAGTTACTACTTGATTAATTGGAATCTTCACTGTTTAAAATTTTGAAATCTGCTGAAAGGAAACAAGCCTTGTCTGCACTGTCATTAAATTGAGAAGAAATCTTAAAGTGTAAAAGGTTTTTTGGTTCATAAAGCAGTGCTGTCTCTATGCCATTTGTATCTTTAAAGGAATCCTGTTATAGTCAGTAGTTTTGTAGGCAGTAAGATAGTGTTGATGATGTTTCATGGATCTACTATGAAGAAAGGGAGAGTATTATATTCAAAACTGGGTGGTTTTCCTAAAGATGTGGCCTAAGGAGGTTTGGCTAGCAAGGATTCATTCATTCATGCAGCCGTCATTTGCTGTGACCGTTGTGGATCGGAAGCTGTGCAAGGCGCCACTGGTAGAAAGATGAAGGCCTGGTCCCCAGGCTTGCAGGAGACGCAGGCGCCCTCAGTGTCAGGGGTGGTGGACGGACAGGGGTCATGCGTGAGAGGAGCCAAGGCTGATGCTCTGGGAAGGGAACAGGAAGCAGAGGCTGTGGCCGAGGAGGCCGAGGCTGATGTGTCCGGGGAGGAGGGTAAGGAGGGCGGGGGCAGGAGCCTGATGGGTGGAGGACCGGGGTGATTGTCCGAGTGTGCTGCTGGGGCCCCCCTCTGGTTACTTACTTCTCTGGCCTTGGTGCCCGTTCTCTCCTCGATCTACACAAATTCCTTGTTTAAAAAGCCAAGGACGTGAAACACAGAAAGGGTGGCCATGCAGGAGGGCTGTGGACATCATCCGTGTCCCAGGAGATGATGGGGTCATTTTATGCATCAAATAAGTGAAGGAGTCACATATCTGTTTCACTTGTGGAATTGGTGACAGTTCCTGGCCAGATCCTATTGAACAAATAGCCTGCTTCTTGATTGGTTGGTGAGCATTTGTGTTTGTGTCGTTACCTTTTCTAACCATAAGTTTGTTTTCGAACTCTATGAGTCTGTTTCTGTGTTGTTAATAAGTTCATTTGAATCACTGTTTTTTTTAGATTCCACATGTAAGTGATATCATATTTATCTTTCTCTGACTTCCTTCCTTCCCTTAGTATGATCATCTCTAGGTTGATCCATGTTTCTGCAAATGGCATTATTTTGTTCTTTTTTTTTTTTGCGGTACACGGGCCTCTCACTGTTGTGGCCTCTCCCGTTGCGGAGCACAGGCTCCAGACGCGCAGGCTCAGCGGCCGTGGCTCACGGGCCCAGCCACTCCGCAGCATCTGGGATCTTCCCAGACCGGGGCACGAACCCGTGTTCCCTGCATCAGCAGGTGGACCCTCAACCACTGTGCCACCAGTGAAGCCCTATTTTGTTCTTTTTAATGGATGAGTAATATTCCATTCTATGTATGTACCACATCTTCTTTGTCCATTCCTCTGTCTATGGACATTTAGGTTGCTTCCATGTCTTGGCTATTGTAAATAGTGTTGCAGTGAATGTTGGGGTGTATGTGGCTTTTCGAATTATGGTTTTCTGCAGATATATACCCCAGCAGTGGGGTTGCCGGATCATATTATAATAGCTCTAGTGTTAGTTTTTTTAAGGAACCTTCATACTTTTCTCCATAGTGGCTGTTACTGATGTCCATTCCTACCAGTGACATAGGAGAGTTCCCTTTTCTCCATGGCCTCTCCAGCATTTATTGTTTGTAAATGTTTTGATGATGGCCATTCCAACTGGTGCGAGGTGGTACCTCACGGTAGTTTTGCTTTGCATCTTTCTAATAATTAGCAATGTTCGACAGATGAATGCATAAAGAAGATGTAGCACATATATACAATGGAATATTACTCAGCCATAAAATACCGAAATTGAGTTATTTGTAGTGAGGTGGATGGACCTACAGTCTGTCATACAGAGTGAAGTAAGTCAGAAAGAGAAAAACAAATACCATATGCTAACATATATATATGGGATCTAAAAAACAAAAAGTGGTTCTGAAGAACCTAGGGGCAGGACAGGAATAAAGATGCAGAGGTAGAGAATGGACTTGAGTACACAGGAGGGGGAAGGGTAAGCCGGGACGGACTGAGAGAGTGGCATTGACATAAATACACTACCAAATGTAAAACAGCTAGCTAGTGGGAAGCAGCCGCATAGCACAGGGAGATCAGCATAGCACAGGGAGGTCAGCTCGGTGCTTTGCAATGACCTAGAGGGGCGGGATAGGGAGGGTGGGAGGGAGACACAAGAGGGAGGGGATAAGGGGATATATGTATACATATAGCTGATGCACTTTGTTATACATCAGAGACTAACACAATATTGTACAGCAATTATACTCCAATAAATATGTTAAAAAATTAAAATAAAAAATTTTTTTAAAAAGTTACCGATGTTGAGCATCTTTTCATGTGCCTTTTTTTTCAACAGTGTAAAATTTACCTCTTGAAATTGGCTTCTTGAAAGTCTGCCCTGTTTGAATTCTTTTGCGATTACCAACCCCAGGACATTTCTTGAGGGCAGGTGTCATTTACAGCCCCCCCAGGCCTTGTGTCAAGTGCCCATCAGCACTGGTTTTTAACTTGTTTTTCTGGGAAATGGCCACAAGGCGGCAGGATTTCTTCATGCCAGCTCTGCTGCCTTGGGCACCCAGAACCTTAGGGAAACTCTTGTTTCTGGGTTGTAAATTAGAACAAACACCCAAGGGCTTTTGTCTCACTGCTCCTTCCCCCTTACCCTTCACCACCAGACAATACCCAACCCCTGCAAAACCGCTCTGCTGAGTGTGCTGTCGTCCAGAGGCGGGGCAACTGTACGGACGGAGCTGGAGGTGGGAGCCCCACCACTAGGAGACGTGGAGACCAGGTGACTTTTCAAATTCTTCCAGCCCAGAGCGTCCACCATCCTTTGGGTGCAGTAGGCTTGGTTTAGCTGTAGGAGGGCCCACCTGGATCTGGAAGTTGTGGTCCCATCCAGAGGGGACCAGGCACTAGAGGGCCAAGGAGGGGGTCATTTGCTGGCATATCCTCCCCAGCTCCCTCAGCCCCAGGACAGTCCAGCCTTGGAAACCAAGCCTGCTCAGGCTCTAGGGATGTGACACCTGCCCAGGTCTTAATATTCACAAGGCCTGCAGGGCTGTAAATAAATAACACCTGTCCTCAAGAAATGTCCTGGGATAAGTAATTGAAAAAGAATTCAAATCAGTGCAGTATTTCAAGAAGCCAATTTCAAGAGGTAACATTATTCACACTGTTTAAAAAAAAAAAAAACATGACAAGATGCTCAACATCCCTAATAATTAGAGAAACGCAAATCAAAACTGCAACAAGGTCTCACCTTGCACCAGTCACAATGGCCATTACCCAAAAGTCTACAAACTATAGTAGCTGGAGAGGGTGCAGAGAAAAGGGAACTCTCCTAAGCTGCTGGTGGGAATGGAAACTGGTAACAGCTACTATGGAGAACATTATGGAGGTTTCTTTAAAAATTAAGAATAGAACTACCATATGATCTGACAATCCCACTCCTGGGCATATCTGGAGAAAACCATAATTTGAAAAGACACATGCACCCCAGTGTTCATTGCAGCAGTACTTACTATAACCAAGACATGGAAGCCTCCTAAATGTCCATCCGCAGAGGAGTGGATAAAGAAGATGTGGTCCATATATACAGTGGAATATTATTCAGCCATAATAAAGAACGAAATAATGCCATTTGCAGCAACATGGATGGACCTAGAGATGATCACACTCAGTGAAGTGAGTCAGACAGAGAAAGATAAATACGATTATCACTCATATTTGGAATTAATTTTTTTAAATGATGCAAATGAACTTACACAACAGAAACAGACTTAAGACTTCAAAAACAAAGTTATGGTTACTCAAGGGGAAACACGGGGGGGGGTAGGAATAAATCAGGAACTTGGGATTAACATACACACACTACTACATGTAAGATAGAAAAACAACAAGTACCTAGTGTATAGTACTGGGACCTCTACTGAATGTGATAATCTATATGAGAAAAGAATATATGTGTATGTATGACTGAATCACTTTGCTTTACACCTGAAACTAAATGTTGTAAATCAACTATACCCCCAATAAAATCTTTAAAAAAATAAGCACTGAAGGATAAACCAGAAATTAATTAATTAATTGTAAGTCTCACCTACCTTCCATTATGAGGCCTGATGATCTTGCTACATCGTATCTGCTGCTTTTTCTGTTTTCGCACTGGGCGTTCTATAGCTTTGAAATAGTGCCAGTAGATTTTTAAGGAAGGAAAATAAAAAGAAATAAAAATCAAATATTTTAGTTTTTGAGCATTTCATCCGCCAGATGCTGAGGTAAATCCAACCCCGTGATTCATCTTGATTCCTGTCCTGCTTCCTCATTCCCCACATCCGGGCCGGCAGACCTCTCAGCTCCACGTTCTCCGTCTCTCCAGAACCGCGCCCATCTCGTGTCCCTTCCCGCTGAGCCCGGGTCTCAGCCTCCACCATCCTGTGATGCCCTGTCCCGTGTCCACGCCCCCGCATGCACGCCCCCGCCCAGTGGATTCTCAGCCGAGCAGCCGGAGCGAGTGGTCCTTTGAGAGCCCGGATGTGCTCCTGCCCGCGAGGCCCTGCCGTCGGCCTCCTGAACTCGCCTCCTAAGACACTGCCCTCACCCCTGCTGCTCCTGCCAGAGGAGCTTCTAACCTCCTCAAAGACACGTGCTCTGCCCCTGCCTGGAGCCTTTCTCCCCCATGGCTTCAGGCTCAGCCCCTTCCCAGCCTCAGGTCTCAGCTCCCCTGCCACCCAGCAGCTTCCCCTCATCCCTTCCCACCTGCCGCCCATCTCCCTATGACACGCTGTTTTCCTTGTTCATTTACTGTCTGCCCCCGCCCCACATAGCATGTGAGCTTCATGAAGGCAGAGGCTTTGTCCCTTTTGTTCGCTCCAGTGCGGGGTCGGGGCCTGGCACATGGGAGGCTTCAGTCAATACTCACCAACTGGATCCACTGACGCTCATGCTTCCCTGGCCTCCTTCTGGCTCTGGGCTCCGGAGCCTTCATCCCTGTCCCCTCCAACACGGAGGGTAAAGAAACCATTTGCTGCTGGTCCCGTCCCGCCTGCCGCCTTGGCCTGGGCCCCCTGCAGCCGTCTGCCCCGGCGCGGCTGAGTCTCCCCTCCCCGCCGCCTTCTCTCCTCTCCCTGCGCCGCGGTCCCTCCCTAGTCTGGCCGCCTGCATCGCAGCCACTCGGTGCTGGTTAGGCAGCCTTCTTGCCTTAGATGAAGCCTGTTCTGAGACAGTGATTTTCAGACACTTTGAGCTGCATCTCTCTTTATAAAGTGGATTCTCAAGTGGAAACCCAATTGATAAAGATCAAGGTTGGCAGGTGCTCCAGTTGAAGAGGAAAGGAACTGGAGGCCGTCCATACCCACGAGGGGCCTCAGAGCACCTCTGCACCACCCTCGGCTTGCTGAGCCGTTTAAAGACCACTGTTCTAAGCTAACATCTGGGTCCTGTCCTTCCAGCCCCTGCCCGACTTTCTCCAGGTTGCCTGACTTGCAGCGCCTGTGTCTTACCCTTGGCGGGCAGAAGACAGAACCTGGGCCCTGGTGGGGAGAGAGTGGGGAGGGCGGCCTCCTCCAGCCTCTGGTCCTGGGGTTTTTCAGGAATCTCCAGAAGTCACTCCTGCCCGGGTCAGGGTTGGACTGTAGGGCCTCCTGAAGCTGCCGGTGGTGCTCTCAGCTTCCTGCTTTTCTCAGTCACCAACAGCTGCTCCCGGAGGAGGGATAAGAGGCTTTTGAATTATGCATTAATTAGACAACAAGGACCTACTGTAGAGCCCACGGAACCATACTCAATATTTTGTGTTAACCTATAAGGGAAAAGAATCTGACATAGAGTAGATATATGTGTGTATAACTGAATCACTTCTCTGTACACCAGAAGCCAGCACAACATTGTAAATCAACTATACTTCAATTAAAAACATTTTTTAATTAGAAGTTAAACTTAAGTATAAAATAAAAAATTTTTAAAAGCCAAAAAAATTATTGTATTAGTTATCTTTACCCCATTACTGGTAAAAAGATTGAACAAATACTTAGAGATACATGTGGTAATAATAGGTGCTACAAGATACCTATGGACAGTCTTCTGAGCGTATAATTTGGCCTTTGTGGATACCATTTTCAGTGTTGAGAGTAGAAAGTTATGGCCCAATATACAAAAATATTTTTTACATTTTATGTTCTTTTATTTGGTTATAGCTTGTGGCAATCAGATGTTTGTTTTCAACATAACAGGTTGAAAGACATTGAAAATGAATTGATGCAGGCTTCCACGAAGAAATTTTCTCTGGAAAAGTTTTATAAGGAGCCCAGCGTTTCAAGTATACAAATGGTGGATTGTTGTAAGAGACTTCTAGAACAATCACTGCCTTATCTACAAGGGATGCACCTGTGCATTTCACATTTTTACTCTGTTATGCAGGATGGAGACCTTTGTATTCCTTGGAATTGGAAGAATGGAGAAGCCATTAAATAACAGAAATCTGTATTATTTTTTAAAGAGATAAGAAACTGCTAAACTTATTTAAATCCACAATTTGATGTAACAGTATTACTGATGTGTTACAAGAACAAAGTTTCTAACTGCTGCTTTAAAAGTAGACTTTTTAAAAATTAATTTCTATTAGGAAACTTGTTTTAAAAAGGTTTTATCTCCCAATCTTGTAGTGTTTCTTATCTGATTGGCAGGACTGGCTGAAAAGATGATAGAAAGAAAGGATTCTACAGAGTGAAAGAGATAGATAGATAGATAGATATACACATATATATATATATTTTTATGAGTGAATGTTGGTAAGTATAAACAGGTCTCCTTCAGTATAGCTCTGGAGTTGCGGAACTCATTTCCACCTGTAACAATTCAACATGCGACTTTATAGTTACATCACATATATCGATACACACACCTGTATTTCACAGCCAATTATGAACAGTTTGAGTCCAAAACAGATGACTGATGGGTAGTAAAAATTCGTTAACCAAATTTTGCCTAAAGAGAAAGTAGATGGGAAAAAGCAGTTGAATGAATAAATGATATTGACATTATCATAAGCTGTCTGATACAGTTTGTTAAAGCATTTCCAGAAACAGAGAATTTAAAGTTTTCCTATTCATTAAGATAGTCTAACTGTTGATAGCCTATAACCAAGAGACAGTGAATTTTTTTGAGACACTGAATGAGGTGATTCATTTGTTTCAAGGACAAACACTATCCAGAAAAATCCTTGTTTCTCAAAGAGTTCCATCACGTAGGGCCAAGTTTAAAATGATTCCGGCCGTTCAGGATCTGCCACCCCTCTCAACCCCGGTCTTCCAATGATTAGAACTCTGGTTAGAGCCCCTCTGAGTCACCCCCTGTCCATAGTTGTGTGGACTTTCCTGGACCCACCACCCAGCCCAGCCCCAAGCCCTATAGACAGACACAGGGCTTCTCTCTGTGGATATTTCCCTTAGGATAATATTTTTAACCAGATCCAAATACCTCTTCAGCTTGTTTCTCAAGAGGACAAGGTGAATCCAGGTTTGTAACAACATTTTTGAGACTCTTACTGCTGAACAAATAAGAAAGGAATTTTTTCCATAGTGCGTTAGAAAGGAAAAGAGATGTTAAAAATGATTCTCGAAGCATATGTTAAATGTATCTAAAACAATGATTATTTGAACGCTTTAAATTCAAATGTGTGTTTGAATAAGTATTGATTTGTAATTATTATAGTTTGTGCATATTACCCCTTTTAAGCTGTGCCTAACAACTGTACTTAATTTTTTTTTTCTCATGTAAAAATGTTGTTGCCTATAAAAGTTTTCCAGAGCCAAATGATGGGAGTGAAAAATTCTTTAGAGGTTACATAGGAAAATTTATTTGAGAGAATTCCCTGGCGGTCCAGCGGTTAGAACTCCACACTTTCACCACCAAAGGTGAGGGTTCGATCCCTGGTTGGGGAACTAAGATCCCAAAAGCCATGCAGTGTGGCCAAAAAAATAATAATTTATGGAAAAATAGGTTTGGATTATGCCAGTTCTAAAATCAACTAATATAGAATCCTCAGTAATATGTTTTGAATTGGACTTTGTCTCAGACCTAATTGTTACATAATAAGTAATACGTTAACCAGGTAATTGTTTTCTCATTATTCATTTGTTAATAGTTTATAACTATTTCAACATAAAGGAATCTACAAAAAATTGGTGGTCTGTTTATGCCTGTTTGACTTGCTCTTCCAATCAAACATAAAAGTTCTGGAAAACTCTCTCCCACCACTGAAAACTAGGACAGGATGAGACCCCTCTAACCTCAAAGCCTTGGGTCAGAAATGATCTCCAGAGGGACCTGAGCTCCGGCCTCAGGCCAGAGCTCTGCCAAGGAAGAACCAGGCCATGAGCTTGCCTGGGGGCTGTACCCTCTGCCCAGGCTGTCCAGTCAGGGAGGCGTATGTCCATGTCTGTCCACAGGACAGGTCTCCCCAGGCCCTGCTTCCTCCTTTCTCTCTTCAAAGACTCTGCCTCCAGGCAGCCTCCCTGAGCTCATGAGAGGGGCTATGGGCCTTGAGGGGTAGACAGGTGGGCAAGGGGAACCAGGGCTGCCTCAGGAGCCAGCTCACCTTTGGAACCTCTAACCCACCCATCCCTTGGCCTCAGTCTCCCCATCTGTGAAACATGCCCATTCTTGGAGCTCCTTCTCACCCTCAGTGAGTCTGTCCCAGGAAAACGGTCCTCCCTTGGATGGTCCTTGGCCACCAGCCCAGGTGCCTCTTGCTGCTTAACAGCTGGACGAGGAAGAAGGGGAGGAGGTAGAGCAGCCAGTGACCAGACAGTGCAGACCTGGGTCAACGCCATGCGACCCTTTTCCCTCCACGCTCCTCCCACTGCAGCCCGGTCCTACTGGTCACTCAAAACCCTTCCCTCAGGCTTCCCTGGTGGCGCAGCGGTTGAGAGTCCGCCTGCCGATGCAGGGGACACAGGTTCGTGTCCCGGTCCGGGAAGATCCCACGTGCTGCGGAGTGGCTGGGCCCGTGAGCCATGGCCACTGAGCCTGCATGTCCGGAGCCTGTGCTCCGCAACGGGAGAGGCCGCAACAGTGAGAGGCCCTCACACGCGTACTGCAAAAAATAAAAAATAAAAATTTTTTTTAAAAAAACCCTTCCCTCGTGAGGACATGCCTTTTACAGAGCACTTTAGGGATTTTTTTCCATAAGCTAACTGTTGCATATAGGGGAAATGAGGCCCCAAATAGTGCAGAAACCTGTGCAAGGCCCTTCTGCCTGCTGCAGGCTGAAGAGGTGGGATTAGAACCCAGGAAACCCCAGGGCTGGGAGGCATCTGCACAGACAGGAGCACCCCCAGCTCTGGGGGAGTCCACCCCCAGGTCAGCACCAGGGGTTGACAGGATCATAGGTCAAGCAGTACAGCCCCATGGGGGTGGGGACCATAGCAGAGACAGTGACCTTGGGGCCTGTCAGTCCTGGCCATGATGGTTCACACGGGTCAGCAGGGGGCAGAGCTGACTTTGCCCCAGTCCGGGTACTGCTGTGAGAACCGGGAGGGGTGGCACCCCTCCTGCTCCTCCTGAGGGACCTGGCAGTGCCAGTCAGCCTTGCCGCTCCAGCCAGACTGCTCGGGCAGCCCCCATTGTCCCTGCTCAAGCTGGGCCAGCGCGTGCACTGGGCCCTCGCAAGTGCTTATAAGTGTCATTCTGTAAGCAACATTTGCACGCGACTGCCCCAAAGTCCATCACGGCAGTTCACGTGGGCGTGGTGAGCCACATGGGGAGGGGGCCATCAGATTTCACCCTCAGAATCTTTGGGAGGCGGTCAGTTTTTCTTTCTGTCACTACCCCAGGCAGGATTTTTTAAGTTTGGGATAAATCTTTCCTAAGATCTTTTCCTTTCTTTTCAGTCATTCAGTGAGAACTTGGGCAGCACCTCCTGTGTGCAGGCGCTAGGAACATAGCAGGGACTGAGCCTTTAAGGAGCTGGACGCTGAGCATCATTTAGCCTTCCCTGGTGTATTAGTGTCCTGTGGCCGACATAAATTACAAGCTGGGCAGGGCTTAAAACAACAGAAAGTTATTCTCTCACGGTTCTGGAGGCCACAAGTCCGAAATCAAGGTGTCAGCAGGGCCACGCTCTCTCCAGAGGCTCCTCCCTTCCTTTCTTTGCCTCTTTCAGCCTCAGGGGGCTGTCAGTGTTCCTTGGCTGGTGGCCACATCACTTCAATCTCTGCCTCTGTGGTCACAGTGCTTCCCCTTCCATGTCCTCTGTGTGTCTGTCTCAAAACACTCCTGTCTCATCTAAGAATGCATGTGGGGGGGAAGGGGAGCGTAGATCAAGATGCCGGAATAGAAGGACATGGAGCTCACCTCCTCCCACAAATACATCAAAAATACACCTACAAGTGAAACAGTTCTCACAGAATACCTATTGAATGCGGGGAGAAGATCTCATAATCCAAAGCTGCAAGAAATTTCACCATATAACCAGGTAGGACAAAAGAAAGTAATCGAGACAGGACCTGCACCCCTGGGAGGGAGTTGTGGAAGAAGAAAGGTTCCCTCACCTTGGGAAGCCCCTTCGCTGGCAAGGAAATCAGCTGGGACAGAAAGGGAGCTTCAGAGGCTCAGAGGAGAGGAGAGCAGTCAGCTTGTGGCAGGCAGGACAGACACCAGCGCAGATGGTCCTGGCCACCTCACTGCACCCCCCGGCCCAAGTCAGGCATCTACTGCTGCACACGGGGGCTGGGTGCTGAAACTCAGGTTTCAGCAGACAAACCCGGGGAGAGGACTGGGGTTTACTGCATGGAAACAGCCTGAAGACACTAGAATGCGGTCCAGGCCGCAACCGGGGGTGTGCGCAGGGCAGGGCCTGGGTCCGCCACAGAACCCCCACTGTTAACACATGGCAAAGGGAGGGGCATGTCCCTGCCATAGCAGCCTCATTCTCGGTGTGCTCACAGTGGGCACAGCTCTGCTGCTATGAGCTCTGGGAGCACACAAGCCCGGCAGGTGGCCCACATGTGGAGGTGGGGCTGAAATCAGAGCCAATTCCCAGGGGCTGTTTGACTACGTAAGTACAGCGCCTGTGGAACATCTATGTGGATTACTGGTGCTCCATGGCTGGGGTGGGCCCGGCATTAGCAGCAGCGGGCTTTGCAGGCACACACACAGAGGCAGGGCCAGGGTCCATGCTGATTCCATAGTTCCCACAGTAGGTCCAGGTGTGTGACTACAGCAGGTCTGGTGCCGGACTTTGGCAGATCTGCACCTGTGGCTTTGTAAGCACAGTGCCTGAGAAATACCTGGGCCAATTGCCAGCATTCCCATGACTGAGGCGGGGCTGAGGGCAGTGCCAACAACAGTGTACTTTGTGAGCACACACCACGGGTGCTGGGCAATGCCATAAAGCCCACTTCCCAGTTGACACTTATTGCAGAGGAATACTCAGCAGCTCCTCTCCCAGTGGGAGCACTCCAGTTTCACCGACCTCACACCACAGCTTAGAGACAGATCTGGAGGCTGCTACTCTGACAGCTGGGGAGCAGACCCTGTCACAGGGCAGTGACAACCACAGAGCAAACAAGAAGCCCCACTCAACATCCAGTGCAGGCTCTGGTCATCACAAAAACAATCACACCCCCTATCCAGGGGATAATGGCCAGCACACACTGAGGAAAGAGATGGCAGGCATCCATACTAAAGACAGCCCTCACACCAAAAATATTAGACTCACACAGGCTACACGGGATGCTCCCACATAAAAACAGCCCTACAGGAGCAGAGTAGATAACTGTTACTCCTAAATTCATAGAGTCAAAGAAATAAGTAAAATGAAGAAACTAAGAAACCACTCCCAATTAAAAGAACAAGAGAATTTCCCTGAAAGAACAAACAATGAAACAGACCTTTCCAGGCTACTAGACCCCGAGTTCAAAAAGGAGATAATAAAAATAATAAAGGAATTAAGAAAAGCTATCAATAGAAATGTAGATCACTGTAACAAGGAATTAGAAACTATAAAGAGGATCCAATCAAAATTAGAAGACTCATTTGCCAAGATGAAAACCGAGCTAAAGGCAATGGATAGCAAACTAAATAATGCAGAAGAACAAATAAGTGACCTGGAAGATAAAATAATGGGAATCACCCAATCAGAAAAACAGACAGAAAGACAAATGAAAGAAAAAATGAAAGCAGTATGTGAGACCTCTGGAATAATACAAAGAGAGCCAACATACACATAATAGGGATCCCAGAAGGAGAAGAAAGAGAAAAGGGGATTGAAAATCTGTTTGAAGAAATTATGGCTTAAAACTTCCCAAATCTAAAGAAGGAAACACATGTACATATACAGGAAGAACAGAGACTTCCAAAGAAGATGAACCCAAACAGACCTACATCAAGACATATTATAATCAAAATGGCAAAATTTAAACATAAAGGGAAGATTCTAAAGGCAGCAAGAGAAAAACAGAGTCAATTACAAAGGAACCCCCTCCCCACCATAAGGCTATCAGAGGATTTTTCTGCAAAAACTTTGCAGGCCAGAAGGGAGTGGCAAGATATATTCAAAGTCCTCAAAGGGAAACGATGACACTCTACCCAACAAGATTATCGTTTAGAATAGAAGGAGAGATAAAGAATTTCTCAGACAAGCAAAAATTAGAAGAATACAGCAATACTAAACCTATCCTAAAGAAATATTGAAAGGTCTTCTCTAAACAGAAAAGAAGAAGGTACTGGAAACATAAAATCAAAATAGGAAAGTAAATCATTTAAATAAGCCAGTACATAGATTAAAATAAAATTTTTTTGTGAAAGTGATTACAACTACAATGAATAGCAAAACATGAAGATGTAAAAGAGGACATCAAAAATCATAAAATGTGGGCTTCCCTGGTGGCGCAGTGGTTGAGAGTCCGCCTGCCGATGCAGGGGACATGGGTTCATGCCCCAGTCCGGGAAGATTCCACATGCCGCGGAGCGGCTGGGCCCGTGAGCCATGGCCGCTGAGCCTGCGCGTCTGGAGCCTGTGCTCCGCAACGGGAGAGGCCACAGCAGTGAGAGGCCCACATACCGCAAAAAAACAAAACAAAACAAAAAAAACATACAATAGATTCACAAAAACCAAAAAAAGAGAACTCAAACGTAATACAAAAGAAAACCATCAAACCACAAAAGGAAAACAAAAAGAAAAATAAAGGAACAAAGAAGAAATACAAAATCAATTGGAAAGCAAGATTTTAAATGGTAATAAATATATATCTAACAATAATTACCTTAAATGTCAATGGACTAAATGCTCTGATCAAAAGACACAGAGTGACAGGTTGGATAATAAAACAAGAGCCTACAATATGCTACCTATAAGAGACCCCCATAGATTGAAAGTGAAGGGATGGAAAAAGTTATTTCATGCAAATGGAAATGACAAGAAAGCAGGGGTAACAATACTCACATCAGACAAAACAGACTTTAAAACAAAGGCCATAAAAGAAGGACACTATATAAAAGAATCAATACAAGAAGAGGATATTATACTTATTAACATATATACACCCAATATAGGAGCACTTAAATACATAAAACAAATACTAATGCACCAAGGGAGCTATTGACAGGAATACAACAATAGTAGGAGATTTTAACAATCCACTGACATCAAGGGAGAGATCTTCCAGACAGAAAAATCAGTAAAGCCACAGAGATCCTAAATGACACAACAGAACAGTTAGACTCAATTGATATTTTCAGGACATTACATCCCCCCAAAAAACAGAATACACATACTCTTCAAGCACACATGGAACATTCCCTAGGACAGGCCACATACTAGGACACAAAACAAGCCTCAACAAATTTAAAAGGATAGAAATTATTTCAAGCATCTTTTCTGACCACAGTAGCATGGAACTAGAAATCAACCACAGAAAGAGAAACAAGAAAAAAGTTATTACACGGAGACTAAACAACATGCTAGTAAAAAACCAGTGGGTCAATGATGAAATCAAAGAGGAAATTAAAAATACTTGAGACAAATGACAATTAAAACACAACCATACAAAAATCTATGTGATACAGCAAAAGCAGTCCTAAGAGGGAAGTTCATAGCGATACAGGCCTTCCTCAAAAAAAACAAGAAAAATCTCAAATAAACAAATTAACCTATCACCTAAAATAATCAGAAAAAGAAAAACATACAAAACTTAAAGTCAGCAAAAGGTAGGAAATAATAAAGATCAGAGAGGAAACAAATAGAGATTTTTAAAAAATAGAAAAAAATCAATAAAACCAAGAGCCAGTTTTTGAAAGCATAAACAATGTTGAAAAACCTCTGAGAAGGCTCACCAAGAAAAGAGAGAGGACCCAAATAAACAAAATATGAAATGGAAGAGGAGAAATAACAACCAATACCTCAGAAATACAAAAAACAATAAGAAAATACTATGAACAACTATATACCAACAAATTGGACAACCTAGAAGAAATGGACAAGTTTCTAGAAATATACAGCCTGCCAAAACTGAATCAAGAAGAAATAGGTAATTTGAACAGACTAATCACTAGAAGTGAAATAGAATCTGCAATTTTAAAAACTCCCTGCAAACATAAGTCCAGGGCCAAATGGCTTCACTGGGGAATTCTATGAAACATACAAAGAAGAAGAACTTATACCAAGCCTTCTCAAACTCTTCCAAAAGACTGAAGGGGAAGGACACTCCCAAAGTCATTCTATGAAGCTACCATCACCCTGATACCAAAACCAGACAAAGACACTACCAGAAAAAGAAATTACAGGCCAGTATCTTTGATGAACATACATGTAAAAATCCTCAACCAAGTATTAGCAAACTGAATCCAACAACACATGAAAAGGATTATACACCATGATCAAGTTGGATTCATACCAGTGTCACAGGATGGTTCAACATACACAAAATCAATCAATGTGATACACCACATCAACAAAAGAAAAGACCAAAACCACATGATCATTTAAAATGATGCAGAAAAAGCATTTGATAAAATGCAACATCCATTCATGATATAAACTCTTACAAAAGTGGGCATAGAGGGAACATATTTCAGGATAATAAAAGCTATTTATGACAAACCCAAAGCCAATATAATACTCAACAGTGAAAAGCTGAAAGCCTTCCTGCTAAAATGTGGAAGACAAGGATGCCCACTCTTACCACTTCTAATCAACATAGTATTGGAAGTCCTAGCCACAGCAATCAGACAAGAAAAAGAAATAAAAGATATCCAAAGTGGAAGGGAAGAGGTAAAACTGACATTATATGCAAATGATTTGATACTGTATGTATAAACTCTATGGACTCCACACAAAAAACTACTATAACTTATAAACGAATTCAGCAATGTAGCAGGATACAAGATTAACATACAGAAATCTGTTGAATTTCTTTACACTAATAAAATATCAGAAAGGAAAAGTAAAAAAACAATCGCTTTTAAAAGTGCATCTTAGGGCTTCCCAGGTGGCGCAGTGGTTGAGAGTCCGCCTGCCGATGCAGGGGAGACGGGTTCGTGCCCCGGTCTGGGAGGATCCCACATGCCGCGGAGCGGCTGGGCCAGTGAGCCATGGCCGCTGAGCCTGCGCGTCCGGAGCCTGTGCTCCGCAACGGGAGAGGCCACAACAGCGAGAGGCCCGCGGACCGCCAAAAAAAAAAAAAAAAAAAGTGCATCTTAAAAAAAAAAGAAGAAAAAAACAAGCCTAGGAATAAACCTGAATAAGGAGGTGAAAGACTTATACACTGAGACTTATAAAACGTTGATTTTTAAAAATTGAAGATGATTCAAAGAAATGGAAAGATATCCCATGATCTTGGACTGGAAGAATTAATATTGTTCATACTACCCAAAGCAATTTACAAATTTAAGGCAGTCCTTATCAAATTACCCATGACATTTGTCACAGAACTAGAACAAATAATCCTAAAATTGATATGGAACCACAAAAGACCCAGAATTGCCAAAGCAAAACTGAGAAAAAAGAAGAAAGCTGAAGGCATAATGCCCCCAGACTTCAGACAATACTACAAAGCTACAGTAATCAAAACAGTACAGTATTGGCACAAACACACACATATGGGTCAAAGAAACAGAATAGAAAGACAAGAAACAATATCACACACCTACAGTCAATTAATCTTCAACAAAGGAGGCAAGAATATTCAACAGAGAAAAGACAGTCTCTTCAGCAAAATGTGCTGCGAAAGCTGGATAGGGCCATGTAAATCAATGAAGTTAGAACACTCCCTTGCACCATACAAAAAAATAAACTCAAAATGACTTAGAGACTGAAATATAAAATGTAACATCATAAAATTCCTAGAAAGGAATACAGGCAAAACAGTCTCTGGCATAAATCGTGCCAATATTTTTTTAGGTAAGCCTCCCAAGGCAAACAAAATAAAAGCAAAAATAAACAAATGGGACCTAATCTAACTTAAAACCTTCTGTACAGCACAGGATAGCATAAACAAAATGAAAAGACAACTTGTGGACTGGAATAAAATATTTGCAAACAATTTGACTGAAAAGGCTTATTCCCAAAATATACAAATAGTTCATACAACTCAGTAACCAAAAGACATGATACAAATAAACTTAGAAAACAAACTTATGGTTACGAAAGTGGAAAGGTGGTGGGGAAGGATAAAACGGGAGTTTGGGATTAGCGTATACACACTATTATACTTAAAATAGATAAACAGGGACTTCCCTGGTGGCACAGTGTTTAAGAATCTGCCTGCCAAGGCAGGGGACATGGGTTCAAGCCCTGGTCCAGGAAGATCCCACATGCCGCGAAGCAACTAAGCCCGTGCTCCACAACTACTGAGCCTGCTCTCTAGAGCCCACGAGCTACAACTGCTGAGCCTGTGTGCCACAACTACTGAAGCTCACTCACCCTAGAGCCCACATGCAGCAACTACTGAACCCACGTGCTGCAACTACTGAAGCCCACGTGCCTAGAGCCCGTGCACCACAAGAGAAGCCACTGCAATGAGAAGCCTGTGCACCGCAACAAAGAGTAACCCCCGTTCACACAACTAGAGAAAGGCCACAGGCAGCAACGAAGACCCAACACAGCCAAAAAATAATAAAATTAAATAAAAAATTTAAAAAGTAAACTACAGCGAGATATCACCTCACACCAGTCAAAATGGTGATCACAAACAAGTCTACAATGATAAATGTTGGAGAGGGTGTGGAGAAATGGGAACCCTCTTGCACTGTTGATGGGAATGTAAATTGATACAGCCACTATGGAGAACAGAATGGAGGTTCCTTAAAAAAACAAAAATAGGGCTTCCCTGGTGACACAGTGGTTGACAGTCCACCTGCCGATGCAGGGGACACGGGTTTGTGCCCCAGTCTGGGAAGATCCCACATGCTGTGGAGCGGCTAGGCCCGTGAGCCATGGCCGCTGAGCCTGTGCATCCAGAGCCTGTGCTCCACAACGGGAGAGGCCACAACAGTGAGACGCCCGTGTACCGCAAAAAAAAAAAAAAATAGAACTACCATACGACCAAGCAATCCCACTACTGAGCATATACCCTGAGAAAACCATAATTTAAAAAGAGTCATGTACCACAATGTTCATTGCAGCACTATTTACAATAGCCAGGACATGGAAGCAACCTAAGTGTCCACCGACAGATGAATGGATAAAAAAGATGTGGCACATATATACAATGGAATATTACTCAGCCATAAAAAGAAACGAAATTGAGTTATTTGTAGTGAGATGGATGGACAGTCTGTCATACAGAGTGAAGTAAGTCAGAAAGAGAAAAACAAATACCATATGCTAACACATATATATATGGAATATTTTAAAAATGGTTATGAAGAACCTAGGGCAGGACAGGAATAAAGACACAGACATAGAGAATGGACTTGAGGATGCGGGGAGGGGCAAGGGTAGGCTGGGATGAAGTGAGAGAGTGGCATGGACATATATACACTACCAAATGTAAAACAGCTAGCTAGTGGGAAGCAGCCGCGTAGCACAGGGAGATCAGCTCAGTGCTTTGTGACCATCTAGAGGGGTGGGATAGGGAGGGTGGGAGGGAAACGCAAGAGGGAGGGGATATGGGGATATATGTATAGCTGACTCACTTTGTTATACAGGAGAAACTAACACACCATTGTAAAGCAATTATACTCCAATAAAGATGTTAAAAAAAAAAGGAAAAAGAATTCAAAACAGGGCTGACTTTCAGGAAGCCAGCTTCTTAAGGTACATTCTCCTCACACTGTATAAAAAAAAAAACATGAAAATGTGCTCAACATCCTTAATTATTGGAGAAATGCAAATCAAAACTACAACAAGACACCACCTCGCACCATTCAGAATGGCCATCATCAAACAGTCTACAAATAATAAATGCAGGAGAGAGCATGGAGAAAAGGGAACCTTACTGTCTTGGTGGGAATGGAAATTGGTAACAGCCACTATGGAGAACAGTATGGAGGTTCTTTTAAAAACTCAAACTAGAGCTACCATATGATCCGGCAATCTCACTGTTGGGCGTATATCTGGAGAAAACCATCATTCCAACAGACACATGCACCAGACATTCGTGTGCTATTTAAAAGAGCCAAGACAGAGAAGCAACCTTAATGTCCACTGACAGAATAATGGACAAAGATGTGGTACATGCATAGAATGGAATATGACTCATCCATTAAAAAGAACAAAATAATGCCATTTGCAGAAACATGGATTGACCTAGAGATGATCATACTAAGGGAAGGAAGGAAGTCAGAGAAAGATAAATGTGATATCACTTACATGTGGAATCTAAAGAAAAAGTGATTCAAATGAACTTATTAACAACACAGAAACAGACTCATAGAGTTCGAAAACAAACTTATGTTTAGAAAAGGTAACGACACAAACACAAATGCTCACCAACCAATCAAGAAGCAGGCTATTTGTTCAATAGGATCTGGCCAGGAACTGTCACCAATTCCACAAGTGAAACAGATATGTGACTCCTTCACTTATTTGATGCATAAAATGACCCCATCATCTCCTGGGACACGGATGATGTCCACAGCCCTCCTGCATGGCCACCCTTTCTGTGTTTCACGTCCTTGGCTTTTTAAACAAGGAATTTGTGTAGATCGAGGAGAGAACGGGCACCGAGGCCAGAGAAGTAAGTAACCAGAGGGGGGCCCCAGCAGCACACTCGGACAATCACCCCGGTCCTCCACCCATCAGGCTCCTGCCCCCGCCCTCCTTACCCTCCTCCCCGGACACATCAGCCTCGGCCTCCTCCACCACAGCCTCTGCTTCCTGTTCCCTTCCCAGAGCATCAGCCTCGGCTCCTCTCACGCATGACCCCTGTCCGTCCACCACCCCTGACACTGAGGGCGTCTGCGTCTCCTGCGAGCCTGGGGACCAGGCCTTCATCTTTCTACCAGTGGCGCCTTGTACAGCTTCCAATCCACAACGGTCACAGCAAATGACAACTGCATGAATGAATGAATCCTTGCTAGCCAAACCTCCTTAGGCCACATCTTTAGGAAAACCACCCAGTTTTGAATATAATACTCTCCCTTTCTTCATAGTAGATCCATGAAACATCATCAACACTATCTTACTGCCTACAAAACTACTGACTATAACAGGATTCCTTCAAAGATACAAATGGCATAGAGACAGCACTGCTTATGAACCAAAAAACCTTTTTCACTTTAAGATTTCTTCTCAATTTAATGACAGTGCAGACGAGGCTTGTTTCCTTCAGCAGATTTCAAAGTATAAACAGTGAAGATTCCAATTAATCAAGTAGTAACTGAGTTTTCCCCCCTTGTTGCCACCCTTTTCCATCTGCACAGTTTCTTTCTGATACTCTTATCTTTCACTCTGCTCCTGAGTTGACTTTTATATTAACAAGCCCTGCTTCTCAAATTGAGGTACGTGGTAGGAATGCAACTGAGGTTATTATACTGAGAAAACAGCCACATCCAATCCCTGGCACAACTTGGGGGGGGGGGGG